>NC_056748.1:559863873-559998873 GCF_019279795.1 Protopterus annectens
AAGAGAAAAAAAGAAAACTGTACATCAGTCTACAGTTCAAGGCCCCATGCCTAAGAAACAGATGCTTAAGATGGCTGAAGATTTGATTACCCTTATCAGGGGTTCCCATCCCCCTCCTGATAGAAGACCAAGACAAGAGGAGGATTATGCATCCTCTGACCAGGTTTCACTCTCCTCAGATTCGTCTGAGGAACAGGATTACATTTTTCCACCTTATGAAGACTCTGCTGCTGAAGATTCTATTCCCTCAGCATCTCCCCTTGAAGACTACTCCTTTGGGGAAACTTTACATACCATGAGGGAATTTTTCCACTGGGAAGACCAGGATTACTCAGATTCTAAGAAAAGGCTCTGAGCGTTCCTTTTACTACCCCAGCACAGACCTCTTGCTATTCCTCCAGTTTTAGATATTGTGGATGATGTTTACTTGGAGTCTAGTTTAAATCCAGACTCTCTACCTCCTGCTCCAGCCAAACCAGACAGATACTACAGAGTACCTGACTCACACAAATTCCTTTATAAAAGCCCTGTAGCTGACCCAGAAACTATTTCCCAGAGTCCTAAGGGAGCAAAAGCTTCTATAGCTAAAAATCCTGTGCCCTCTGAAAGGGATTCCAGAGCCCTAGATAGATGGGGAAAGAAAATATACACCTCAGCAACTCTGGCTATGAGAGCATTAAATTGCCAGTTTCACATGTTGAAATATCAGCAATTCCTGATGTCTCAGTTAAAACAAAAAATGAGCACACTTTCAAAACAGTCTGAATTCAAGGAAATGCAGGATCTGTTGCATGCAGCTGAACAGGTGGGCAAACATACTTTACAATGCGGATTTGATTCATTGGAAGCTTCCTGTAGAGCAGCTGTTACTGACTCTGTCATACGTAGACATGCTTGGTTAAAAGAACAAACCCTCCCTGACCATGTTAAAGCAAAATTATTGGATGCACCTTTACAGCAGGATGTATTATTTGGTGTCAAAGCAGAAGAGGTTTTAAAGAAAATGGAGGATAAGACAAAGTCTATGCAAATGGTCAATGTTTTTTTGCAGGTACAACCCCCTCGTTTCAGCAGAAATTGACCAACAAAAAACTGGTCCTTTCCAGCTTCAGACAGATCACAGAGGGGCAAATACAGACGCCCAAGGGGCAGAAGTCTGTCACAGGGCCCTTACAAACCTCGCCAATGGGGTTCTGCTACCCAGAAAGGAGGAGAAGACAGGCCCCAAGCTAGCAGAAGACAAACACAATGACTCTATCCTCAAACTACCAAGCAAATCTCTCCTGGCAACTCCCTTAGGAGGAAAACTAGCATTTTTTGCAGACAACTGGCACATCACAATAGACAAGTGGGTTCTAAACATTGTCTCTCAAGGCTACAGATTCCACTTTCATACCTTACCAAGGATCAAAGGAATGCCAAACCTGCCACCAAATCAATGGGCAGAGGCACAAAAACAAATTACAGCTCTCATGGACATGAGAGCCATTCAACAGGTACCTACACAGGAGCAAGGACAAGGATTCTACTCAAGACTCTTCCTAGCCCCAAGAAAGGACAAAGCATGGAGACCCATTCTGGACCTTTCAGTTCTGAACACCTATCTGCAAGTACCAAAATTCAAGATGCTAACACTACAGCAGCTTCTTCCCATGCTGGGCAAGAATGCTTGGCTAGCCACTTTGGACCTCAAGGAGGCATGCCTGCATGTCCCTATCAGACAAAATTGCAGAAGATACCTCCGCTTCATTGCAGGTTCAACGCATTATCAATTCTCTGCACTTCCCTTTGGCTTATCTACTGCACCCAGGGTCTTCACAGAATGCCTGGCACCAGTAATTGCATACTGCAGACAAAGAGGAATTCAAATATACCCATACCTGGATGTCTGCCTTATTCAAGCAGAAAGCAAGGACATTCTTTTAAAGCATCTGGCATTTGTCAAACACCTTCTAAGTTGCCTAGGGTACACAGTAAACAAAAAGAAATGAAAACTTGTGCCCGCTCAAAACATAATATTCCTGGGTCCCAGCTTGAATACAACGGCCCAGATGGCTTATCTCATGCCAGACAAGCAACGACAGCTGATTCAATATTTCAAAATAATGGCAACAAAGATCCAACTCCCTGCAAGAAAAATTCTGCAGGCCTTGGGATTCATGGCATCTTTCATACTACTAATGCCATTTGCAAAACTGCATATGAGGAAATTACAATGGTACCTGAAAAGTGTATGGACTCAGCACAGCCACAGCTTGAAAACAATGATTCCACTCATTCCCTGCCTTCAACAGGAGTTTCTGTGGTGGGCACAGGTATGTCACCTCAACAAGGGTCAGCCTTTCACCTTACCCACAGCCAGGCAAACTATGACAACAGATGCATCGGACTATGCCTGGGGAGCACACATGGCAGGGCAATGCATTCAGGGCAAATGGACTTCAGATCAGAGGCATCTGCGTATCAATCAAAAAGAAATGCTAGCAGTACAGAATGCCCTAACAGCTTTCAAGGACCTTCTACACCCAGGACAACTAATAATAAAGATGGACAATACCACAGTAATGTGGTACATAAACAAGCAAGGGGCACACATTCCTACCCTCTATGCAGGCAAGCAATGACCTTGTGGAACACTGCACTGTCTTACCAGGTTCAATTACAAGCACAATTCCTGCCAGGAAAGAAAAACACATTGACAGCCTAAGCAGAAACATCATGGATCCACACGAATGGAAACTAGATCCACAAGTATTTGCAATGATAGCTCAAAAATGGGGATGCCCAAACATAGATCTGTTTGCAAGCCCCCACAACCACCAACTTCAAAAATTTTGCACAAGGACCTTCCATCCACTAGCTTGGAAAGTGGACGCCCTCTCATTCAGTTGGAAAACATTAACAGTGTATGCCTTCTCTCCACTGCCTCTTCTAGCAAAGGTACTGCTGAAAGTCAGATTACAGCGGCCACAAATGATACTCGTTGCACCAGACTGGCCACGCCAGCATTGGTATCCAATTTTAAGGAACATGGCCCATGGCCCACCATGGATTTTGCCACAAATTCCTCACCTGCTCACCCAGCGAGACAATCAGATTCTACACAGCCAGCTCAAGACTTTAAACCTGGCTGCACAGCAAATTACCTAAACAACCAGCCAACACCTTTATCCAAAACTGTTATGGATGTCATTCTGGAGGCTAGGAGGCCCAGCACCAGGAAAACCTATTCAGACAAATGGAAAAGATTTTGCACCTGGAACCAGGCTAAAAGCCTAAATCCCCTTGATCCAAACATCCCTCAGATTCTACAATATTTAACTGAGCTGTTACACAAAGGACTTTCCTTTTCATCTATTAAGATCCACGCCTCAGCAATTTCAGCTCATTACAGCACGGATCCTCCTTTATTCTCACATCCACTCCTAAGGCAGTACCTCAGAGGGGCTAAGAACTTAAGACCGCCAAGGAGAGCTCCAACACCTACTTGGGATCTCAACTTTGTTCTGGAAAAGCTTACACTGCCGCCCTTTGAACCAGCTTTTTCAGCTGATTTAAAATTTCTTTCATGGAAAACTGCCCTACTACTAGCAATAACCTCAGATAGAAGAGTCTCAGAGCTACAGGCACTAATGGCAGTGGAACCTTTCCTCATTTCTCATCAAGACAGAGTCTCTCTATGAACTAACCCTTCCTTTATGCCAAAGGTGGTATCCAGTGTGGCCCTAAACCAAACCATTCACTTGCCCACTTTCTTCCCAAATCCCCAGAACAAAGGAGAAAGACTCCTGCACTCTTTGGACATTCACAGGCAATTACATTACTACTTGGATAAAACTAAGGCTTTCAGAAAAACTGACCAGCTCTTTGTAGCCTATGCTACAGGATCACAAGGAAAAGCTATCTCAAAACAGACCATTTCTAAATGGATAGGGCATTTCATACGTTTCTGCTACGCACATCATGGGAAACCAGTACCTGCTAACATTTGGTCCCAATCCACCAGGGCTACAGCTACATCAGCAGCCTTTCTCAGGGGAGTGCCAATCAAGGATATTCCGGAAGCTGCAACTTGGAGTTCAGTGCACACCTTCACCAAACACTATCACTTACCTCTATACTCTAAGACTAGAGCTGGTTTTGCCACAGCAATTTTGCAGGGCCTACTAGCTTCTTCTAACCCTGTTTGACTCCACCTCCCATCCTTAGCTTTGGGATTCAACCCAAGTGTGATGACTGCGGCAGGGTAACACGATGAACATAGTACAGTTTTGTACCTACCATAAATGTAGATGTTGGAGTGTTCACCCTGCTGCAGTCCAGGTTACCCTCCCTCCATCCCCTCTGAACCAGCTAAACTTATCTCTACCACTCTATCCTATACTACCTCTGTGATGTATTTGCTTGTGCCTAAGGGTTTTGTTTTATTTTTATATAGCTATATGTATATATATATATATATATATATATATATATATATATATATATATATTTATTGCCTACCTATTGGGGGCACCTGACATATGGGACAAGAAAAACTGAAGAAAATGGCGTTGGATGCCTCTTATATACCCCTGGTGTTCTGATGTCAGGGAAGAAGCGACAGCAACCGACGCCGGACCAAGACTTTGGAATTCGGGCCGATTGCGGGACCGCCTGACGGCAGGATAACCCAGCTGTGATGACTGCAGCAGGGTGAACACTCGAACATCTACATTTATGGTAGGTACAAAACTGTACTTTTCCTGGATCGCTCCACCTCTGAACTCCATGTTTGAGCCGCACCACTATGCCTACATGGAGAATAGCTCCGTGTAGGCTTTATTGAATTACCCCCATAACTATTTATACGAGATAGATTTGAAGCTTACTTGGTTTACACTGACAAAGGCTTTTTTACTTTAAGCTGACAGTGACATACAGGAATCAAAGAAGGTGCAGGTTTCACATTTAGAAGAAGACTCTGTTTCTCTCTGTATATCTACATCTATCTATGTATCATGCTCTTTGTTTATATATATCTATCTATCTATCTATGTATATATATTTATTTATATATATATATTTATTTGTGTGTGTGTGTGTGTGTGTGTGTGTGTATATATATATATATATATATATATATATATATATATATATATATATATATATATATATATATATATATATATATATATATATGGTTTTACTTCAGAATCTCGAACTACTGAAATACTGAACTTCGAGACCGAAGTGTCGAAAATGCACTTGCGCGAAAGTGCAGAATCCTGAATGTAGAAATACCGAATGAGGAAATGTCTAATCCGCGGTTGTGGAGTTGCGTATGTGACGTGGGATTCCCTGTGTTCGTGATGTGCGGTCTGGTATGTGGATGTAGCTGGAGATTCAGGTAAGTGATGTTTTACTAGGAGTTTTCTGTACGGATTTTAGTGTGTGTGAGTGTGTTTCAAGTTTTGAGGTGTGGGTTAGGGTAGGTAGGTGAGATTGTGAGTATGTAAGTGTTGAGTGTGGTGGTATTTGTACATTGGTGATGTGTGTTTGTGCAAGGGGAGTGTAGAATGTGTAGTGGTGGTTTTTGTGTGTTTGTGTTTTTAGTGCAACCTCAGAGTTAGTATATATAAGTAGCGGGGGTGTGGGGGGGCGCAGCTCCCCACATGGGGGGTGCAGGGGGGCTTGCCCCCTACTTATATGTAGGGTACGCGGGTGTGTTTGTTTTGTTGTGTTTGTGTGTGATTTGTTGGTTTGTAATGTAGAGAGGAAGGTGTATGTGTGCTTGTTTGTGTGTGGAGTGTGTATGTGGGCAGTCGCACAATTTTGAATTTCACACTTTTGGAATTTCAGGTTTTTCATTTTTCAGCTTTACAGTCTCAAGATACTGAATTTCGATATTTCAGTATTTCTCAATTGTAAAGTGAAACTATATATATTTATGTATGTGTGTGTGTGTGTGTGTGTGTGTGTGTGTGTGTGTGTGTATGCACAGTATGTATGTCTCCTTCAGATATGTCAAATCTTGATTTGCAGCATTCTCTTGCTTCAGGTAATGAATTTTTTCATTCCAACAATCTAGTTCTCATGCTGCTGCTAGTAATTCTAAGCTGCCAATTTGCACAAAATAAACAAACTTACTAAAGAAGTTAAATTGTTGGCTAAAATGTCAGTAGAGTTGTCCCAGTTTAAGTAATTATTAAAGGAACAAGAAGATGTAATAACACATTTGAATAACTCTTGTTCAAAATTAGAAACTCCCTGGGATTCAATAAACTCCATGTAGAGTTTGCCAAAAGCCTACAAGGAGTTTGCATGTGTACGCACTGAGCAGCATCACTTAATGCATATTCATGCCGTGCACTGCGTTCAAACATAAGCAAGCAGAGTTTTGTGGCTGGCAACAGAATTGGTGGCCAGGAAACCATGCAAAGCAATACTGGTAGTGAACTTGTTTACATTACAGCAAACCGGGTTAGCAGGAATGTGTGAAATGCCACAATGATTACCAGGTTTTATCATATATTAATGTATATGTTCCAAGCACAAGTACAGGACATTGTATATAGTGCAAAATATTGTGGAATTTCATTCCAGGCAGTCTGTTCAAGTTGTGTAAATGATCTGTAAGGGTACATGGACTACCATTTATAACAAACAGTCATGGGAACTGTGTTTATTGAATGGGACATACAGATGAAGTTTAGGGATGAACACCAAGAAGGAGGACAGGGGAAACATTGTAATGTACCACAGATGAGTGCATGTAAAAGGAAAACAGCTGTAGTAGGAACACTAATTGCATCCCCACATGGCACAGTACGGACTGCACAGTGACAAATGTATATTATGTGACTGTCATACAAGGTGGCATAACAGTGGAGAAGATGTCTGTGTCACAGATACAAGCATGCAAAATCTGAAGGTAATGCTACTCAATGCTAGAAGTCTAAACCTCAAAATGCACTCTCTCGAGGCACTCCTAAAACTGGAGAACATTGATATCTGTGCAGTAACTGAGACTTGGTTCAAGGCTCCAGAGAGCACTCCTGCATAACTCTTACCACACTTTTCGGCCACAAAACCAAGACCGAAACACTAAAGGTGGAGGAGTGTCCATATTCACCAAGGATATTCACCCCTCCAGGCTAGTTGCTCAACACAATGCATCTGAAATTCTCCAGGTGCAACTAACTCTAGGTAAGACTGCAATCCAAATTGTAGCTTGCTACAGATCCCCCACCATGCCCCAAGATTCTCACTACACCTTTCTAAACATACTGGAAAATATTAAGACACAACCAAACACCCTGTTACTGGGTGATTTCAACTACCCTGCCATTAACTGGGAAAACTACTCGGGTACCAACTCCTTTTCCCAAAGGTCCTTGGAATTCATAAATTTCAATGCCCTGGATCAACTAATCCATTGTCCCACCAGGGGCTCCAATATCCTAGATCTGGTCATTATCAACATTGGAGATAGATGCTCCACACCAGTGGTCACCCCCCTCATTGGTCAGGTCTGACCATAAGCAAATTACCCTTGACATCCACATCCCAACCCCACCCCCCAGTAAGGAAACCTCCTTAAAAAACTTCTCCAAAGCCAACTTCATGCTACTGAAATCAGAAGCGACAAACTTCATGACACCCATGCAGACGGGATCTTAAAGTTCGATTGTAGAATCTTACACTAAGGCACTGTACGAGCACATCCACTTGTGCATGAATCGTGTGATCGCAAATAGAACCAAGATGCTCTCCTCCAAAAAAAGGAAGCCAATCTGGTGGTCCCCTGCTATAAACAAACTATACAACAGAAGGAAGAAACTGTTGCAGAAAAGAGGAAAATCCCAGGATGCAATAAACTCCCTCACCAGCCTCAGTAAGAAGCTGAGATCCCTCATAAAATCCTCAAAAGCTAGTTATGAAAATAAAATTGCCAAAGGTTCCAAAGACAACCAGAAGGCATTCTATAGTTATGTCAAGAATCTAAATGGCAATGTTCAGATCTGCTGTGAGCTTCAATAGAATGGCATTAAATATACTGATCCCAAGGATATTGCCAATATCCTGGCAGATCGATTTAGTGCCAATTTCACCCCCTCTCACCCCTTAAAGGACCCATCTCAATACCAAAAGATTGCCAAATTCCGGTAATCACGGCCACACAGGTAGAAACCACACTCTCCAAAGCTAAGAATACAGCATCCATGGGACCAGATGGCATCCCAGGCTGTGTACTAAATGAACTACAAAATGAACTGGCACCTCACCTAAGTGTCATGTTTAATCATAGCCTCACGTCAGGCTTCATGCCCACTGAGTGGAGCACAACTACAGTTATCCCACTCCACAAGGGGGGATCCACCTTGGATCCCGGGAACTACTGTCCCATCAGTCTGACGAGCCTGATCTGCAAGGGCATGGAACGCATTATCATGGAACTTATAAACAAAGACATTGGCAACCTTCGAACACTGGAACCCATCCAGTTTAGTTTGTGAAGGGCCGATCTTGTCTCCTGAACCTGACTGACTTCTTCGAATCAGTTTCCAGAGCTGTGGACGAGGGTAAGGCGGTCCACACAGCCTAGCTAGACCTCGCCAAGACCTTCGACACCATCCCCCACTCTGGAATCATAGATAAACTTACTAAGCTGGGCATAAATCCCTATATCACTCGATGGGCTGCCAACTAGCTTACTGACAGAACCCAGACTGTAAAAGTAGCCGACTCCAAATCTAGCTCCAGACAAATGACAAGTGGAGTACCTCAGGGTTCAGTCCTGGGGCCACTCTTGTTTGGCATCTACTTCTCTGAAGTACAGGCCAACACTAAGGGACTCTGGCTAACAAAGTTTGCAGATGACTGCAGACTGGGAGCCATTATTGATTCCCCAAATTATGTGGATATTCTACAAAAGGGCCTTACAGAAACAGATGCCTGGTGCCAGAGCCATGGGCTCATGCTTAATGCCAAGAAATGTATAGTTATCCCCTTTGGATAAAAAAATGTACCCATGAATTACCACATAGGTGGCAGTACACTAAATATTGAAAGTGTGATGAGAGACTTAGGGACACAGGTGGACAGTGGTCTCACTTTCCATAACCACATCGCCACAACAGTCAAGAAATCCTTCTATGTGGCACACCTCATCACTAAGGGCTTTTCATCCAGAAAAAAGGAGGTCATTGTCCCACTCTACTCTTCCTTCATTAGACCTATTGTAGAGTATAGTGCCCCGTTTGGTATGTACCTCACAAGACATCTGCAACAGCTGGAAAGGCCACAGAAATAATACCTCACTAAAAGAATCACAGGCCTAAAACAGATGCCATATGCTGACCATCTAAAAAAAACTCCAGCTATACTCTGTGGCATATCGTCTACTTAGCGGTGATCTCTGCTTAACATACAAGGCCATGTCAAATCCTGAGCTGCTGGACATGCTCCACTTAAAGAAATCCCAATCCCTCAGAGCCACACGCTTCAGGGATCTAAACATTAGCATCGCAATGAACAAAACATGCTGGAGGGATAGGTTCCTGACCTAGAGACTCCCCATACTCTGGAATAGACTGCCCATACATGTCAAGCAGAGCACCTCCTTGGCCCTCTTCAAAAGGAACCTTGATGATTGTATGGGAGATAGGAAATTCACCCCGGGGATCATGTCAGTCGCCCTGCCAGACAGGGGTCCAGAGAAGTAAATATTGTGGGAAGAAATATCCAGGGAATTGTTATGGCTAGGCTTGTATAGCCCTAGGGCTGATAGCCTAGCACCAACCTATGGACCTATAAGCATCCAGGCATGAACAATGGAGAGCACATCTATCAGAGATGTTATATACAATTGTGAAGCTGTGCAAACTGATTTGGATGAATATGCCTATATTGTCAGCAGAGTTTTCCAGCAAGTGGGACACAGTTACAGGCTCATGGGCAACAGTAAAACCAGCATGCACTGTCATGGATAATACCAGAATAATACCACCAGTAATACCCATGTTTGTGACACATATGTGATTCTGAATGAGCATAGATGGTTCTGCACCAACACACTTGTAGAACTATTATGACATGTCAGCAATCTATGAGTGCAATCAAGTGCATCTGACACCAACATATGCTGGAGGTGTGAGGAGAGACACTTGACATTATGATCACTACAGGCTAGTTGACTTATGTGCATGGCAGATACATACATACATATATATATATATATATATATATATATATATATATATATATATATATATATATATATATATCTACATATGGCACAATCCACAATGTCATGAATCTAAACCACGCCATCTGTGTCACTAAACAGCTGTGTATGTACTGAGTGCCTCACTGAAACAGATATCACACATGCATGTGGTATTACACCTTGATTGGTCTTACGTTCCATCAGAGAGTAATGTTTATACAACAAAACTAATACCTAGGTATGCACAAGTAGATGTGCATCAGCTCACTGTGACAAAATGGTACACTTCAGTTACACATCAATGGAAGATGTGGAGGGAAGAGCATGATGAAGGGTGCATTGTACTCGGGTATTTGTGTGGTGAAGGCTGTGAACTATGAAGGTATTATGGCCTTTCTTGTGGATGCCCTGCATATACTCAGTTGTTGCATTCCAGAAAAGGGAGTACTTACCCCTGTGGACACATGCTCTTGGACATGCCACATACCATATAACACAGGCCACATACCAATTGGTCTGTTTATAGGGTGTGACTTCTACATGATGCTTGGTCTGTGCATTTGTCTGCATAAGGAAACAAATTCCCCAATTTTCTTTTTCATCTCATGTGCTGTCATGGCTGTGGCAGCAATCTTTGGTAAGTGTTAATACTGTCTGTAGTATACTAATATGACAGTTGGAGTCAAGGATTTTCCACAGTCTGCAGTCCTCCAGACAGCTGTTGGGTCACAGGATTTGTATGTCATTCTTGACGTCTGTGATTTAAATCATGGACAGGAAAGGGCCTAACAGATAGCCTTGATGTACAGATTTAATCACTGAACATGAGATATAGATCACATCACACATTTCAACATATTTAGATGCCACCTATGTGATTCAGTGTTCTAACCACTTGGTGATATATGTGTATATGGCCAGATCTGACAGTGTGGAGTGAATACTTCAGTGTGTGCTCGTGTCATATGCCTTGGCCTGGTCAGTTTCCACAGGATGATAATGTTTTCATTCTGCATGCTGTATATGAGCTCTTTGCAGACATCTGACAGATATAACAGACATAGATATAGCATTAACATTTTTGTTGTACACAGCAGGGATATTACTACTGTCCATCTAGAAAACGTCCATGATGACATCTTGGTCTACCTCAGAGATCAGGAGAGTCAGGATGTGTCCATACATGCATGCTTCAGGTGCTGTCCCCACCCTACTCAGATGGGTGCATGTTGATGTACACCCTTTTATGGGAACATAGTCCAACTGGAGGGTGTATTGAAGTGTGTATCAAACCATGTTAGGTAGGCATATGTTCTGTGTCATGCTATAGGTGATCTGTGATGTTATCACAGCCCATTGATTCTGTGTGATAGGCCTGCATGAGGGTAAGACAGTGCATACTGCCTGTCTTGATCTGTCCTAGGGTTTGGACACAATCCACCACTCGGGTATCATTGACAAACTCTATCAGCTGGGGATTAACACTTACGTCACTAGATGGTTAACCAATTGTCTCACCAACTGACCAAATACTGTGAAAGCTGGTGAATCAACCTCTACCATTAGAGCTGTCACCATTGGTGTACCCCAAGGATCTGTCCTGGGCCCTATACTGTTTGGAATCTACTTCTTGATAGTCCAGTCTACAGAATACAACCTGTGGCTTACCATGTTTGCTGATTCATGCATATTTTTGCAATCAAGTCTATCAGTGATATTAACATAGTAAAAGAGAGACTAACACACACAGATGATTGGTGCTAAAGCTACATGATCTACTAATAAATACAGAATGTGTCAGGATTTGGGCCTTTTGCAAAGTGAAATTTCCTGATAAGTACACCATTGATAACACCCTGTCATGCTGAAACCAGTGGTGCAAGATCTGGGAATGCACATAGATAGCAATCTGAACTTTGACCAAGTGTCCACAGTGGTATGGAAAGGCTGTGTCATGCACCTCTTTATTCAGGCCATCACATCCAGATCTGAAGATGATATAACAGCACTGTACATGAACCTCGTAAGAACACTAGAAGAGTATAATGCTTCCTTTTGCATGTACCTCACCAGACACCTGAAGCAGTTGGACAGACCATGGGGTTTCACATCAAGAAAATACAGGTCCAACAAACCATACCATGATGTACGTGGATTGACTGAAAGTCCTGCTGCTGAAATGTATATCTTATAGGATGAGGTGACTTGTGTCTGGACTACAGGCCATCTCTGACCCTACCCTGATGGGTATAAAAAATCAGCAGAGTCTGGTGAGAGGAAGATGGTAAGAGCAATGGCCCACATGTTGTAGTAAAATATTCTCTCTAATTTCAAGCACTTGCCCAAACACATACACACACACCTCCCCGTTGACTGTAGTGAGAACAGAATCCCTACTTATCTAAGTACACTAACTACAGAACTATATATGTAAGACAAGTGTCATAGCTCAAGTCTGACATGGAGAGTCTCAGACAACACTTTTTAGGTAATAACATCAGCAGTGTCCGGGGAGGAGAAAATGGTAAGAGCAAAGTCCCACATACTGTTTTAAAATGCTCTCTCTAACATCAAGAAAGTGCACAAACACACACACACACACACACACACACACACACACACACACACACACACACACACACACACACACACACACACACACACAAACCAGTTGGCTACAGTGAAAACAGAACCCCGGACTAAGTACACCAACTACAAAACTCTGTATTTAAAGCGAGCACCACAGCTCAAGTCTGACTTGGTGACTCTCAGACAGGACTTTCTAGGTGATGACAATTAGCAGTGTCTGGGGAGGAGAAAATGGTAAGAGCACAGTCTCACATGCTGTTGTAAAATGCTCTCTCTTCTGTCAAGCAAGTGCACAAACACACACACACACACACACACACACGTGGCACCAGTTGACTGCAGTGAGAACAGGACCCCTAGTTCTCTAAGTACACTGACTACAGAACTCTGTATTTAAAGCAAGTACCACAGCTCAAGTCTGATTTGAAGAGTCTTAGACAACACTTTCTAGGTGATGACATCAGCAGTGTCTGGGGAGCATTAAATGGTAAGAGTGCAGTCCCACATGCTGTTGTAAAATGTTCTTTCTGATATCAAGCAAGGACACAAACACACACACCAGTTAACTGCAGTGAGAACAGAAACCCCTACCTATCTAAGTACATTGATTACAGAACTCTCTATTTAAGGCAAGTGCCACAGCTAAGTCTGACTTAGAGAGTCTAATGTTCACAGTGCATGAGGGGAGGCAAGAAATGGCTACATTTTAAATATCTGACATTTTCTTTGATAGGTCCCCCATTCCATTCTCTTTTCACATATATTTTCATGTCAGGAGCACTAAATGGACAGTAAACAGCAGTAATACATGCTGTTGGCCAGTTTGCAGACCATGTATTACTGCAGAGGAGTGGGTGTGTGCGATGGCTGCAAAATGTTTGCGCGTGCGAGATACAAATTTATTTAGCTTTCCTTGTTTTTGCATAGGTAAGCATTGTGCAAATGATAGGCTCATTGCTAAAATGATGAGATGTAGTATTGTGTCTATGAAACACAGCTGCTGCTTAGCTGACTGTGGCAGCAGGTGTAAGTGCATTGTCACATTCATTTTTGAGCACAGATGATATAGGGTTCGAATCCAGGTGAATATGATACTTTTAAACAAGTAGTGATAATGGAATGAGATAATATTTTAAGGTATATTCACCATGTGTTACTTCATGTTGACATAGCACTGCATATTAAACCGTTTTGTGTGGAGCTAACCACACCAATAAAGAGCCACTTGGCATTGGTGCTTGATCACAAACTCTGCGCAAACATAGAAGCCAAGAAGTGAATAGCTCCATTTTTTTTGTTTTATTTTTTTGCCACTGATGTGTGTTGTGTGAGATTCTGTTTTTTAACAAAATTATAGATGTTCAAATGGGGTAACTAGGAAATTGATGAAATGGAGGGCAAGCAGTGCGAAGAACAAGGAGAAAGTAATATAGGAATATGCAGTAAGGAGTTAGGAAAGAACCATAGCTATCCATTTCTTAAACAGTGTAAAATATAAATATGTCCAAAATATTAGATAAATTTGGATTGTCGCCTCCACAAAGACAGGTGTCAACAAGGCAATCATGTTGCATAACCAAGTAGACTGAATCAAGTGTGTCAAGTACACACGTGTGTGAAATGGAGAGCTATGTATGGGATGATATTTTTTTGTGAGACAGATGCCCATTTTTCTTTTTATTCTTCATTAAGGGAGGAATGCTGGGTAAGGGAAGTTAGTATTTATGGATCAGGTAAGTTGGGTAGGTGAGGAAGCAAATGCAAATAAACAGGGAAAATAAGATAAGACACAGTGATGGTGAGTGCCACAAAAGGTTGGGGGACACCATGATTGGGTTGAGGGAGGGGAAAACTTTATTTCATGACAATCAAACATAGGAACAGTGAGACTCTACTCCTCACCTCCAGGATTGTCATTACTGGCCCCTTACTCTGCTGGTTGCTAGAGTGCTTGACATCTCCTCTTATGTACCATGAGGGAGAGCAGCATCTCCATCTGGTGTAGGCCTGCACTAATGGTTCTGCATATGACTCTATGCACCAACCTTGGCAACTCCTGGCAGGTGATGAATTCACCACCTCCACTAGTACTCCCAGAGTGCACCACAGCGCTAGCTTCAGGAGTACCACTACCTGAGGCCCAGATAGTGCAGAGGCAGTTCTGACAGGTTGGGTCCCAGATGTGCTGCATGTTGGTGCTGGAGCTGGTGGAGTGGGTACAGGCTGATCCACTAGGGTTGGCCTACCTCTCTGAGCTGTGAAGCACTGATTGATTTGTTACAGATGGATGAAACTGAGACATTTGGACAACACATAATAGAAAAAAAGGAGATAAGAGTTTGGGTGAGAAGAAAAAGAGATAACATTAGTGCCATTATATGATACATAAAATTCATTATCACAAAAATACTATTTTATCTGAAATTTTACATTTAAGTATACGTCCTAACAACTACAGACTATAATTATGGATTGCTCTCACTAATACTTGTGATGTACATATATTGCACATATTGGTCCAATTATAATGATTACAGTTAAGAGCAGGGCATTTATGCCAGTGGTATAGATTCTAAAATCTGTAATATTATTAATAATTTGGCAGTATTGTGTAGTAGTTACATGTAGTACTTGAACCCAGAACCTCTGACTATAGTCTTACACTTGACCCCTGAAGTTAGTTTGTGCTACAGAGTTATGCATGCATACCTGCTTGCACAGTTGGGAAATGCATACTTAATGTGCTACTCCTGTATAGAAGACAAAAATATCCTACTACACTATTAAAGCTACAATAAGACATCTTTTTTGCTTCACAAACACCTTTAACTTCCCTCAACCTCTCTAAACATTGATTGTGAGCTTGACTGTTTGCATCTATCTCAGAGTTAGCTGTGGAAAGAACAGAAAAAAAAACAGAAGAGCATTATGCATGCAAGGCTTGCCTATACGTAGATTTCTATGTATTATAAATTCTCAATATTAGTATGCTTACACAGCTGTGGGATGTCTCCCATTCTGAACGTAGTCAACCATTGGTTGAATGTATCCCTTATAAGCCTGTGTAAGTCATTATAATGGTGCTTACATTGTTCTGCACTGTGTGGACTGGCTACAGCCTGAGCCAAATGATTCCATGCCTCAAACTTGTACTGGGCACCAGAATAGTCTCCCCACAGAAGCCTTTGGCTGTGGCACTTTACCAGGAGTCCAATAAATATTCTGGACTCCTGAACACCCCATCTCTGAGCCCTAAATTGGGCACCTTCTCCTCTAACACCACCAGGTCTACTCCCAGGAATAGTGCAATTGAGAATGATGATTTCCCACCAATTCTTGTTATCACATTTATTGGTAGTGCACAAACCTGAGAAATGATGCCAAGTATGTTTGGACAATGTTATGTGGTGAATAACAGTGCCAAACAGAGAGGTAATAAAATTTTGAAACTGGAGGGTTAACCTGAAACTTGGCATTAGTTTGGGGGGGTCTGTCTGCTCATGTAACTGTTAGGTGATTTACCTTTGGGGACATGCACTAGGAGCATAAATGTTAAGACCTGGCACATGTTTGTTTGGCTGTATACATTGCTAAAATTGAATTTTACACTGTGGGATTCAAACCTATGCATAAGGGGCAAAACATTTTTTTCTACAGTTGTAATTTTCCATCTTTGCTATAGAAGAAGTGCTTCTCTCATGTAGTCGTGCATCATTGAAAAATACAAAGAACAGATTGAGGTGTTAACCATGGCTGTATGTGACTTGACAAGGTTCTTGTATATTCATTAATTTCTGTATGTGACTTAGTTAAGTGCAAAGGCCATCCAAGTCCAGATAGCAGAATTATACTTACAGAAACATAGTAGACAGTATACTCTCAGTTAAGCATCTGACCATTCAAAACACAATATGGGGGTGTTATCCCTCATACGTGTATTTCATATCAGCTACACTATTTATAATTGCATATAAAGTGTTATAGGTGATTTTTAACATAATGTAAAATGGAACACCACCAAAAATGTGTGGAATTCTTTGTATTAGAACCCAGGACCATGTGTATGGCAGCACACTTACAGCTGTTGTCACAGGAAAATTAAAATAACACTTAAATAATTTTCTGTTCATTACTGTAAACTGAACTGTCACAACAGTAAAAATATGTTATACCTCCTGTATTAGAACCCAGGACCATCTGTACTCCAGCCCTACACTTACACCTGCTGCCACAGGAATACTTAAATAACAGTTGCATAATTTTCTACTCATTCTTAACTTCTGTGTGTTAACTGCCCCAAAATTCCCCTTAGCATGTTTGCATGGTGCCCAACAGCATTAATTGAATGTATCTGTTTTGCAATTATGGACTCTCTGCTTCCTGTCTGCAGCTGTTGGATGGGTGCAGGTGTTGGGAAAGTCATGAACCACTGTGCATTGTTGCTAAGTGATGTTGCTTGATGGAAAGCAAAAACTGCAACAATTTATCATTTTTGACCTTTGCAATGTCTCCGCCCTATCTGCAGGTGTTCTGTCTTCCTCTTGTGTGGTCCACTGCTAAACAGTGCACAAATGAGATAAGCATAGCTAAAACTTGTGTTTTCTTTCCTATGTTTGTACAAAGCCATGCATAGAGCAAACACTGACATTTAAAAAACATTTGCAAAATTATGTCAAAGAAAGAAAATACATCCATTACATCACAACAGGCCTAAAACTGATGTTGGTACACATGACATATTTTCACATAGCTTTGGATTTGAACTCTCACTCCAATGAATCTTCAAAACACAGTAAAGCTGTCTTATCATTTGTTGCCACAGAAACAGCTTTATAGTATATATTGAAAATCATTGTGCATACAACCAGCTGCAACATCATCCACAGTACTACCAAAAATATGACAGTTGTTTGTACATGTATTAATTTCAGATGTAGTACACTGAGTGATCACACAACCATTTATGACTGCTGCTTGCATATATGCACCTCTGTCTTATCTGTTTGTGTTTGTTGCTCATTCCTGTCTTATCTGACCAGTAATCTGAGACATGCAATCTGTAATGAATTCTGTATAATTGTTGTTGAAATGTGTGAGGATATTAAATGGCAGTAATATACAGTTGTCAAGAAATGAAGGACATGTTGGATATTACTGAACAGAAATTGTGAAATGTGTGCTGATGAGTTAAGTTTCAAACATTGATAAATGTACTTCTACTCTTTGTGAGTCTAACCTGGCTGACACATCCACTGGAAGTCAGTGATTCTGAATTCCTGTTGTGTTTTCCTTCTCACTACCAGTAATCATGCACAGTTGCAATACATGAGCAACAAACTCTGAAGGAGTGCCTGCACTATGTTTACATTTGCTACATGGAGGTAGGTATTTAGGCTTCAGCAATTCTAATGAGTTTCACACCTCATTTGTCTCTTCACCATGTGCACAGCCCTGAATCTACACCATAAAAGGGAACCATGTAGCTAGGGAAACTGAAGGTGAGACTTGTTTATGGAGATAATACAGAAGAAGATTGATATTACTTTGGATTTATCTGCAGAGAAGACTACCGATTTTGATAAAGATATGCTTGCATTTGTTAGCTACATTGCCCCAATTGCTCCTTCTCCAATTCACTATCGGGTTTCGGGGTCTTTGGATCTGAGCCGTCTTGGACCCGGGGAGTCGTCGGCGCCAACATTGGTGGCTACTTCGACGCCGACAGTACCCTCGAGCTTGTCGGATCCGAACTCTCGGGGCCGAGAGCCGAGCTTCGGAGCCGCAGGGGTGAGTGTGTATTTGGCTCCGTTTCAGTCGGAGCTCACTCCCCCTTTGGGTCCGATCGCATCAGCTCCAACACCGGTCCTTGCGTCAGAGCCGAGGGGGCTGCTCTCAGAGCCAGGGAAGAGTGGTTTGCCCTCGGCTTTTGATGTTATGGAGATGGTTCTGTCGAGGAGTTCCAGGTCCCTGGTCCGGGCTACGGATCCACCCGTCACTCCTGCACATTTGGGCCTATCTTCCATTGTCCGGCCCCAGGGACAGCCTGCGTCGGCGCTCCAGTTAGTTCCTGTAGGGAAACAGGACCCCGCTGGTGAGCCCTCCTCGGACAGTCCCACCGAGGAGGTGCCTCACAAGCGAAAGTGCAAAAGGAGGCACATGGACTCCCCTGAGTCCCTCATGGAGGACACGGACTTAGAGGAAGGGAAATGTTCCCCAAGGTCAGCCCTGAAGACGTCTCCTTTGGAGACATTATGGAAATGCTACGCATCAGAGGGGGGGGGTGGTCGGCCCAAAAACCTTCCTCCGATGAGTCGGTGTTTCTGGAAGTGTTTGACACAGGCCCGTGTACCTCTTGGGTGTCCCTCCGGCTGATCCCCTGGTAGACTTGATTACTACCAGGGCTTGGAAGGAGCCGGACACCGTGGAGCCAATCCCTAAAAGACCGGGCAAGATACTCAGCCCCTCTTCTGACAGACAGGCGTGGAATAAAGGGTCCCCAGTAGATGCCATGGTGGTGGCGGCTGCCACTAAGAAGGAACTAGCACAGGAAAGTTCCTCGGTCCATCCTCCTGATAAGGAATCTCGGACGATGGACCATATTGGAAAGCGGATGTTTGCTTCAGCTACCTTTTCCATAAGGGCCCTGAATTACCTGGCACACGTCATCAGGCTCCAGTGAGACTTGATAAAGGAATACGCTCGAGCTTCCCCAGAGTCCATGGCGGCCGAGGATAAACATACCTTCTCGGCTGGCATGGCCACTCTAAAGGCAATTTCTAACACTTCCATGTGGCTCCTCTCCCATGCCATGGAGGAAGTGGCTAGAGCTAGCGGAGCGAGGGGTCACCTTACGGCGCCACACCTGGCTTCACCTTTGTGACTTTTTGGAACCCTTCAAGGCATCCTTCGCAAACGCTCCCTTTGACAGTTCTATGCTATTTGGCAAAACCATCCGCGACACGCTGTTCCAGAGCGAGAAAGATGGGAAGACGCTGTCTGCCATCAGGATCCGCTTCTCTAATCCTCAAAGGTCCTTCTCAAGGAACCAGAGAGGACAGAAGAAGATGTGGTTCCGGAAGTCCTAGCAGTCCCGTCCTGCTCCGGACCCGTCGTCCTTCAGAGACAGAGGAGGACAAGGTGGACGCCGGCCCAGAGGCAGTGGGGGGGGCCAAAGAATTTCAGGTCCAGAGAGCCCTTCTCTGACCGACCTGCGCAACAGCCCTGAGGGCTTTCCCGACTGTCCCTCTCTGGAGGCAATCGGGGGGGGTGTTTTTCAGAGCACCTTCAAAGTTGGGAGTCCATAACTACCGATCGTTGGGTTCTCCGAATAATATCCAGAGGTTACTCTGTTCCCTTTCTGCATCTCCCTCCTTTAACGAAGCGCCTTCCCAATGTCCCACCCGATCAAAGGGAGGTGGCGGCTTCAGAAATTTCGAAGATGCTAAGAAAACGGGCCATCCCGGGGGACTTCAACCTAGATTGGTTCACCTGTATAACAGAACCACCAAGTAATCTAATAAATCTCCATGGCTACCAGCAGCTAGTCCAAATTCCAACTAGGTGTGATAAAAAATCTAAAAGGGAATCCATCCTTGACTGGGTCCTAACTAGCAACCCCACATTGTACCCTCACACAGGCAGTCTCCCAGACACCTTAAGTGACCACAACATAATATACTTTATATGTAGTAGAACAAGCATATGCAAAACCACTAACTATATATCCACTAGAAACACAAAAAAATTCTCTCCTGAGGTCCTCAACACTTTACTGTGTAACTGTGACTGGACCCCCCTAAAAACCCTCCCACTTGACCAGGCTGTAGCATATTTCAACAAAACATTTCTACAACACCTAGACACTGTCGCTCCATTGCGCAAAATCAAGGTTAGAACCTCTACAAACCCCTGGCTCAGTAAAGAAACCAAACAAATCCTCAAGTCCAGAGACACTGCCTGGCGTTACTATCAAAAAAACAAAGAAACACAAAGCCTAACTAAGTACCAAGAACTGCGCAACTGTGCAAAAAAATGCATTAGGCTGGACAAAAAATCCTACTACACAACATTACAAACTAAATACCAACACAATCCTTTTTTGGTAAAATGTAAACCAGCTACTAAAATCCACCCAAAGGCTACCCCAAACCAACCACCCTGACACTAAAGTTCCCATCGAAACACAATTCAACTCCCACTTTGTGAACTCAATTCATTTTAACAGTGGTTTGTAAACTTTTTATATCCACTACACACACACACACACACACACACACATATATATATATATATACATATATATCTATATATATATATATATATATATATATATATATATATATATATATATATCTATATATATATATATATATATATATTTATATACACATACACATTACCAATTGCTACTTTTTATCTGTATACATTTCTTATAAGCCAGGGCATTTTACTTTCTCAGCTGTACAACATTATTATATGTTAACAGATTTGCTTATGTTACAACTGTTTTTTTCTTCACACTATAAACTTATATTTTTATGAAGGGTTGTGTGTTATATTTGTCAATGACAGTAGGAGTGCTAGCCTTCTAGGATGGGCCATACACAACTTTAGGGAAGTGTTGGCCACAGGTAGATGTGACTGGCAATTGCATATTATTGAATGTTTTATGGCAGGTGAGTACACATGTTTCATGGACAGTTTACTTGAAATCACCTTTAGCAGTTCACTGAGGGTTTGTTTGTAAAAAAGTTTCCTTTGCATGTTGTTTTAGGGGTGGGGGAGCCAAGTTCCATTGCTATGTTGGCGCAAATAAAGAATAGTCTGTACTTGTTTTGTATCCAGCCTTGCTTTGTGTGTAATTGTAATATGTTACAACCACGTTATTCCTTTGTTTATATTTGAAGATCTGGATTGTTTATGTTTCTCCAGTGTCTAACAGTGAACCTTTTATGTGTTATATCTAAACAGGACTTTTATTTATGTGATACTTATATGTATTATCCCTCTGTTATGTTTTATGTCAACTAGGAGTATGTCACCCAGGCATCCCAATCCTCACAAAACCCCCCTTCACTGACCCTGAGAATAAGGTAATTGTGGAAGCATTTAGGCAACATGGCTCTTTTCTGCTTGAGAGTGTACATGGAGATATGTGTGACATAATGCACATTTGGCAGCAGATAGTGGCTGATGTTAATGCAGTGGGAGGACACAGCAGGACAGATGACCAGGTATGCCATTGGGCCACTGATGTGATTTGATCAGCCTGGAGGAGAGCAGCTGCAATGGCTCATGACCAGATGGCTATGGAGGGGCCTTGCCACAGAGCCATCACTCACACCAAATGAAGAGTTCCTGTCAACTGTCAGGGATCCAGACAGCTCACAGGGAAGTGCACAACAGCATGTCATTGATGTTGGTGCTGCTGTTTCAGAGAGGACAAGTATGTCCCAGGAGGAGCTTCCAGGTAGGCTTAACTATATCAGTTGTTAAATGCATCTTGAGTAGTAAAATATTGACAGAAAATAGATAGTAAAATATTAACAGCAAATACAATTTCTGTTTAATATTTTTAACTATAAATGTTATGTTGTCCAATCTCACCATAATTCTTGCTGGTTGGGTTCGGAAATGAGCATCGGTTCTGTCTCAGGCCTAATATAAAAGCTCAAGAGCTTCCACTGGCTCAAGGCTAACCCCTATCCCATGATGCACTGGGTAAGTTACCCAGATCTCGTTTGCTGCTCAAGTGACCAAGATGTCTTCTGATTGGATCATTGGTTAAGTAGTATTTAATATACTTTTTTCAACAGTTTTCAGATAAAACATTTTACTGTAGTGTGTGACAGAGTTAAGAAAAAAACTATTTGTAGTCTTTAGCATGTGTTTTCCCCTTTTGTTCTTGTGAGTGACTCATTTAAGTTAGAGGGCTCCCGGCGTCCCATTTAATTTAGAAGGCTGTTCCTCTTCCCCTTCTCTGTGTTATTAGTTTTTGTCTTTCTTATCTGGAGAATACATTTAAGTTGGAGGATTCCCTTCTGAATACTTACCTCAGTTCCCAGAGGATTGTTAGTGTATAAGTCTAGAAGTGTTGTGTGTCATTACATTAGCTGTAGTGTATTGGTTATTTGTTCTTGCATAGTGTGACTGTAATTAGTAGGCTCCATTGTGTGTTAGACCCACTTTTTGCATTTTTCTGTAATATATACAAGTCTAGAAGTGTTGTTAGGTTAGTTATGCTTATCACTAACTTTTGGCTGTTTAACTATGTCAAAAGAAAAAGACAAGGACCCAAAAGAACCGAGGCAATCAGGGTTTAAGAAATGTAATAAGTGTACACAAAAAAATGCCTCTTACGGATGGACACACTGACTGTGTGTACTGTCTTGGTGCCATCCATCTGCAAGACCCTTGAACAATTTGCCATGGTTTCAGTAGCAGGGTTTTTCAAGAGAGAAGAAATAAATTAATGGTAAGAGGTTTGTTAAAAGGTCCTTTTCAGGAGTCATTAGAGGGTTCTTTCTCAGAGCTCCAAGCCTACCTCTCCCTCTACTTCCCACTTAAAAGGATCCAAAAGACCTGCCATTGAGACTCCAGCTTCAGAACCTCCTAGAAAGATTACCGCATCGGAACCGAGGACTCATGGTTCAGACAAGTCAAGGTCAATCTCTTTTGCTCCATCTGTGTCCATGGAGCCAGTAGAGTTTTTGATTATGACACGGTCTCATATTTTGGAACCGATCACTCCAACTTTGAGATCACCCATTTTGGAGAGGGCAAAATATCCTTCTTTATCCTTACGTTCCTCCAGGAGTTTATCTGATGACGATATGGAGTGGGTGGTGAAGATACTACTTCAAACACCAACAGTGGCAAAAATTTTATCGTCACCGACCCCAAAGGAATCGGGACCAGCCAAAGCTCCATCTTCAATTCCTCCTCTGACCCAGCTTGTGGTCTTGGAGCCAGAGATTGTGGGTCCAATAGTAGTGGAACCATTGAAACTGGGACTTCCTTTAGGATTGTCAGTTCTGTCATCTGCTCTGACCTCTTTGGGTCCATCGGATTTCGAGGGGTTTGGGAGCCGATGGTCACCCGTCGGGACTGGGGAGGGGAGTTGACGTGGACAGTTGTCCGATCTGACTCTACCCCTCAGTGCCTTGGCGAGATTGAGCTTGGCTCCTACATTGGCTTTGGAGCCACCCACTCTGCCTCGGAGCCAGTCTTCTGCCTCTGCAAAGAGGGGGCTTTTGAACTGATGGAAAGGGTGCTGTCACCCCAGACAGCTCCACTCCCAGGCCCAGTTTCTCTTCCCTCCCAGATGCCAGTGTTGGTCTCATCGTCACCTCCTCCCCCAAGCGTAGAGACCCTGAACCTCAGGAAGCCACTGGGTGCAGCATCGTCTCTTCCAAAACTTTACCAGAACCAGAGTATCCCTCTGAGGAAGTCCCTCAGAAGAGACTGTGGAAGACAAAACACATAGACTCACCTGAGTATGTCATGTCAGATACTGGTCTGGAAGATTCAGAAGGGTCCCCACGGCCCCCCTCTAAGGATTTCATGTTTGCTGTCATCCTTGAGATCCTGAAACAGAGGGGTGGCTGGTAGCCCACCAACCCTTCAGAGGATGAATTGGTTTACCTGGAGGCTTTCGGGTCTCACCCTTTCACCTCCTGGGTGACTCCCCCTTATGACCAATTACTTAATATTATATCTCATAAGGCCTGGACTTCCCCTGATACAGTGGAGCTTGCTCCACCGAGGCCCAATAAATTTATCTCTGCCCCTAGTGAGAAGGAGTTTCTAACCAAGGGTATCCCCGTAGATGTGATGGTGATGGCGGCGGCCACTAAGAAGGAGTTATCAGAAACCTCCTCATCTGTTCATTCTCCCAATAAAGATTCACAGACTACGGACAGATATGGAAAGCGTGCTTTTTCTTCAGTAGCCTTCACCCTATGATCGCTAAATTACCTGACCCACTTTACGAGGCTTCAAAGAGATCTTCTGAAAGAGATAGGAGATACCCTTCAGGGTAATGTAGCTCCAGGGACTTTGGACAAGGTTTCCTCACTGCTCTCCACCCTCAACTCAGTTGTCAACTCCTCCATCAGACTGATTTCATATGCAGCTGATGGAGCGAGCAGGGTAGCAGCAACAGGAATTTCCCTAATGAGACATTCCTGGATGCATCTTTGCATCTTTGCTGAACCTTTCAGGTCTTCCTTCACCAATGCCCCCTTTGATGGTTCTTCCCTCTTTGAACCAAAGGTGAAAGAAACTTTTACCAGGTGCGAGCAAGATGGGAAAACCGTGTCTGCCACTGGAGTTCATTTTTCCGCCCCATCCAGACCTTATCCCAAAGGTCAGAAAGGCAGTAAATAAAATGTCCCCCCATAGCAGTCCAGATTAGGCAATTACTCCAGGTTCTTTTTGGTGCCAAAAAAGATGGGGGACTTAAGGCCAATTCTGGACCTGTCATCTCTAAACCTGTTCATTGCCAAAGAGAAATTCTGGATGGTCACTCTGCAATCTATTCTCCCTCTCTTACAGGAGAACGACTGGATGTGCTCCATAGACCTCAAGGATGCGTACTACCACATTCTCATGGACAGACAATCCAGGAGGTTTCTCCGCTTTTGGCTAGGAGCCAATCACTTTCAGTTCAGAGTTCTTCCGTTTGGCCTCACCACAGTGCCCAGGGTGTTCACCAAGGTCATGGCAGTTGTAGCAGCCCACCTGAGACTTCAGGGAATTCAGGTCTTTCCATACCTGGACGATTGGCTCTTCACCTCCCCCACCATGCATCTGCTTTGCTCCGCCAGGGATTACTTCCTAGCCAAGGCCCATTTTCTAGGAATTACTACAAACCTTCAGAAGTCGTCTCTGCATCCTGTGCAAGTTCTGGATTTTATAGGGGCCAGGATAAATACGTGCCAAGCCAAAGCTTTCCTAACCATGGACAGGTTGCGCAACTTGTCACTACACATAATGGCGATCTTGCAGTCTCCAGCCCCACCTGCAGAGTTGGTCCTGAGAGCCCTGGGCTCCATGGCGGTAGCCATAAGCCTGTCACCCTTAGCAAGATTGCATATGCAAATTCTGCAGTGGACTCTTCAGGTTCAATAGTCACTTCTACTTCATCCCTTACAGTCACCAATTCCCCTGAGCAGGGTTTGAAGGAACTCCCTTCTTTGGTGGCTCCATTCCCCAGAGCTGCGTGAGGGGAGACAGTTTGTGATGCCTCAGCCCCAAGCCATGTTGACCATGGACACGTCTCGCCTCGGGTGTGGGGGCATTCTATGGGCAGAACCATCCAAGGCATGTGGACTCCCTTAGAGACCGTTCTGCATATCAATGTCCTAGAGATGAGGGCGGTGCTTCTAGCGTTGCAGGCTCTTCAAAACCTTCTTCCTCTGGGGACTATTGCAATTCAGACAGACAACATGGCAGTAGTCTGGTATATCAACAAACAGGGAGGCACCAGATCTTACCCTCTTTGTTGAGAGTCTATGAGAGTTTGAGAATGGGCGATTTCCACCAACCGCTTTCTGATAGCAATGCACAATCCGGGTCGGTCCAACCTTTTAGCGGACAGGCTGAGTCACTTGATCCTCACACCTTACGTGTGATCTCTGAACCCATCAGTAGCAAATCAGATCTTCCTCAGATGGGGTCAACCTTGCTGCAATCTTTTTGCTTCTCCTTCAAACACAAAATGCAGCGAGTTTTTCGCTCTGATTCCCCCTATGGGGGAGAACCCCAGAGATGCCCTGGTGCATGCTTGGCCCCCCGGTCTCCTGTATGCTTATCCTCCTCTTCCGCTGATGACAAAATTTCTTCAGAAAACTCATCAGTTGGGGAGCAAAATAATCCTCATAGCCCCATTCTGGCCTCACCAGATCTGGTTCCCTTACCTGCGGTCTCACAGTGTAGTTCCTCCTCGGATCTTAGATCCCATTCCGGATCTAATCTCTCATCCTGCGGGTTTACAGCCCCCAAACCTGGGCAACCTCAAGCTCACGGCTTGGTTGATCCAGTTCCACTAATCACAAGGACTCCCGGTATCTAGTCTCCCGTAAAATCTATTCTGGTAGCAGTGCATAAACCTTCTACTAGAAAGATCTACAGAAGTAAATGGAAGTGTTTTTCCATATGGGCAAAAAAATAGAGACTTAGATCCTTTTACTGCACCCATCCCAATGGTTCTTGACTTCTTCTCTCATATCTTTGACCAGGGTGCTAGTGCTTCTACAGTCAAGGTTCAAATGGCAGCTATTTCCCATTTCCACATTGGGGATAACCTTGGCCCCTTAGCTTCCGCTAAGATATGCAAAACTTTTTTGAAGGGCACCTTTCTGTTGAAACCTCCTGTTAAGAATGCAGTTCCACCTTGGGACTTAACCTTGGTTCTGCAGGCCTTGACTGGCCCACCCTTTGAACCGGCAGCTTCGGTTGAGTTAAAATTTTTATCTTGGAAAACGGCCTTCCTGATTGCAATTACTTCAGCCAGGAGAGTATCTGAACTTCAAGCCCTTTGCAAGAAACCCCCATATCTGGTCTTCCATAAGGACAGAGTGTCTCTCAAGACTAACCCTTCCTTCTTGCCCAAAGTAGCCTCTGAATCCAATATTAACCAATCCATTAATTTGCCTGTGTTTTTCCCCAACTTTCAGAACAAAGGGGAATACAGATTACATTTATTGGATGTACACAGACAATTGCATTTCTACTTGCACAGGATGGCTACTACTAGGAAATCAGATCAACTGTTTGTTTCTTTCGCTAAACCATCTTTGGGTAAACCTATTACGAAAGTTACTGTGGCCAGATGGCTATCCCTATGCATCAGGCATGCTTATTTAGTCTCTGGCCAGCCTGAGCCCTTGGGAGTCCATGCCCATTCTACCAGGTCTATGGCTACTTCTGCAGCGTTCTGGTCGAGAGTACCTCTAGACGACATTTGATAAGAAGCTACTTGGTCCTCTTCTCATACCTTCATTTCTCATTATAAACTGTATCTGATATCTAGGAGTAGGGCATCATTTGGCTCTGCGGTGCTCCGGAATATGCTTCCTTGAGGTCCGCCCAAGGATTTAGGTAGCTGGGGACTCTGTTCCACAGGTTGCTGAGCAAATTAAGTTAACTACTTCAGATAAAGAAGTTATGTACTCACCATAACGTTCCATCTGAGTAGGTAACTTCATTTGTCTGCAACCAACCCCCCCCTCCTTCCCCCTAACCTGTTTTATGGTTATTCCATCATGCAGGGTTTCACCTGGTCTTGCATTTGGTTAGGGTTCCTCTTCGAGGGGCGTAGTCTGTTTTTGGCAAACTCGATCTGAGGACTGGAGGGAGGTGGCAGGGCATTATGGGTAAGGGGGAAGAGCTGAGAGCTTGGATCTTTTAGCTTGGAAAAGCTGCCGGCTCAGATCCGAGGACGGATCCGATACCTACAGTTTGCAGACAAATGAAGTTACCTACTCAGATGGAACGTTATGGTGAGTACATAACTTCTTTTTGGTACAGATGACATATTTTCACATAGCTCTGGATTTGTACTCTCACTCCAATGAATCTTCAAAACAGAGTAAGGCTGTCTTATCCCTCGTTGCCATAGAAACAGCTTTGTAGTAAATATTGAAAATTATTGTGCATACAACCAGCTGCAACATCATTCACAGTACTAACAAAAAATATGACAGGTGTTTATACATGTATTAATTTCAGATGCAGTACACTGAGTGATCACACAACCATTTATGACTACTGCTTGCATATATGCACCTCTGTCTTATCTGTTTGTGTTTGTTGCTCATTCCTGTCTTATCTGACCAGTAATCTGAGACATGCAATCTGTAATGCATTCTGTATAATTGTTGTTGAAATGTGTGAGGATATTAAGTGTCAGTAGTATACAGTTGTCAAGAAATGAAGGACATGTTGGATGTTACTGAACAGAAATTGTGAAATGTGCGCTGATGAGTTATATTTCAAATGTTGATAAATGTACTTCTACACTTTGTGAGTCTAAACTGGCTGACACACCCACTGGAGGTCAGTGATTCTGAATTATTGTTGTGTTTTCCTTCTCACTACCAGTAATTATGCACAGTTGCAATACATGAGCAACAAACTCTGAAGGAGTGCCTGCACTATGTTTGCCTCTGCTACATGGACATGGGTATTTAGGATTCAGCAATTCTAATGAGTTTCACACCTCATTTGTCTCTTCACCATGTGACTGGCAATTGTATATTATTGAATATTTTATGGCAGATGAGTACACATATTTCATGGACAGTTTATTTGAAAGCACCTTTAGCAGTTCACGGAGGGTTTGTTTGTAAAAAAGTTTCCCTTGCATGTTGTTTTGGGGGTGGGGGAGCCAAGTTCCATTGCTATGTTGGCACAAAAAAAGAAGAGTCTGTACTTGTTTTCTATCCAGCCTTGCTTTGTGTGTAATTGTAATATGTTACAACCACGTTATTCCTTTTTTATATTTGAAGATATGGATTGTTTATGTTTCTCCAGTGTCTAATAGTAAACCTTTTATGTGTTATATCTAAACAGGACTTTTATTTATGTGATACTTATATGTATTATCCCTCTGTTATGTTTTATGTCAACTAGGAGTATGGCACCCAGGCATCCCAATCCTCACAAACCCCCCCTTCACTGACCCTGAGAATGAGGAAATTGTGGAAGCATTTAGGCAACATGGCTCCTTTCTGCTTGAGAGGGTACACGGGGATATGTGTGACATAATGCACATTTGGCAGCAGATAGTGGCTGATATCAATGCAGTGGGAGGACACAGCAGGACATATGATCCGGTACGCCATAGGGTCACTGATGTGATTTGATCAGTCTGGAGGAGAGAAGCTGCAGTGGCCCATGACTAGATGGCTATGGAGGGGCCCTGCCACAGAGCCATCACTGACACCAAATGAAGAGTTCCTGTCAACTGTCAAGGATCCAGACAGCTCACAGGGAAGTCATTGATGTTGGTGCTGCTGTTTCAGAGAGGACGAGTATGTCCCAGGAGGAGCAGAAAATGGATAGTAAAATATTAACAGCAAATACAATTTCTGTTTAATATTTTTAACTATAAATGTTATGTTGTCCAATCTTGCCGTAATTCTTGCTGGTTGGGTTCTGAACTGAGCATCGGTTGTGACTCAGGCCTAATATAAAAGCTCAAGAGCTTCCACTAGCTTAAGGCTAACCCCTATCCCACGATGCACCAGTTAAGTTACCCAGATCTTGTTTGCCGCTCAAGCAATCGAGATGTCTTCTGACTGGATCATTGGTTCAATAGTATTTAATATACTTTTTTCAACAGTTTTCAGATGAAACCTTTTACTGTAGTGTGTGACAGAGTTAAAAAAAAAACATTTGTAGTCTTTAGCATGTGTTTTCCCCTTTTGTTCTTGTGTGAGACCCATTTAAGTTAGAGGGCTCTCGGCAGCCCATTTAACTTAGAGGGTCGTTCCTCTTCCCCTTCCCTGTGTTATTAGATTTTGTCTTATCTGGAGAATCCATTTAAGTTGGAGGATTCCCTTCTGAATACTTACCTCAGTTCCCAGAGGATTGTTAGTGTATAAGTCTAGAAGTGTTGTGTGACATTACATTAGCTATAGTGTGTTGGTTATATGTTCTTGCATAGTGTGACTGTAGTTAGCAGGCTCCATTGTGTGTTAGAGCCGTTTTTTGAAATGTTTCTGTAATATATACAAGTCTAGAAGTGTTGTTAGGTTAGTTAAGTGTATTGTGATCTTTTGGCTGTTTAACTATGTCAAAAGAAAAAGACAAGGACCCAAAAGTACCAAGGCAATCAGGGTTTAAGAAATGTAATAAGTGTACACAAAAAATGCCTCTTACGGATTGACACATGACTGTGTATATTGTCTTGATGCCATCCATCTACAAGACACTTGTACAATTTGTCATGGTTTCAGTAGCAGGGTTCTTCAAGAGAGAAGAAATAAATTAATGGTGAGAGGTTTGTTAAAAAGTCCTTTCCAGGAGTCATTAGAGGGTTCTTTCTCAAAGCTCCAAGCGTACTTCTCCCTCTACTTCCCATTCAAAAGGATCCAAAAGACCTGCCATTGAGACTCCAGCTTCAGAGCCACCTAGAAAGATTACCACATTGGAACCGAGGACTCATGGTTCCGACAAGTCAAGGTCAACCTCTTCTGCACTCCCTGTCCATGGAGCTGGTAGAGTTTTCAATTACAACACAGTCTCCTATTTTGGAGCCGATCACTCCAACTTTGAGATCACTCATTTTGCAAAGGGCTAAATCTCCTTCTTTATTCTTCCGTTCCTCTAGGAGTTTATCTGATGATGACATAGAGCAGGTGGTGAAGAGACTGCTTCAAACACCGGCACTGGCAAAAATGTTATCATCATCGACCCCAAAGGAATCGGGACCAGCCAAAGCTCCATCTTCAATTCCTCCTCTGACCCAGCTTGTGGTCTCGGAGCCAGAGATTGTGGGTCTGATAGTAGTGGAACCATCGAAACCTGGACCTCCTTTAGAATTGTCAGTTCCCTCATCTGCTCTGACCTCTTCAGGTCCATCAGATTTCGAGGGGTTTGGGAGCCGAAGGTCACCCATCAGGTCTGGGGAGGGGAGTCGGTGTGGACAGTTGTCCAATCTGACTCTACCCCTCAGTGCTTTGATGAGATTGAGCTCGGCTCCGACATCGGCTTTGGAGCCAGTCCTCTGACTCTCTGGAGTGGGGGATCTCTTTGGGGGCAGAGCGAGGGGGCTTTTGAACTGATGGAAAGGGTGCTGTCACCCCACACATCTCCACTCTCAGGCCCAGATTCTCTTCCCTCCCAGACATTAGTGTTGGTCTCATCGTCACCTCCTCCCCAAGCGTATAGACCTGGAACCTCAGGAAGCCACTGGGGACAGCATCATCTCTTCCAAAACTTCACCAGAACCAGAGTATCCCTCTGAGGAAGTCCCTCAGAAGAAACTGTGCAAGACAAAACACATAGACTTACCTGAGTATGTCATGTCAGATACCGATCTGGATGATTCAGAAGGGTCCCCACAGTCCCCCTCTGAGGATGTCTCATTTGCTGACATCCTTGAGATCCTGAAACAGAGGGGTGGCTGAAAGCCCACCAACCCTTCAGAGGATGAATTGGCTTACCTGGAGGCTTTCGGGTCTCGCCCTTCCACCTCCTGGGTGACTCCCCCTTACGACCAATTACTTAATGTTATATCTCATAAGGCGTGGACTTCCTCTGATACAGCGGAGCCTGCTCCACAGAGGCCCAATACATTTATCTCTGCCCCTACTGAGAAGGAGTTTCTAACCAAGGGTATCCCCGTAGATGTGATGGTGATGGCGGCGGTCACTAAGAAGGAGTTATCAGAAACCTACTCATCTGTTCATTCTCCCAATAAAGATTCACAGACTATGAACAGATATGGAAAGCGTGCTTTTTCTTCAGTTGCCTTTACCCTACGATCGCTGAATTACCTGACCCACTTTACGAGGCTTCAAAGGGATCTCCTCAAAGAGATAGGAGATACCCTTCAGGGTATTGTAGCTCCGGGGACCTCGGACAAGGTTTCCTCACAGCTCTCCACCCTCAACTCAATTGTCAGCTCCTCCATGAGACTGATTTCATATGCAGCTGATGGAGCGAGCAGGGTGGCAGCAACAGGAATTTCCCTAAGGAGACATTCCTGGATGCATCTTTGCTGAACCTTTCAGGTCTTCCTTCACCCTTGCCCCCCTTCATGATTCTTCCCTCTTTGAACCAAAGGTGAAAGAAACTTTGGTGAGGTGCGAGCAGGATGGGAAAACCTTGTCTGCCATTGGAGTTCATTTTTGCGCCCCATCCAGACCTTATACCAAAGGTCAGAAAGGTGGTAAAATGTGGTTCCACAAGTCCCAAAAAAAGTTTTTCTGATGCACGTGGTGACACCTCCCCCATGGCCAGAAGGGGAGGTAATAATGGAAGACGCCGACCTCATGGCAGAGGGGGGTCTGTAGAATCAGGGTGAGAGAGATACATTCTCTGTCAGGCCCTTCCAGTGCTCCTGAAAGTAGGCTCATCTGCTTTTCTCTGGAATCAATCAGCGGACACTTGTCACTGTACTCAAAAGCCTGGCTGGAAACCACTTAAGACAGATGGGTACAGTCAATCATATCCAGAGGTTATTACATTCCCTTTTCTACTCCTCCACCCATAAATCAGTCCATTTCAGACGTCCCACCTGGTCAGAGGGATGAAGCAACTGCAGAAATACACAAGTTGCTGGAGAAAAGAGTCATCCAAGAGTTCCCCGAAGACCAAATCAAATCCAGAACTTACTCAAGGTTATTTTTTGTTCCAAAAAAGACAGGGGACAGGAGACCCATTCTGGATCTCAGCAGACTGAAAAAAACCTGTAAAAAAATCAAGATGGTGACACTGCAGTCTATATTCCCTTTTCTCGAGAAAGATAATTGGATGTGCTAGATCTACAAGAAGCGTACTACCATATAAAAATGGACAGAGAATCCAGGAGACACTTGCGATTTTGGCTGGGAGCCAGTCATTACCAATTTCAAGCCCTGCCCTTTGGTCTCACTGCAGCCCCCAGAGTGTTCACCAAATGCATGGCAGTGGTTAAGGCTCACTTAAGATGATTGGCTCCTGTCTGCCACCACCAAACATCTACTACTGTAAGCGAGGGATGAAACAATACGTCTTTGCGCCAGGCTAGGCATTACAATAAACCTTGAAAAGTCTAACTTGTCACCTTTGCAGCATATTAATTTCTTAGGCACAGAACTGGATTCAACAAAAATGGTGGCAAAACTTACCCCAGAAAGAATTCAGTCCCTTCATCATCAAATCATGGTCTTGATATCAAAGCAGAAGGTTCAGGCGAGGTATGTATTAAAGGTTCTGGGTAGCATGGCAGCTGCAATCCTCCTAGTTCCTCTAGCACGGCTGCTCATGAGGGTTCTACAGTGGTTACTGTTTGCCCAGTGGTCCATGCAGGGTCTCCCTCTATCACACTGGATAATCATTATGGACTCATGCAAGAAGGATCTTCTCTGGTGGCTATAAACGGAACAGTTGTCCTTAGGCCGCTCATTTGTATTTCCAGACCCGGTAGCAATACTGACCATGGACGCTTCCCAGATTGTGTGCAGTGAGGCACTATCTGGGAAAGATGGTCCAAGGCTTATGGCAAAAACACGAGGGTCACTTGCACAACAATGACCTAGAGATGAGAGTGGTGCTGTATGCATTGCAGGCTTTTCAGGACTCTTTTCCGATAGGAACAGTTGCAATTCAAACGGACAACATGTCGGTAGTGTGATATATAAACAAACAGGTAGGAACCAAATTGTATCCCCTATGTTGAGAAGCACAACAGGTGTGGCAATGGACTGTCACTTCTCAATGGTTTCTGATAGCAACACATATCCCTGACAAATCCAACGTGATAATGGACAAACTCAGCAGAGCGATTCTGTTCCCTCACGAGTGGTCCTTAAAACTAGAAATTGTGAAAGAGATCTTGCAGAGATGGGGCCAGCCTTGCTGCGACCTTTTCGCCACTTCCATGAATGCCAAATGTAGCAGCTACTTTGCCCTCCTTCCCCATCCAGGGAAGTCACCAAGGGATGGACTTGTTCACAGTTGGCCCCCGGGACTTCTCTATGCCTTCCCCCCTTTCCCTTAACACCCAAAGTACTTCAGAAAGCCAACACATTGAAAAGCACCTTGATACTCATTGCACCTTACTGGCCTCGACAAATTTGGTTCCCCTTTCTCTGGGCCCACCTTCTGGAGAAACCATGGATTCTGGACCCAGTTCCAGACCTTTTAACCCACTCATCGGGAACATTCCATCTGTCCATCCAGACCCTCAAGTTGACAGCATGGCTGCTCCAAATCCACGTTTAGCCAGGTGTTACAATTTTTCCCTAGCAGTTAAACATAGCTTGGTTTCTTCCCATAATCAATCTATGAGGAAACTGTATTCATGCAAATGGAAAAGATTTTCCTACTGGGATGTTACATAAAATATTGAACCTTTTACAGCTCCTATTATCCCAGTTCTAGAGTTTCTCACCACACTTTTTGATGAAGGGGTAGCAGCAGCTACCATCAGGGTACAATTAGCAGCCATTTCTAATTTTCATACTGGTGAGATGGGAATGCCTATCATGTCCCACAGGTTATGTAAGGCCTTTTTGAAAAGCACCTTATTACTCAGACCCCCAGTCAGGAACCCTCCAGCCCCTTGGGACCTAAATTTTCTTCTTTCTGTCTTAGTGCTGCCACCCTTTGAACCTGCATCATGTGATATAAAGTTTTTGTCGTGGAAAACTCTTTTCTTCATAGCCATTACTCCAAGCGCTTTCTATATGCCCTCCTTATATAGTTTTTCACAAAGACAGAGTGTCCCTAAGAACTAACCCCTCTTTCTTACCAAAAGTTTATTCCGAAAACAATCAAAATCAATCTGTTGAATTACCAGTGTTTTTTCTCAACTATAGTGACAAGGCAGAATACAGATTGCATCAACTAGATGTACACAGACAGCTACGTTTTTATTTGCATAGGACTAAAGATTTCAGAAAGTCTGACCAGATTTTTGTGTCCTTTTCACAAAAAAGGAAAGGATTTCCAGTTTCTAAAGTAACCTTGTCTAAATGGCTTACAGACTGCATTTCCTTCTCATACAATAATAATAACAGACAATTACCACCAAATTGAAGGGCCATTCTACAAGAGCGGTCTCAACATCATCTGCTTTCCAAGCTAGACTTCGTATGGACTCTGTTTGTGCAGCTGCCACATGGGTAAGGCCTCATACCTTTATTACTCATTACAAAGTAGACATGGCCTCCCGGAGCAGGTCTTCCTTTGGTTTCACTGTATTAAAGAGCTTGTTTTCCTGAGTCACCCTAGGATAAAGGTGCTAGGGATGCTGTCCCAACCAGCAGGAATTAAGGCAAGATTGTACAACATAACATTAAGGAGTTATGTACTCACCATAACGTTCCATGTTTGTTGTCCATCTCACCTATATTATTGCGTCCCGCCCACCTTCCCGTGCTTCGTTCCTGGAGGACTGGGCGGACTGTCATATATATATTTTATATACTTGTATATAGTTATATTGGTTATGGAGTTTCTGATTTCCTCCTTTTACATTTTTTTACAACCTGTTTTTACCAATAGGTAGTATTACTTCTACTGCTTTCACATGAAAACAATATCTGGGTAACTTACCCGGTGCATCATGGGATAGGGGTTAGCCTCAAGCCAGTGGAAGCTCTCTAGCTTTTATATTAGGCCGAGTTGGAACAGATGCTCAGTTCCGAACCCAACCAGCAAGAATAGAGGTGAGATGGACAACAAACTTGGAATGTTATGACGAGTACATAACTTCTTATTTTTTGGGGGGGAATACATCTTTGATAAAGTTCACACATTCAGGTTGATTACACATGGCTTGGGTTGGACGTGTCATGCACGTTCTTCTTAAAAGTATGGTTAATGGACATATAAAGGGTAGATTTTAAACCTCCCTGTGTTAATCTTCATTGTGATGCTGGTGTCCTTACCTTTTGCTTAACTTCTTACAGGATCATCACACATACAGAGCAGACAAGCATCTACCCATTGCAAGCCAAACATTTTTTGTCACTGCTGATGAGGAGTTAAAAGAAATGTTTATTTTCTGATGTGGGTGTCAGGACTGTTGGGTGTATTGCTGTATTGTCTGTAATAATGGCACTACTGTTAGTTTGTTAGCATATATTGGACTATAGCAGTGTAGATTTTAATTGCTTTACTGTGTTTGTTGCTTATTATCACAGGGATCCTGACAGTTGAAGTCGCACTTCTACTACCTGATGTCAGTATGTTGGCAGACACTGATGATGATGAATGGCAAACAGAGGCACGGAGGGGGGCGCAGAGGTTGAATCTGACACTGTGGTTGGCATTTAGCCATCAACTGTAATTCAATCAGCCACAGCCAGTACGCCTAGGCCAAAACATTCCAGTGAGCCTGTGACACCCCACCACTGGCCCAGTAATCAAAGAGCCTCAGTTCTCACCACTGGCAACAGTGGGGGACTCTGGGAGGATGACAGGTACACACACAGTATTTCCAGATGCAGCTCTCTGCATCAAGTGCAGTTTCCCTTAAGAGCACACAGATACCACAGTCAGTCTGGTGCTGTTTTCTCTCTCCTTCTCCAGATCCCCAATAAGACTCCCCACTGACACAGCTATAGAGATGAGATCTCAGCTGACTGACCAAGCCCAGGCCTCCAGCACCCTGTCTGTCCAACCTGTGCTTTGTGTCCTTATCCCAGTAGCTGACACACCCACTCTTTGTGGTTTGATGTATACACACACACACACACACACACACACACACACACACACACACACACACACACACACACACACACACACACACACACACACACAAACACCAGTGAAAAGCTGGCACAGGTTTACTGGCTATACCCCCTTTGCTGTAACTCTAAGATAGTTATTACTGCCACCAGTCACTTCTTATCAGCTACCTTAAGGACCTTAACAAAGGGTGTCCAATCTTACTGTGTAATGTTACTGTCACTACAAATGGTAGTTTTACCAAGACAAGGCTATTAGGAGTGGCTCACAGTGTCACCAGATAAATATGCAAGTAATCTCAGAACTTAAATATGTCTCACAAATATCAGCCACAATGATAGGTTTAAATATATTTCATAATAAATAATAAAAGTACAAGAAAATACTCAGTAAACAATCACAGTTACATCAGAGTTCAAAATCACAGGAAATATTTAAAACAACATTGCAGGACAGTCTCAAATAAATAAAGAAAAACATCTAAATTAAACTCAGCTATATTCCTGATTATATCTAAAATAAATTACTGTACCCTAATTAACTTACTTACAGAGCAAGGCAAGTGTGATGAGTGGGTCTTCTTGCTGATGTTGCTGTCAGGTCAAAGACACAAACAGAATACTATGTCTGTCTGTCTCTCTCAGAGAGTTCTTAAATTAATATCTCAAATATTACTGCTGGAATGCTTGTAGGATGGCATCACTTCTTGTCATCTCATTTTAGTTCCCAAGCTAAAACCCCATTGCTAGAAACTGCCAGCATTTAACATCTACCTACGAAAAATGCATACCCTAAGATCTTTGCAGCTGCTAAAAACATAAAACAATAAAACACTTACAAGACAATGCAGAAGGCTCCCTTATTTTAGACATCCTGTATCCTTGCCGCATTGAAACCATCTTTTATGGCGCAGTTATAAAATAATTTAATTTCAACTATTTTTCTGAAGTTTTGCAAGTTAACCTTCTATGTTCCAGTTCCCACTGTTAAAATATATACATTTACACAGTTACAGTAGTTTATGTACATTTCTGTTCTCTTCCAGTGGGGTACACTGTTGACACATCTCTAATCTGAGAACTCTACAAAATATTTCTTTAGCACACATCTTTACAAACCATCTTATATGGCATACAGTTCTAATACATTTTTTAACACAAGCATATGAATCATGTTGATATTCACAAATTACATATGATTATTTACAAAATTCCAACTAGCTGTGCTGGCAGTACCTCCTTTTGTCACAGAGACATCAAATATTGGACAGGTGGAGGGTAATATACTCAATCAAGGTAGTGTGGTTAACGTGGCTTTAGTACCTGTTGACTCTGGCTGTAGCCAAAGTGTGGGTGAGGTTCCACACTGGAGGGATATTATGGGTGCTCTTGGCAGGCCTGCTGTCCACCCTCTGACTGATGTAATTGTGTCTTCCCATGCCACTCATCCTATGTTTGTTGCCAATTCCATGGATCAGATGAATGACACACTGGAACGGGTGGTCTCTGTGATGGAACGTCTGCTGAGAGGGGGACAGTATCCATGTGGGCATAGGTCAGCAACATCATCTGATGTTAGCTGATGTGGCAGTGCCAGATTATGCTCCCATAGTGGGTCTGCTTCCATTGCTCCATCACTGGTTGAGGTGTCCACTCGCAGATGTGTGAGACCATGGGGCTGTGCTCATGGCTGTCCTCGTGAGGAGAGGTCATCCAGCAGACATCAGTCACATTCAGGTAGCAGCAGTGCATGCGAATGGGGGCATGGACATGCTAGTGGAACTCCTGGCAGAGCCAGATCTCATGCTCGGAATGACAACGATGACCTGCCACCTCTACCATGCACAGCTCACACCTGTCTGACATACCAAGATGTATATCTAACACACAGCTTGGCTGTGTTCTTCCATATAGTCACACACCAAGTTCAACTAGAGGACCCATACAAACAACACACACACACACACACACACACACACACACACACACACACACACACACACACACACACAGTCACAACAGTTACAAGGTTCATCCATGAGGTGTCAAGTTAATTCTGTCACACTGGTCATTTGTTAGTTTAGCCAGTTGTCTGGCTGTTACTCTTTCTTACTCACACGCACTGTCTTACCTTTTGTCTCAGCCTAGGCTTCCTGCTCCCCCCCTCCCCAAAAGGGTCTATATTAAATATTTGAATGCTTAAATGTTCGAATCACTAAAGATCGAACTTTAGTGATCAAACACTTAAATATTTGAATATTTTAAAAAGTAAAAAAAAAAAATTAAAAAAAAAAAAAAAAGAAAAACTAAAGGGTGTAAGCAGTGGGGCAAGCCCCCCTGCACCCTCCACACCCCGCACTACTTAAATATATCAACTCCAAGATTGCGCTACATTGTAGGGAATGGGAAATTTTCCATTTCCGCACTGTAGCACACTGAAGTGCGATCTCAGAGTTGGTATATTTAAGTAGAGGGAAGTGTGGGGGTGCAGGGGGCTTGCCCCCTGCTTAAACACTTTAAATTGTGTTTAATTTTTTTTAAATTTTTTAAAATATTCGAACATTTAAGTGTTTGATCACTAAAGTTCGATCTTTAGTGATTCGAACTTTTAAGCATTTGAATATTTAATATAGACCCCCCTCCAAAATACCTTGTGCAAGTGATGATATATGTGCCATATCCTTGTTTTTTTCATTTCATTTCAGGAATACATAAGCTTTTGTGTCTGCTGCTCAGGGTGCATAGCTGCCTTAGTGCTTAGTATATTTGTATTGTGAGGTTGTTTTGCTAATTGTGCTCTTCACGTATTTTAGTGCTGGAAAATAAGACAGTTGATAGAATCAAAACAGTTTTTTGCATCAGTATTTTTAAATGATCTGAGGGTTCTGAAGTCTGAAACTGAAATGTATCTTATTACTTTCTAACTTCTCTCTTTAATGATTTTCCAGTACAAAAGTATGAGGACAGAATGCGCACATTCATTGACCATCAGTACTTATGAGAAGTATGAATGTGTGGATATTTGACACCTGAGATGTATTACCTGATATAGGACACATGTATTGCATGAGTCTCTGCTGTCACATTTGAAAGTCATTGCTGTACAAATCAACCAGCTTTTACTTACTTACATTATCAATTAAGAACATGCAAGGTTGCCACAGTTTATACCCTGTCTGCATGGAGCACTACAGCACTCAGGTTCTGGTTAAAAAAAAGAAATATTTTTTTACAGTTTTAAACTGTAGGAAACTGCTGCTGCTACAGATCCCACACAGAGTACTACCTCACTCAGGTTTGAATGGATCAGAGAAGAGTTGGAGGCAGGGCACAGAAATAGGATCTAAATAGCTGGGCAAGAGGGAGGGAGGGTGTTATGCATCTTGCCACCTGGGTAGGAGGAATGTCTGTTTTTTTTTTTTCTTTTCTGCTCTTCAGTGGAAGAGCTGTGTGTGTGTGTGGATGATGGATCTGTAAAGTGCTTTTTATTTATTTTTTGCTCTTCACTTGAAAAGGGTGTGGTTAGCCACTGGTTCATGGTACCAGCACAGGGTGGTGTTTGAGCCAGCTAATCTTCTGATTCCTGAATAATATAAGCTACAAGCAGCATGGGAATTTTCTCTTTTCCAAGCATGCTAGCAATGTTAATTATGTGGTGGAGCTGCCAAGTAGGAGGTAAAATCACACATTTAATTTTGGCAATATAATAAAGCCCTGCCATGATAAAGAGTCTTTGGTATTCAGAATTTGCAATGGGTTACAAATGGAATCAGAAGAAGGTCGGGTGGTCTACCTTCTCATTAAAGCTCAGTCTGACACTTTGGTAGTTTAGGTAGTGTTGTCATTGCAGTTATCTCCTGGTACAATTCAGGTAATTCAAGCCATCCTACAAGAGTCTGGGGACACCTCCATTTCTAATCAGGGTGTAGAGCACCATGTAGCTACAAGGACCCAATAACCACTCAAAATAGCAGAGCTAACTGTTGAGGCAAAAAGATGCTAGGTGACAAAAATGGCAAAAGGGTTCTACCCTGTTTACAAAAATTCAAAATGCTTTCCAGAGCATAAAAAATGTACTTTCAACTAAGTTATGTTTCTTACATTACCCTCGTTAAATAAAACAATGTGGTCTAGGAAGGGGTTAGAGTTGTCAACAGTTGTATATTTTATTAAATGTGTGAAATGTATAGCTTCATTTTGATAATGATACAGTTGTGCATAACAAAAAGCAACAAATTTCTCATTCATTACTTCATATCAGAAGCTGTAATACCTCCTTTTGCAATGGCATCTTTGGTGTGTTTTAAAGAGTTTGGTTTTAAAAGAGAAACATTCTGTTTTGCTTCAAAAACAGCAAGGATTGCTGAACCAGGATTGTTGCTCCTTTCCTCTTACTTTGGAGTGCTGTTTGGATTTCGTAAGGTTCTAACTTCAAGAGAAAGCTAAACCAGAGCTACTGAGCTTTCCTTTTTTTGGATCATGGAGTTCATGAACTATGATGGAAATAATAAAGCACTTTTGCAGGACTGTAGGGGAAAACAAATATAGCCTGCTTTCGCACAGTCAGTAAGGTCAGACTTTGATCATCTGCCTTAGTGTCATCTGCAGCCATTGAATGCAATCACAGACTTAGTGGTAGTTAGGCTACAGTATTCAGTAGAAAACTTAAACTAACCCCGGGATTCATGAAGCTCAGCGCAAGGACGGCGGTAGGCTTGCGCCAACAGTGCGGCATGAAGATGGCGCAGTAGTGCCAAATGCATATTAATGAAGGCGCGCTGCCGCCACAGCCACATCCACAGGAAAGGAGGGCGAGTGCATAGGGCGTGTTGAAGTGCCGCACAGAGGCGTGGAAATGTCAGCTGTCGATGTGCAACCTAAAATGCTTGCATATAACAAGTTGCAAGATAGTAATCGTATCTGTCAGTGTCCGTGGATACTGAAACGTATGCAAAGCATGCAAGAAAGTTCCTGCGAACACAAAATGAAGAAGCAAGCACAAATGCACGATAGGGAATAATGCGTCCCTATCCCGCAAACAAATGACATGGAAGACCGTGTGGCTGTAGTCCAACACAGTGTAGATAGCTATACCAAGTGGAAGTGAAACTCATCATATGTTAGCGAGCCGCCAGTAGGTATGTCCAGCCCAAAGGTTAGGGTCACCAGCTGACCCATAATGTGAGGGAGGGTACACAGCTGGGCAGATGTGTCCATAACAAACTACACGATAAATGTACATATCTAGCGACCGTATGTCCGAATCATATCCCACAAGGCATGTAATAGTCACATACAAAAGGTATGTCTGTATTTCACATACCAAATGTGATAGGAAATAGAATAAGCATGGAAACGAAACAGAAGGAGCATATAAACAACTACAACAATAAGGAAACATGTAGGCTGAAAGGAACGGTATTATCCGTACCATTGACTGTGGGGACGTGCTGTCCAGTACATTTGGATATGTGTACGGAATATATCCCATCCTGGACATAGGAAAAGGTAGCATCCTACCAATGAGTAGAACAGTCTGCCAAAATCCGCAAATCAGCGGTACAAGCCGAACCTGTCAGGATGTGTTACAGTTGAACGGGTAGTACCCGGGTATACCAACCATGTAATGAAAGTTAAGTATGGGCGTGTACCTATGTGCGTGAGGTATAGCATGTGGAAAGCAAACATGGCAGGGTAGTCAACACAACCATACAGGTACCTGACATATGTAGGGTATTCAATGTGCTACTCTGGCCGTGTAATGGGCCAACAACCAAAGCAGTGATGTATGGGGTGTGAGGAATATGTGTGTGTGGGGGGATGGGTAATTGTACAATCTTCCAAGGCGATAATGTGTCATATGCAGAATAGGTGAACCGGAGGTGTATGAGGGAGCAGCAGGTGAAGCTGAAAGAAACACAAACACATGGCTAAACAGCTGCAATACAACCAGACAGGCCATACTGTAAAACACAATCCCACAAACATATGAATATTGAAATGTGCGATACAAATGTATAGACATGTCACCGGCACATACCCACAGATTGGATGTGATGGAACTGGCCATAACAAATGCAACACACCTGGATGCATAATGGACTACCCAGCATCCCCTCCACATCACACAACCCGCTCCCTTACCTGAACGTCCGCCAAATCCATCCATACTTGGCCTACTGGTTTGGTGCAGCCACAGCTACATATAGTGACTACTATGCATATGTAGTAGGTAGTGTCACCCTAGGCAGTTACAGGATTGCACACTATGTATCCCTTGCATGTAAAACTCCCAGCACATTTTCGTAACGCCAGAAAAATGGTCAGTATTCGTCTTGTATTGGACCAGTCCAATTTTTGGGATATCCCTTATGGGATACGTAACCTGTGTAAACATTAGAATGGAAGACACGAAGTCCAGTCCTGTAGATATCTGGACACAAGTTGGAATGTGCATTAGAGGTGCACGACACTGTTCAGCCCTAAATGGTTATGCATAACCTACTACCAGAATCAAACACCTGCCCGTGATCCACGTGTCCCGTCACGAATAAGCGAGAGAATATATTGCACACTTTCGCATAGTGGCACATGGTATAAGGGTGATGAAGGCACTGACGTAAACAGGATACCCCTGATCCACTGTGTGAGGGACAATTAGTGTGTGTGTAGGTGTGACCTGACCAACAAAGGTACAATGCCAAATGTCTTGTGACCATAGGAAATAACTATGCACCATACTGCATGTAACAGTTGCCTAAAGCGGTCACGTCAGGATAGAATATACGTAATTCATACAAGAAACAGGCAAACAACAAAAGTGCCAAAGGTATAAGGCTTACAGCTAGGAAACAAATGACTGTTCTAAACCTGCAGTGACCATGGCTATGTGTTGGCCCAAACAATCTGGTGTCTGCAGTAGGGTTCTCATCTGTCCCACTCTGCGAGGGACAGTCCATCGTTGGACAGTTGTGTCCTGACAAAAGACATTTCAAATGGCAAATGTCCTGGGATTGTAGGACATAATTATGTCCCATATGTTATGTAATAGTAGCAGAAAATAATTATTACAGTATCTACAATACCTAAATGTTACAAGAAACAGAATAAGCAAATAAACCGCTACAACAATAGGCTTTTATGTAGGCAAATAAGTGAAGTTCTATCTGTTGTAGTGACCATGGGTATGTGTCGGCTTGTACAACCTGGTGTGTTCCAAAAATGTCCCATCTTGGCCATTCGAAAAGGTGCCAACCCTAGTCACCGGAATACAGCACAACCCGTACATATGACAATGTCAACGATACCAATGGTCAGAGCATTCGCACAATAACTGGCCAGACCCTTAAAAACTCACAAAGCCAGTGCCCTTTGGGGGAAAGGTGTTGAATGAGAATGACAACTTACAACAATGAAGAGTAATAGATGCATTTAACTGCAGACAATTAGTAGTATTACAAATCTGTCAACATGTTCCAAGTTAATAGTACTAATATGGTAGAAGTGTCCGTGATTGTCCTTGAGTTGTCACATCCTTGTCCCTGTCACTGTAGACACGAGTCCCCGAGTATCAGAGAGGTCCGTACACAGAAGTACATCAACCAACTGTCTCAGCTGTTGACAAGACTATTGCATACCTGTAGTGATTTCATAACAGATGTCCACAATAACATTCATTTGTATGTATAAATGAATGAAATGGTCAAATGGGAAGGGAAACCACCCCCCAACCTGCATTATGTAGTGGAACCACTCCCCGCCCTAAATTATGTAGCGCTGACCCAATAATGTGGTCAGAGGTGCCCAAACACCTGCGTCCATAAACACAGGTAGAATGTTAAACTCTGGATTCTGTCCATGTGCTACGTCTGATCTTTGAACAGCGCTAGGGCAGTGCTAGTCACCAGTTGGCCGAGCCTAAACCCGGACCAGCACATGAACACCCTGACAATCAAACACGCGTATGTGCGAGGACTATAAGCGTAGGAGTTATGAATATCCTTGGAGTGAGTAGACTTGCAGCACGGGTCCAGAGCAGTAGGAAACAGGGAATGTCCTAATTGTAGTACTGCGGTTTTCCCAGCAGGAGAATGAATGCCTGCTGTGTAAGGGAAGCGGTGATGCGTATGTCAGAGTAGTTATGAACCATGGGTATACATATAAATGAGCCAGAACGCCAGTAGTGTAGTGGTTACAGCATCCGCCCAACGTTAAAGCATTCCCGGCGCAAGTATGACTATAGCACATATTAATTGTGTAATGAATGCCTCTGTGCTGTAAAGCCAACATTTATACATGTAAAGGTGACCACGTTCACATGGGTCGTTTAACCGGATTCCATCAAAGTGGTACTGTCATAAGGAATAAGGCACATGTAATACTAAAGACGTACCTGTAAACATATGTAACTCAGAATAAGTAGATGCAAGTGGGCCTGCGCGGGTGTACGCAGCTATTAGCATAGTAAATGTATGTTGCCTTCTACAGCTGCAACTTTCACATATATATATATATATATATATATATATATATATATATATATATAGTTAGATAGATGTGTGTATGGATAAATATCCACAGACATAACAGAAATATGCAATTATATAGCTACATATCTAACTATATACAAACACACACACACACACACACACATATATATATATATATATATATATATATATATATATATATATATATATATATATATCTATATATATCTATATATATATATATCTATATATATCTATATATATATGTTAGGAACGCTGAAAGACGAAAGCAAACCTAAGGGTTGTGAAGGGAATACAGAGCAAGTTAGAAATTATGAAGTGCTCACAGCGTATGTCACATAAAGCTGCACAAGTGTGGGTAGAGCACCGCTCTCCACACCAGAGGCAGGGCTATACCAGTGGCCATAACATCATCAAAGTGCTACGTCAACATTGTAAACAGACAGAATGTAGGACATGTTGCGACCACCTACACTTGTAACCCGCAAATCGTTCGTAATCCATAACTCCAGGAAAGGCACGTATGTGCAAATATGAATGGATGGTGAGCCTGTGAATACATGAGGTGGTACAAAATGTGTATAGGGCCCCAACGTTCATGAGAGGGTAATGTATAAAGGTTGTCATGGCTGCGATATCAGGTGTATAATGGCTGTTATGCAGGGAAACTCAACACGGGTGTGCAGGAGAAACCATGGATATGCGAGTATGGACACATGAGTGATAGGGTATGTTGGCCGGGTGCAATGGAGCAGCCTGTGGAGGTCAGCTAGTACGTAGTTGCGATTCCCAGATAGAGCGTCGTTTGCATGGAGACATGCGTGAATGGGTGTATCATTAGTGGACGTTGTGTGTCAGGTCTGGCAGTCCGGCACGTAAAACCTATACGCCACCCATGAGCGGAATGGAATTCTGCTGTGACACCCCCAAACCAGGAAAAGCAGAAAGACACAACTACATGAAGACAACAATTTGTCGATGTACAGTCACAGTAACACAAACACACATCCTATCAACAGTAATATTATGAATGTGTACAGAATCAAACACAGTAGCAGGAATAGGCTGTACATACGAGGAATAGGTCGAATGACACTATCACACCCAGTTAGCAGCGGCACCCCAGACATGAAAATCTTGCGACATCTGACCGCTGCATACCGTGCAATATACTGAGCACAAGTTAACCAGAGTGAAGTGTCGGTGTCAGAATGACTAAGCCAATAGTATGCTGTTGAAGCAGGGATAAAACCAATACTCATGTGTAAGTATCCATGTCCGGGAAATGTATAGGTTAACGAACACACAGATGTATATATAGATAAAAACATATATATACACATAGCTATATTAATTTACATACACACATATATATATATATATATATATATATATATATATATATATATATATATATATACACACACACACACACACACACACACACACACACACACACACACACACACACACACACACACACACACACACACAAGGATATACTACGGATATATATAGATAGATATATATATATATATATACACAAACAACAGGTAGTGATATATACACATACACACAAAACAAACTATATGTCAGTGTAGATATGCACATTCACATACATAGGTTACTCCACAGCAATTAGGGGGAAACATATTCACAGTCCGGGCATTTGTGACTGGGAGGTCCAATAAAGAAACGTTGTACCCCCCACATCACCCAGCTAGGCCGGACAGACATACAGACAGGCAATACGGATCAATACACTGCCGCTGTCCAAAACACCGGTAGGAAAGGACCAGTGGGAGAGTTCTGCAAGGTCTACACTTTAAACATGGATAATGGTGTCCCTTGCGTGACCCCAAAAATTCAGATTAGGAAAGAATCTGCTGACACTAATGCAAGCAGGATGTAGGTGTACATGGAACAGTAGGTTGTGCAAGTGTGATAATACATGGGTTGACAAAATGTACGACAAGTGTCCCGAAATGGGGAGAGTGGGCAATGTGTAGGGGTGTGCTCATACCCCAGCTGCGCTCGCAGTAAGTATTTGTCACGACTGCTGTAGAGGGATGCCAGGTAGGTGGACCATGGGTATGCATTAATGGGCCTAAGTGTGCAGGTGCTGGTTGGCAGAGATGTAGTAGGCCTGCCCAGTGGAAGTCATTAATAATCCTATGTGGGCATAGCATACGCCTACACCTCCCAAACCTGAAGAGCACATCTACCGGATAGTTTGTAAACCATCAGGGAATACATAGAGACCTACACAGTGCCGTGTACCCGATTAGCATGGACGTCCATAGTTATGTATCAGAATGTAACACAGTCCAACTAAACACTGCCAGAACTACTGATATTAGGTGAACAGGTGGCGGAATACAGGTAATGACAGATGACAACATGTATGAGTCATAAGCGGCATGTACCTTGACAAACGTGAATGAATACATACGTTCTGTGACTGTGAATGTGTCTGGTTAATAGAACCAATCATCTAAATGTGTCCCGCAGGGTGTTATGCATTGTTCCTGATAAGGTGTTCGGTCACACCCATTGGTATGTGAGTTCTGCTACTGACAGAAAGTGCATAAGTTGCTGACCACCTCAGGTAGATGATAGCATAATAGAAGAGGTTAAACACCCATACGCCTGTGAGGGACACACCCGTCTGCGCAGTTTTGTCTTGCAAAACGACAGTTATGGCACATGGCCTGTGCATACCTCTCAACTGTCCCTGATTTTCAGGGACGTCCCTGATTTTGACTCAAATTTTAACTCTGTCCCTCTTAATCCCTCCTAAAACTAGTGACATTTGGAGGATAGGTGGTGAATTACACTTAATGAATAATGACAATAATTAAGAGTTATAAACATCTTTTATTTCAGAAAATGTGTATTCATTCATATGCTCTGATTCTGTCAATGTTTCAAGTTAATAGCACTAATATTTTAAAAGTGTCCCTGATTGTCCCTGATTTTTCTTGACTTGTCCCTGATTCTGTTGAAATTTGTCCCCAATTGGTTGAGAGGTCTGGGCCTGTGAGTTCGGGAATGGAGGCTATATAGTGTGTGTAGTGGTGTCAGACATCATTTTGTTGTATCAGTAACAGCTACATGTAATAGGAAACAGTATTATCAATTATAATGCTACATGAATAACCTTAACGTATGCAAACCGTAGAGGTCGTCCGTGTACTACTGGCTGTGGGTCACACCTATCAACCAACTGGGGACAAATTCCAACAGAATCACGGACAAGTCAAGAAAACACAAGGACAATCATGGACACATTTAAAATATTAGAGCTATTAACTAGAAACATTGACATAATCAGAGCATACATTTTCTGAAGTAAAAGAGGTTTGTAACTCTTAATTAATGTCATTATTCATGAAGTGTAATTCACCACCTTTCCACCAAACGTCACTAGTTTTAGGAGGGATTAAGAGGGACAGAGTTAAAATTTGAGTCAAAATCAGGGACGGCCCTGAAAATCAGGGACAGTTGAGAGGTATGCTGTGGGTATGTGTTGCCTCGACACATGTGATAGCTCTACATATAGGGTCTATAGGGCTGCCACCAGTCTGAACGGCCAAAGTGGAACCTGCTCTGTAGAACTGTCAGATGTACCAGGGAAGAACATACTTACAGCCATGCATAGTACAGAAATATACATATCGGAGCAAATCAAAGTGTAGTCTAGCAGCAGTATAGTTGCTTATGCTACTACATATGACATATCGACTTGTCAGGTATACAAGACCTGTAAAAAGCAACCAGTACAGACACCTACAACATGAGAAGGTCTCCTAATCAAGACAGTTGCAATGGCTAGTGTATTGTCCATACCACTCAACTGCCCCTGAATGTCAGGTACGTCCCTGAGTTTGACTGAAAGTCTAACTGTGTCCTTCTTAATCCCTCCTAAATGTAGTGGCTGTTGAAGGAAAGGTGGTGAATTACGCTTACTGACTAATGACAATAAGTAAGAGTTATAAACAACTGTTACTTCAGAATATGTGTATTATGTCATATGCTCTGATTCTGTCAATGTGTCAAGTTAATAGCACTACTTTTGTAGAAGTGTCCATGGTTTTCATGACCTGACCCTGATTCTGCAGAAATGTGTACCCGATTGGTGGAGAGTTCTGGTATTGTCACATGTGATGTGTGATGAGGGACTGTCCCATGCAAAGTGGGAAAGGTGTCACTCCTACAGTCTCCCGTCGTGCAATCTGAAAGGTGGTCAACGTGCAGTTGGTATGCGGTAGCATGACTCGGCAGACAGCTGCGTTAACAAACTCAAGTCACATGTCAGCATCGCAGAGTATCGGTTCCCATGTATCAGGCAGATGGGAGCAGATCGTATGAGGAACACACATATAATATGAGTACGTCACTGGACAGGCCACCGAGTCCGTACAGTTGAACGGCTGCCGTCGCAAAATGGTTACACATACCTGATACTGTAGTCATGTAGTCCGATTTAATATGCATCACAAGGGATCGCACACACCCAGCGTGAGTGACAAATGTAAGCGGAAATGTCGGAGAGCGAGAGGCTGTAAGCGTGTTTGTCTACCAGTATGCCAGTAGTGCCCTGTCAAAGAAATGTGGAGTGTAAACGTGTATAAGGTGCTGTGACCAGAGGTCAGCAGTGCTTAACACTGTGCAAACCCATGCACAACAGCTCCTACCTGCTGGACTGTGCTTTACCCAGTTTGTATCCAAAGGCGTCGGCCTGTCCACAAACAAACAACCGCCCTATACACGTGATGGTAGAAGTACCCTGCGCACATAGCTCATGTGAATTAACAATAGACCATGGCATATGTACAGACAATAGACCGCAAACACCATACAGTGCAGACATCCAACAGTATAGCAATGTACTGGCAGATATGTCTGGACCACTGGTGGGTGCATGCCTGGCCGACCTGTGTTTCAGTGTGTGAGCATGCCCAGTATGACTGTTACGCATGTTGTAGACTGACAATACCGTCATGTGTGTGAGCATGCAAAGTATGGTCAACTGTATTGCATGTGTCACATGTCCAGATAGTTAGTACTGTGTTGCTGACCCCTCCGTTCTGCACAGACCGGTGACATGCTGTGTCTGCAGGGTAGCTAATGGTCATGTGGCATTGACATTTGCTACATGTCTGTATAGCGTGGGGAGACATGCAACCAGAACTACAGTCCTACACAGCACCGTGGGTGGTGCACATGATTCTCACATGTGTAGGTGTGACGGGGGCACAGCCAACAGTTGTACACATCTGCTGCTACTATACTGGTCTGCCGGGTACTCCATGTCAGTGTGTGGACCTACCTAAATTGCTGGTTGGAGGGATACCAGGGTATATCAGTTCCCAGCATTAATTACCAGCACAGTGGTGTTGGACATCCTATTACACATCCTACATCAAACAGCCTGGCCTGCTGTCATCTGTGTGTGTCATAGGGAGTTGGGGTGAGTCATTGCGCAAACCCATAGGTTATCGTATATCATTTGTCTGTATTGGTCCACATCTGTCCAGCTGCATGGAACGTGTGTGGGCTGTACGGACACACATGATGATCAGCCCATAATCTGCAGTGGGTTAGGACACCTTGTGTACTACAGCCTACCATTGTGACCCCAGTATGTGCTACAGAGGTCATGGTGCCACTATGGATGTGTACTGTCGGCTGCCCTAATATTTGTCCACCACAGTCACTTGTATGCTCACATACATACCAGAGCAATGGGTAAGTACACATTCTAATGCAACTGCCACTTGTTAGGTCAATAGACATACCCTGGTTGTGTTACGGACTGGAGGACGGTGCTGGAGTGCTGCCTATGTCGGATGCACACAGTGCACCTCCCATACATGGCCAAGCACAGGTATTGTCATGTTTGGCATCCATTGTACTGTGTGCTGGTCAGAGAGGGGGAATCCGTGGGTACCTACTGTGTCAGTGCATATGCCTTGTGTTGCCTCTTTGCCAAGGGCAGGTCATACTGTGCACGGGCTGTCGCCGACCTTGCCCTACTCAGGTAGTTCCTTGACCAAGTCACGCTGTGCCTGTACAGGCCTTGGCAGTGGTGTTGGGCTGTGTGGCCCTGCCCCATGCTGTTTCTGATGCAACTGTTACTGCAGGATAACATTGTGTAGCATAGCAAATAACATAACAACCTGTATGCATGTAGCTTGTGAATACTGCAGAGCCCCAACAGATGTGTCCGGTTACCAGAACTGTGAACCAAGCATCCCAAACACATGCACATGTATATATCTTGCCTGTGCATCCGCCTCAGTATGGTATGAGTGTTCAGGTGTGTGTGCATTGCTGATGGGTGTTATAAGCCACTACACCAGTGTTTACCTAGCATCCCCCACTAGAAGACTGTAGGGGATGTCCATATAGGCATTGGTGTGCTACAGCTGTGTCAGACACCATATATCGGACACATCACAGCTTCCAGGACAGACAGCACACACATTCAGTCTCATGCCCTGGCCATCGCATAGGGCCTAGCTGTTGGAGGGTATGCCCCTGCACTGACTGTGGGCCCTACCCTGCTTCCCTGGTGGTGCTACGTGTGCAGGCTATAGCACCCAGTACCCCAGGGTACTCATCCATGTGGTTGAACAGATTCATATTGCTGGTCCACTAATCATGTGTGTGGAGGACCTGTACATGCTCACTAGCATGTGTTGACATGGCATCTGTGAACTGGTGCAATACTCTGGATGCAGATGCCTGTGAGATACCCATGATATCCCCAGTTGTGCTGTGTGAGGTACCTGTGGCTAGTACATCTAGGCCAACACATCCCATGGTATCCACTGTGATGCGTTCCCCTCAGCCTGTTTGATGTGTTAGGCACAGGTCAACAGTCTGCTGTAAGAGGTCTCTGTCCACCCCATAGTGCTCCAACATCCCCAGCCTATGTAGACCCTGGTAAGTCACCCTCGGTCTATAAAGTCTTATGTCACCCCAGTAAGGGTTGTTCGGCAGCATACACATCCGCACTGCCCCAGCCTCCTGCACATGTTGGTATATGTTGCCTGCTGCAGCCCGTGTCATTTGGTTGGACTGTGTCATGAAATGTCCCTGCAGGTATACACCGGTGGTGTAGAGTGTGGACGAAACATGGTGTATGCTGCTTGCTCCCATTAATTTACTGTTCATGTGCAGGCTGGCCATGTCATCAGCTGATTGTGCTGATCAACACCTGTTTGTGCAGCCTGTACACCCTGACTACCTCACCACTGCTGTCATCCCTCCCACCATCACCAGGCAGGTATAGACACACCCCTAGCTTAGGTTTGCTAAGGCAGGAGCAGTACCGAGGCACAGTTCTGTAATGTACGTACACTATGCCTGACTCCCCTCCCATGCGGTCAAATATATGCGAGACCTGCACCTGGCTGACTACACACATACACTCCAGGGACCAGCAGCACACCCTGGTGATAAATGTGATACACCATAGTCAACCTCATCTGCATAATATAGTCTTCTAATGAATAGTTATATGACCCATACCGAACCTCCAACATATTAACCACTGCTCAGTGTCACTCAGATCCACACACAACTGGCAACAGGTGCCTTATCATCACCATATTCGATGTCCCATGGTCTTCCCAGCAACAAAATAACCGGTGTCTACACGACTACAACCCATGGCCCTGCACACCACAGACGATGTGCATTGACATCACACCATGGCAGATATACATAGATCCCAGGTTATCACGTACAGATCATCCGGCACAAATAGTCAATAGTGCTGATGTCCCCAGCCATATGTTCACATCTATGTCCACCTCTACATATATTACATATATCATTTGTAGACATATATACATGGACATATATATATATATATATATATGTGTATGTATATACATACACACATATACCTGTACACACATATGTAGATATGGCATTTATATCACAACAGCAAACCACATGACAGCAATGCATTAGACAGGAATGGAAAGGAAACTACATGTGCCACCTGCATCATGTAGTGTTGTTAATATCAAGGCACGTGTGTTATGTTGTGTCACACGGGTCAGACCGTAGCAAGGGTAAGAGTAGGGCTGCTGACAGTTACTCACCAGACCTATTGGCGACTGTATGTGTTGACAACCCAGTGTCTTGGCAGAATATGTGGGCTGTGGACACTAAATAGGTCAGCAACAAAACAAACTGGACACATCCTGCAGCTAGCCACCCACAGATACCAACACATACGCTATAACTGCCAAACACACACCTTCCATGCCCTGGAATCGAGCATCTACCTGTCTAGTCTACCACACTACAGCATTATGCAGTAACAGAATGTGCTACCGAGTTCCGGCATCACCGCAGTCCCACAGACATACTTCTAGGTGGATGACATCATCCGCAAAGGCAAAGACGCCGATAGGGAATGTATGTGGTGTGAGCCGTCTAAAAGCATTACTCTGTCCCCAGGCAGCTGAAAACACACACACACACAGAGGCAGACACTTGGCAGGGCTGGGAGTTGAACATACACCTAACTACCTTATCACTCTACAGCATTACGCTGTTACAGAACGCGCTACCGAGATTACTGAACACAGCACTCCCAGAGGCACACTTCTAGGTGGATGACATCATCTGCAAAGGCAAAAATGCCGATAGGGAATGTATGTGGTGTGAGGCATCTAAAAGCATTAGTATCCCCAGGCAGCTGGAAACACACACACACACACACACACACACACACAGAGGAACACACTTAGCAGGGCTGGGAGTCGAACATACACCTAACTACCTTATCAGACTACAGCATTTCGCAGTTACAGAACGTGCTACCGAGATTACTGAGCACAGCACTCCCAGAGGCATACTTCTAGGTGGGTGACATCATCTGCAAAGGCAAAGTCACCGATAGGGAATGTATGTGGTGTGAGGCATCTAAAAGCATTACTGTGTCCCCAGGCAGCTGGAAACACACACACACATACACACACACACACACTTGGCAGGGCTGGGAGTCAAACATACAACTAACTACCTTATCACACTACAGCATTACACATTTACAGAATGCACTACCAAGATTACTAAACACAGCACTCCCACAGGCATACTTCTAGGTGGATGACATCATCCGCAAAGGCAAAGACGCTGATAGAGAATGTATGTGGTGTGAGGCGTCCAAAAGCATTACTGGGTCTTCAGGCAGCTGGAAACACACACACACACACACACACACACACACACACACACACACACACACACACACACACAGAGGCAGGGCTGGGAATCGAACATACACCTAACTACCTTATCACACTACGGCATTATGCAGTTACAGAATGCGCTACCAAGATTACTGAGCACAGCACTCCCAGAGGCATACTTCTAGGTGGATGACATCATCCGCAAAGGCAAAGAAGCCGATAGGGAATGTATGTGGTGTGAGGCATCCAAAAGCATTACTGTGTCCCCAGGCAGCTGGAAACAGACACACACACACACACACACACACACACACACGGAGGCACACACTAGGCAGGGCTGGGAGTTGAACATACACCTAACTACCTTATCACACTACAGCATTACGCAGTTACAGAATGCCCTACCAAGATAACTGAACACAGCACTCCCAGAGGCATACTTCTAGCTGGATAACATCATCCGCAAAGGCAAAGACGCCGATAGGGAATGTATATGGTGTGAGGCATCTAAAAGCATTACTGTGTCCCCAGGCAGCTGGAAACACACACACACACAGAGGCACACACTTGGCAGGGCTGGGAGTCGAACATACACCTAACTACCTTATCACACTGCAGCATTACGCAGTTACAGAATGCGCTACCGAGATTACTGAACACAGCACTCCCAGAGGCATACTTCTAGGTGGATGACATCATCCGCAAAGGCAAGGATGCCGACAGGGACTGTATAGAGAGTGAGCAGTCTGAAAGCATATTACTGTCCCGAGGTAGACGTAGACAAACACACGGCAGTGGTGTGATCGGGGCAGCTAAATATCTATGGAGCACTACAACAGCACTACATAGATACGGGACGCGCCACAGACAGTACACCCTTCAAGACAGTCAACCAGTGTGTTCAATGTAGGTATCCATCTTGACGTTGAAAATGGACATCTGTTGCCTGGATGACCACCATCGCTATACAGGATGTCAATGGCCATGCCCATACACAGAGGCACATCACCGACACAAGGTGTCACTGGGCATGCCCACACGCTTAGTATCACATGTCCATTTGAAATGTACTGTGTGTCCATCTACACGACGTACTGGGCATGCTCACACACTTGGCAGTTGCAAAGAGCCGTCTTGCATGCACATGGATTCTAAACATGGAAGGGCACAGTTTGGAATGTACTGTGTGTCCATCTACACAACGGCGTACTGGGCATGCTCACACACTTAGCAGTTGCAAAGGGCTGTCTTGCATGCACATGGATTCTACACACGGAAGGGTGCAGTTTGAAATGTACTGTGTGTCCATCTACACAACGGCGTACTGGGCATGCTCGCACATTTAGCAGTTGCAAAGGGCCATCTTGCATGCACACGGATTCTAAACAAGGAAGGGCACAGTATGGTGTTACTTTCCCCACGTACATGAAGGCGACTCACATGTACTGACCAGTACACACTCAGGAGCCATCACAGATGTCTCAGGTGCAGATCACAGAGGTACACACCACAGTCTACAATGTAGCCCTCAGACATCACCATGTCACTGGACCAGCAATACACAGCCATACATTACCGCAACACCATGTGACTCATGACCGGTGGACTGTACATAGGTCTACAGCAACTGTGCAGACTACACATGTACCGACAGGGTTCCATCATGTGTTATGCATTGCAATAATACCACTGTACATAACCAGGTCGGCTCTACACATACCAGGGGCCCTGGGTCTTACACAGCTGTGACAGATGACTGTCACTGTACACCAAAGAACACCCACATGTTTGGATATAACATACATGTAATCGCAGTGGATATGTGCATGGACCACACACACAACACATATGTACATAACATAGCTTTTGCTGTCCTCCGTGCAGACAAGTGGCTACAGCAATCACACGCACGCAAATGGAAGGTGGGTCCATGGCTGTTGAATGCTAACAGTACATGAGGTAGCAATGTTGACCGAGGACACATTCCCTCTGTACTAGTTACCCATGACACCCATCATATCATACAACAGTCCATGTGTTATGTATGTCATCACACATGTCCACCAATTGCAATGCATACAAACATGGCTACATGACAGGCATGTAGGGCCAACACACATGTACAATTTGTAGTGTGCATGTGCAGTAGCTGATGTATTTAACTCATCTGTGCCCAAGTACAACATGCAGTTGCAATGCAGCCCCATCATTGACATCTGTATATGGTGACATACTGACAGTACAGTAGGATGTACATCAGGTATGGATGGATGTGTGTACATAAAGTGGTGATCCACCTGTGCAGATGGATGTTTGCCGGGGACGGCTCACAGGTGTTTCACACGCCATCCTACCATTACATGTGCAAACAGTACGCTATGTTACTGTTACATGATGGTGAAGACATAAAACCTACACAGCGGTCAGGTGTTACTGACTGTAGGTCACTTGACACCTGTAACACTTACATCCTCACATGTGCATATAGCAGCACAATTGCCGCACGTAGCGTTGGTACATATAATGCGGCCAATACTGCTGCATGTCTGTCAGACGTATCATCATTTAGCAGGTGTATCATTCACAGTACTGCCATGGGTGTTTTCTTGTGTGACCATATATGCCACATATGGTGGGGAATACATCTCAATTGTTACACACCCCTGTACACTGTTGTAGAGATCTGTACATACTGCAGTGTGGAAAGCATGATGTAGGCAGGGGTGGTGTGTGTATCACACACATATCAGCTATTCATATGTGAATGACATTTGTGGTCTCCACAGTGTGTGTGTGTGTGTGTGTGTGTGTGTGTGTGTGTGTGTGTGTGTGTGTGTGTATGTATGTATGGCTGTCTGGTGCATGGAGTGAGGGTGTATGCTACCATACAGAACACACAGGATCCCTAACCCCTCATGGTGATGCAGTCTACTACCCTGTTGATGCCATCGGTCTCAGCCGTACTGGCTACCTGTACATGTTCTTTCTCTGTGTCGCATCGTGTGGGTGCACAGTACTGTGAGGGTGATGACCACATAGGCAGGGGTCCTCACCTCAACACTATGGGGTGTGTGTTATAGTGTTGTTGACCCCATGAGTGTGGGCATGTTCCTGTAATGTGACAGGGTATTACTGCTACACAGTGAGGCTTCATGCTATTAAGTGACCTCTAACGTTATCATCGGCCGGACCGCTGTGTACAATCCCTGCACCATGTCAACATACCTGTGATGTGACCTGGTATGGATGTCACGTCTCTAGCCAATGTAGCCCATTAAACTGCCCACATGCCTCTGGATCAGTATATGTGTGGACATCTTTGGTATGTTAGCCTTTCCAACAGTCAGGTTGAGGCTACGTATAGCATGCTGATATTGCCATACGTGCCTGTGAGTACTCCACAGTTACACATGGGAGACTGCAAACACTGCTACCTGTAGGCACATGCAAGTAGACCATAAGGAGGGAACCAGGGCATCATTACCAACATGCTGTTACTGTTGTTACCGAGACACATACTGTGAACATATAACAATGCATGCTAAACCTGTACTACATGGTATGTCTGGTGCGTGTCAACAGTACACAGCTAATGTAATATACACTTCTCTCACTATTCTTACACAAGTAATGTAATATACACTTCTCTCACATTCTTACACAACTAATGTAATATACACTTCTCTCACTATTCTGTTCACCCTGTGCATCAGACCATTTGAGCATGTCCCTGTACTGATGGTGTGGATGACAGGGATGTGGAACAGGCTTCATCATATACACAGGGTGATAATGTTTGCCAGGGGCATAGGCTGCACCAATGGATGACATCATGTGTGTGGGTAAGGGCCGGTGATATGATTGGACATGTCTGTTCAGTATGCATGTGGGTGTTGTGGTGCCCTACAGATGTGTTTGCTGTGTGCATGTATGTGTGCACACAATTCTGCCTTTTGTGAGGCCTACACAGGGGTATTTTTGACAGCTCCAGATTGTACAGACCGGGTTGTACAGCTCACTGTGTCCGACCACGGCCACATGACCTGTGCCTGCCAGGGGTTGCACAGGCACTACCAACTGGAGGTACAGATTGGCTACTGTCCGACGACACATGTCCACTGGAACCGTGTCCCCACTGGGAACATACAGGGCCATGTCCACATGGCCTGCTGTGTCCTGGTGTGGACAGCACAGCACCAGCTGCACTGCTACTGCTACCGGCACTATGGGAGCGGGCATGTGAGGTGGCATGCTCACATTGACCTGCACTAGGTGGTGTAGCTGGCCTACGTCCACGTGGCCTACACCTCACTCCTACCAAATGTTCCAGCACAGACAGCTCACACTCGCATATTGCCATACTACGGTCAAGGATTCCACCCATGTCACCCAATCGCCTGTCCAGAACATCAGCAATCTGCTGTTGAGCATTTGCCAATGCCTGGATGTTGTTGTTTAGGGTATGGATAGCAGCCCTCTGCAGCCTCTGCCCTTCTCTGTTCTGCCATTCAGCATGTGCCTGTGCTGCCATTACAGTCTGGAACATGCGTCTGGTGATACCAGCTGCTGCCCTCTGTCCTGCAGGTGCATGTCTGCCAGAGATCCTCCTACGAGCAGCACCGGCCACATGCCTGTGTGGCACATCTGCAGTCATTACACTGACACCATGGTGTGGAGACACACCTTCTGTAGCCACCACATGTTCCTGTTCCACGCTAACAGATGCTGACTGTCCTTCCTCTATGGCCACTGGTGATGCGGTATGTGTTGGCAGCAGAACTGTGTGCGGGGAAGAGGGGGACATAGCTGGGATGGCAACCATTGGCACAGATTCAGCCCCTGACAACCCTGCCTGTACATCATGCATATGTTCATCACTACTAGTATCTGTGGGGACACTAACATCAGATGGACTGCAGGAGGGTAACGCACCAACATCAACTGTGAATGCAAAGAAAGAGTCTAAATTACAGTAGACACACAGACTCATACAGACTCACGCAGACACACACAGACACACACAGACACACCATGCATGTGATTTGACAGACGGCATGCAGCATGCATGTGATACAGCAGCCGGCATGCAGCTCAGACATTAATAGTGTTAGTTAGCATACCTCCCTGGGGTGCACACTACAGCAAGCAGGTGTTATATCAGTAGCCATGCAGTTCACACAATCATGGTAGTATGCATGCATCCCCGTGATACACCATGTGGACCAGAACAGGATAACAGTACACATGGCTGACGTGACCTTGACATGTAATCTCCTGACGTGTGCATTAACATGCATACATGTCTGACACAATGGTGTCCTGACACATATACAGCGTCATAATGGGCATCACATTGTGGTGTTGTCTGTATGCCCTACAGATAGAATGCATGTTTAGCAAATGTGCATGAGCATGGAAGGGTAGTGTGAGCCATCTACATTGCTATACAGTGTGAAGTACAGACACTGTGCCATTGCATGGCATCATGAGGCATCTATATTGCAATACAGTGCATGATATGTACACATTGCATAGCGATAACTGCATGCATACCCATGACATAACTGTGGATTGTGACCCACGATGCTGAGGTGTATACGCGAAAGCGCTCATCACCCTTTTATTTCAATAAACTGGAATTGGTTTTTATATCGTGTCTGCTGTTTGAGTATTTACGTTATTGGAAGAAGATACACATCGTGGCTAGAACTCTCACTGTTTTCCATTCATCTTTCTGACCTTTTGGTGAGAAGTCTACTAAGCGGAGAGTCTGCTTTCCTTTTTTAGCCATTTCCTGTTTTTTGTTGGCAATTCACCGCACACGATGGAAGTCACCACTAATATGCCTACACTTAATCTGGAGTCGAGGGATACATCTGTACTTTGGACTGGGCTCTTACATCAAGAGTCAAACCCTTTATTGTCTCTAGATTTCAGTGATGCATCGGGACCTATTCATCTTCATGAAACTGATGAGAACCTGACAGACTTTCATAGCTTATTGAAAACTTTAGAAGATGATTTGTATCAATTACAGTGTTACTCATGGCAAACACTGCATTTAGATGCCTGCTTGCATTTTAAAGTGGTCCCCAGAGGCATGCAGATTTTCTGCATGCCTACCTATGGGGACTCACATCCCTTGCTGCTCAAGCAGTGGCAAGACCTAAATATAGAACTAGGTTTTAACTATGCCAGATTAATGTTAAAATATTTCCAACCTTTGGAGACTGAATTACGTAACAAGATGGATGCTCTTTATAAAGAAATAACAGAACGTTTTGGTTCAGAGTACTGTTTGAATAAGTTATGCCATGTTTTTACGCAAGTCAAAGCATTCAGTGATAGACTTAGAACAACCAAACAACACAAACTAATGAGGGACCATAATGATTTCCAAAAAGGCCAAGTGTTTGTTTGGCCGAGGTCCCAAACCACGCAGTCTTCCACCCATAATCAGTTACCTAAGCAACGTAACACACTCAACACCAGTGAGGAAGTAACTGCACCTACATTTTCATCTTTAATGTTTCCGAGCATTGCAGCCTCATCTAGCCAAACTGAAACACCATTGGCTAGAACTCTTGGATCTGATAGCAATGACTGTTCAAGTATTGACACACCCTCTCCCAACCAGGAGGCATTTCATGGCAATCAGACAGCTCGTGCATTAGGAGCTGTACCTAAAACAACCTTGCTGACCAACAATACGTCTCTACCTTTTTTTACCCTATCAAAAGAAGTTCACACAACGGGAGCGAGGACGATCCAACAGCAGAGGTCCCCGAAAACGAAAGTATTCGGAAGAGAAGGCAACACAGAACAGGAAAACCAGGTATTGACTTCTCTGGTTTTTAACTGTTCTAGTCTTGCATTGGACAATTCAAGTATTAGTCTCCTGAATAGGGGGCTTAACTTTATTCCAGCCTCTTCGGCCACACTCACTGAGACTTTGATTGACTTGAGACTCTTTTGTCGACAATTATGCATAAAAATGTATTTTTCAGCTAGCAAAGAAGGTTCTAATGTGAATTTATTGTCAATACCTTTTAAAAACAAGAGTACTTTTTTACCGCCTGTGCCTCCACCTATAGAGTGCTTTCTTAAATTATGTGAAAGAGACTATTACACACTGTTTTCAAAAATGAACAAAAAAGGAAGATACTATAACCTTACTAATTCAGAATCTAAGTCTCTGAGCAATCTTAAAACTAATTCAGCGGTTGTTGTGAAACCAGCTGATAAGGGGTGGGGGGTGGGGGAGTGGTGATTTTAGACACTTCAGATTATATAACCAGCATGTGTAACATGTTGTCTGATAACACTACTTATAAAAGCATATATCATAATGAGGTAACTAGAATTATACAGACAGTGAAAGACACTTTACATGATCTTTTGATGTGTCAACAAATTAGTGTAGAAATATTTGAATACCTTTTGATACAACATCCTGTTATACCTATTATCAAAGGTATACCCAAGATACACAAGCACATTTACCCCATTCCAATGAGACCCATTGTATCGGGGGACAGTTGGGTAACTTCACATATATCTATTTTCTTGGAGAATATTCTGCGACCTGTAGTAAATAATTATCCGTCCATCCTAAAGGATACATATCATCTATTAGAAAGTTTAAAAACTATACAACTCAATCAAACATCAGCACAGCATTTCCTTGTCACATTAGATGTAAAAAGTTTATTTACATCAATTCCTAATGACATAGGTATACAATATATTAGAGAACTTTTGGCCAAGGAGACTTCATTTACCAATGCAAGAACCATATTGGTTTGTCAGTTATTAGAAACTATACTTACAAACATCGTTTTTCTATTTGGCGACTTATGTTATTTGCAACAATGGGGGGTGGCTATGGGCACCCCCCTGTGCAAATACATACGCCAATCTCGTAGTATATTGGTGGGAGAAGTTGTACCTATTCAACCATGAGATGTTTAAATCAGTTAGATACTACAAACGTTTCGTGGATGATATACTTATCATTTGGGAAGGTCCTATTGATGTGTTTGACTTATTCCTAGAGTATCTAGAGACTACTACCAACTTTCTTAAGTTTACCAAAGAGTATTCACCCAAAGAAATACATTTTTTGGATGTCACCCTCAAATTAACAAGTAAAGGCACTGTCACATCATCACTGTATAAGTTTGGAAAAATGCTATCCTGACATATGATAGCATGCACCCTAGGCACACCTTCCAGGGGATAGTAAGAAGTCAATTTACTAGGATCTCTAGAATATGTGTAGAACCGGATGACTTAAAGAAGGAAGCAGATTTTATGGAAGCACTATTCAAAAATAGAGGATATGATCTTAAAATGGTCAGAAGTATAAGGCAAGATATTTTGGGTGATCTATATCCTACACATATTGACCATAATACACTACCCATAGGTCAACAATACTATAAAAAGTTTGATAGGACTAGGAATTGAGATGATATGATTAATTATACTATAAAATACACTAGTGATATAAACAACATACAGCATGTTGTCTCTAGCAATTGGAATGTTCTTACTATGCACACACATATTAGGGACATTGTAGGTAACAAACCCAGGTTCCAATATAGAAACAGTGATAACTTAAAATTGATCTTATGCAACGATCACCATGTTAAAAATAATGAAGGTAAGGTAACAATGAATAAACTTTTGACCCAGGGAACTTACCCATGTTACCATTGCAATAGATGTAGTTACATTACAAAATTACAAATATATAAACATCCTTACATATATTACACTTTCTACCCTCATTTTTATGCTTATTGTAACACTACAAATTTAATATATCTAGCAACCTGTATGGCTTGTCAGGCCTTCTACATAGGACTGACGAAAAGGAGATTACGTGATCGCATATATGATCATCAGTATGATATCCGTAAGAAAGACGAAACAAATGCGTTAGCAAAACACATCCTAGATTGTCCTACTCATAACTTCAGCTTTAGAGTGTTGCAAGTGGTACAACAGAACAAAAGAGGGGGCAATGCAGAAAATGAGCTTGCTCAGGCAGAACTCAACTGGATAATAAAATTAGCTGCACATTTACCCCCTGGTATCAATAACTATCTTTCTATTAAACCTGTATTAATAGGGAGAAAGTGATTATTTTTCGTTTCTATATTATGTTTTGACACGTAATTATTGGAATTGGTTCATATATTAGAGTCCATTAGTGGAAATATATTTACTCATTATCACTTGTCTATATATATTCAGGTTCTATTTAGCATCATTATATATATATACATGATTTTATAGTTGATCATCTGTTTGATAGTACCTGACATATTTATTGTTTTTACATTTATTCAGCAGGGCATTACTATATCTGAGTGTTCATACTTTCTATTTATTTTTTGCCCCGTAGTGATTCCTTAGATATGTATGTACACTTTGCCTTAGACTGATGTTCTATCACTGAACATCTTAATTCTTATAATAGCACTAAATATATTTTCAGTGCTTGACATTCTTCACATTTTTATATTTTTATACTTTTCACATTCTCTGTATTTCTTATACTTTATTCCTGACTTTAGTATATACTTATATATAATACATCTTTATATACAAAAATTTCTATACATAAGTAACATATATATATTTTTAAATGATCAAGAAATAAATGAGTTATAATAGATGCTTAGCTTAGATCATAAATTACAAATTATAAGTTATAAACCATCTAGAAATATGACTAGTCTATATATTAAGCATCAATGTATATTATATATTGTACAGCTAGAAATATATACTTATTTGACAACTGTGCGTATTAAGCTGTGAATACACACATATATATCTATTCACTATATTAAGCACTATAGTCTTGTAAGCTGCTTGAATATGAATTGTGCTATACATAGCTATTTACACTTATTTATATTGATTGCTAGTTTTTAAAACAAGTAGTTGAATAGGTTTTTTGAATAAGTTTTTAATAGAATATAAATAACCAAGTTTTTTGGTGCTAGCACTTTAACATAATTGAATAATTGTTGTTAATAGTTGAATGTTCCCACCTTACCAGATATTTAAATGCGTTTTTGTGTTTGTAAAAATTATCTGAAGAAGCGTAGCTAGTACTACGCGAAAGCGCTCATCATCCTTTTATTTCAATAAACTGGCATTGGTTTTTATATCGTGTCTGCTGTTTGAGTATTTACATTATTGGAAGAAGATACACATCGTGGCTAGAACTCTCACTGTTTTCCATTCATCATAAGGCTATAATTGGACCATGTGTGGACAATGTGCAACAGGGTGTATACACATCACATCTACTGTGTGGCTACGTGTCTCTGGCCATCCCCCATGGCCATGTGTGCACATGTGTTGGCCAAATGTGTGTGATGGCCATCTATCTCACATATCTGTGTTGTCCCATATGACATACACCCATAGATGTCAGATATGTCACCATCACCATCCACAGGGCTATGCAGACAACGGGTTGTATGTTTGGTATGTGGGTTATGGGTTATGGGATAGTGTGACAATATCGCAGCCAGAACACTACGTGTCTGGAACATGTCAGATGGCACATCACAATGTGTGCACCCATTGCAGGGGCATATAACACAATGGTGACTGCTGTGGGCTGCCTATATCACAGCTCACTGTGTGGTACTGTTTGCATACCACACGTGTTGTTCCAATGTATAGTACATATGCCCACACATGTAGCAATGACAAATACTGTGGTTTCATGTTGGTTTATCATTTTGTTTCTATATATTGCACATGGGTAGCCAGTGTGAATGATGGGTGATACAACCTGTATATCGTGACTGGACCGAACATCAAGCGTACAAATGTTAACTGGCCACATGGTGAATAGATCTATGCTTTAACATGCCTGATACTGATGACAGTCTCACCTGCAATGGACTGATGTCTGTGCGGTACGCCAGAGGTACCTGTATAGGGGTGACACATCAGTTTGGACATTATCCATAACTGTATGACAGCCACAGGGTGCACTGTGCATGTTAACACATTCGCCTGTACAATAGCATAGTATGCACATGTGTGCATACACAGGGTAGCATACTGTAGTATGCAGCATGTGTGTCAACATACCTTGCATATGATGTTACATTACATAATGTACAGTGACACATGCAACTAAATGGGATATAATAGTCATATGTGCAGTACTGACTTGCCAGGCAACTCCAGACTCATTGGTTGGGAGACACCCACCTCCACGATGGCAGCTAGTGTTTGCAGATGCTGTTCTGAGGGTGTCCCCAGACTGGCCAGTAGCTCCTCAGTGTGTGTGAGTGGGGGCTGGGTTGGTGGCCCGCCACCTGTTCCACCTTGGTCCCTGGCGATTGCAGTAGCACGCTGTTTTGCATGTCGTACCAAGTCCATGCAGTGTCTGCGCACCTGCTGGTAGGTGCAGTTATGGCCACCCACATCATTCACCCTCCTGCAAAGATCCTGCCACAGGTCATCATGCTGCTGGGCATGCTGTGGCACATGGCTGAACAACACCTCATAGTTCTCATGGAGGTACAGGATGAGGACATCATCCTCCTGGCGGCTGTACACTGGCAGGCGTGTACGAGGCATTATCTGTAAGACATAATGATGGTGACAGGTCACAGTATCAGAGATGTACAGAGACACTGCTGCACACACATTTCTGGTAAATCTAGTACATCTGCACAGTTATCTTTGCAGATCATCATGACACTGACACAATTGACATGTTTGTGTCACACACATGTAACACCCGTTATGCATTGGATATCATCACTATATATGTGTGTCACCTCATTACATTGTTCATACTCCATGTGAATGCTGTATTGATGTGGGCATGTCTGTTTGCCTGTACTGGTGTTCTTACCTATCAGCACATGCCTGGATGTGTCCAATGTAATGCTGTTGACCTTGATGCTGTATATATGTCACATATCAACACATACACTGCCTTAATGGACTTGAGTAGTGACAATGCACACATATGCATGGAAACCTTTACATGCATGTGTTTTGCCATATACATCTACACAGCACTGTACAACTGTTCAACATCCTGCCACGGATCGCCTGTGTTGCACATGTGATAGACATGAGACAATGGCTAGTCGGAAGTTATTTGCAGGGATGGTTATCAACTATAACATGTATGGGCAAGGTTTCCTAGCTGTATCCGACAGCCATTTTGCCACTGCGAGGTGCATCAGTGCCACATTACTGATCCAGACAGTTGATACTACATCTACCATGTGGTCATCACACCATGTATGACAGAGATGACATGTGCAGCTTTGATGGACAGGGTTGCATGGTATGGCAGGAGTATGTCACATGTATGGCACAGGGATCTGTCCAGCATGTGGCGATCCTAGTAGTAGGATGGTGGCTGTTCATGACATATGTCTTTCAGATTAGGATATGGACATGTAGCATGTCCAACATCATAGTGTAGCACATGTCTTTATGCAAGGTAGACAGCATGCTGCATAGTGGAGGTGAGGATTGTGAAGGCTGGTATCGCCCATCCACGCATGGCCAATACCCCTTAAAGGTGATATGTGATCCAATATTGGTCACCCGAGTGCTGTGTATGCCTGTCCAATGATCTCCATGCTCATGGATGGCACCCTGTCATGACATGGGTACCTCTTATGACTACCTAAGGGGCCTGGAGACATCACCAACTCAGGGAGGTGAACTGCACAGCACCATCCCTTACACAATGTCCATAATGTTGACCGCAGCCTAGGTGGTAGTTAATGGGTACAGGGATTTTCACCTAGTGGTGACAATGCTGATATCATCTGTCAGAATGTGCACATATGTCACACACCTCACCCACAAAGCCCATTCTGTATGTTGTTCACAACACTGAGACAGCTATTGCTCATAGGTCATGGCCATTCACATCCTTACATACACAGATGCCTCACATTTGTCTGTGTGGTATGGGCTACAATGATGGTGGAGTACAGCACATTAACCCTGTTTTACTGTAGCTGGCACTGGTGTGATATGCACATGACACTCTGGCATCTTTTGTAGTGTTGATTCTGTCAACAGGCCACTGGTAGAACACTCCTGTGACATACGAAGGTATACGTAGTCAAACATCCATACTGTCATGTACATCTGTACTGCTAACATCTACATTGATAATGGTTCATGGACTTGCATACCATACTCAGCAGGGTAATAGTGCGGTGCCACCAGTTATGACTGTCGTCACCACTTGTGGGTTGATATTATCCAACACCCTATCTGTATTGTATTTTCATGCTCAGCGCTTGTTCAGAACTTGTGAGCACTTCATGAGCTACTGATTAATATAGCACTCATTCCACACCATTTCTCACAAATGCACTGTCTGTCCTTACATTTCCAGCTTGCTTACAGTACAACAGCTGCTGTACACACGTAACTCACATATCTTGTGAGACATGGTTGTATATACAGGCATGTCCAACTGTCACGTACCAGTGCTATTGCCTGTCTATATGATGAATATGTCATACATGTGGCAATAGAGCAATTATCTCATGTACACAGTCAATGCTCACCTCCCAACCTACGACACTACAGCCTGTGGGAGATGCACATATGCAGCCCTGCTGGGGGAAATGCTGTCACCAACCCTGACTGAACCTGACAATCATATGGGGATGTGTAACATTCGCAACACACCCCACTCATCACATAGTCTCACAAGATCTCCACCACCACAGGCCACACATACAGGTACAACTTGTGCAGTACCTCTCCATACTCTGTGTAGGCACCAAAGGCAGCCCCCATCACCAAACACAGCAACAATAACTTATAGCCCACAGACTCATGTGTGCCCATCACATACAGCCAATAGGGTGTTATAACATACACAACACACCTGTCATAGGTGACTCTGTAGGCAGTCACACTGATGTTCCACTCAGCAGGCTACACAAGGCGATAGTCACTTACATCTTGCTGTCGGGTAACTGGTTCTGCAACATAACTTATGCACCCGTGCCACACCTCACCAGGTACAATTTGACTGTAATTCTCCATGTTAGTGTGACTGCCCTGAGATGCAACTTCACAGACTGTGTGTGCAGGAACATGCAATAGCTCACCGGTCTGGTAGCCCTGAAGGTATGGGCCAAGCCCTGGGGAGCATTATGCATTCATCCGGACCTGTTACCACTGTACAATGACTGACTGTGTCACTTCAGCAGTTGCCTATGCTTTTGCTGTCATTCCACAGGCATCTGATATCTGTCCGCTTTGACTGACATGGTCAACAAAACACGATGCTTTGGCACAGATGACCTGCACCTGTCAGCCCTGGGAGTACAGATAACATGTAAGGCTCTTGCTGCTTCTATACTGCCTGTCTTGCACAGTTTCCAATAACATTCACCACCAGAACGAGAACAGGCAAGCAAAACATGGGGTCATGTGATGCAATGCTTGACATCTTCATCTCTGATGCACGCAGGCAAGGCACTCCTTATAGTGGACCACTTCAATATCTCTGCAGTGACTGGGACTTGCCTCTAGGCTCTGCAGAGCACACCTGCAATGACAGGTTATACACAGACCATACCTTTCAGTCATGTAACCTGGACTGGCACACCCATGGCTGAGGTGTTCCCATATTCCACTACGTTGTACACACATCCTGGCTAGTTACTTAGCACAATGCATCAGAGGTGCTCCACGTGCAACTAACTGTGGCCAGAACTGCTATACACATTGTAACAAGCTACGGATTCGACAACATACCCCACGGTTACCAGACCTCATTTCTTGGTGTACTGGACAGTAGGGCTCAGACAGGTGCTACTGATGTGAGACTGACACTACCCCACACTTAACTGGGATAGCCACTCATGTACCGACACATTAGGCCAACGCTGTCCGGGATGCATAACCTCCACTCGGCTGGATCAACCTATACACACCACCTCCAAGACCAACAATATCCTTGACATGGACACTACCAACATGTGATTGGTGTTCCACACCTGGGGTTATCCCCTCATTGGTGGATTCCGAACATATGCTAATCACCCTTATTATCCACATCCTGGCACCACACCCTTCATGGCATACACAGTGCAAAAGTACTACAACGCCTACTACAGACATCTGATGACAGCAGTAGTTAACAACATGACACCCATGCAGATGGACAATGCACATACAAATGCTGAAACATACCCCAGTGCACTTCATTAGCACTTACACGACTGCATGGATCATGCTATTCCACACAGAGCCATGATGGTACCCACCAGATAATGGACGCCACTCTGGGGGTCCAGTTCCATGGACATAATTTACAAGAACAGGTGGAGGCTGTTGCAAAGTGGAGTACAATCCCATGGGTGGGGTAGATCACTGGTCAACCTCAGTAGGGCTACAGGATCCCTCATCACATACTCCGAAACTAGCTACGTAAACATTACTACGACACATTCCAGGGTGCACCGCAAGGCATTATGGAGGTATGTCAGTAGTCAATGGCAATACCCACATCTGCTCTGACAACAGTTACTCAGGAGCATTACAGAACCAGGTGATGTTGGCAACATGCTGGCGGATGGGTTCAATGCTAACATTACACCCTCTCACACCCTACAGGGCCACAATCCATGCAGGAACATTGTGGTGTCCCTGCGGTCACACCTACACAGTACTAACCTGCACTCTATATGGCCTGGAACACTGGCCCCATGTGACCATCTAACATCCCAGGCTGTGATATACACAAACCTCTGAACGACATGTCTCCCCACTTGGCCACCATATTCAGTAATAGCCTTCTATCAGCATTGTGGCCCCTGAATGGCACACAGCAACAGTTATCACGCTCCACACAAGTGACGCCACAGTGCACGAGGGGGACTATTGCCCTATACACCTGACTGGACTGTTCTGCAAGGCTATGGGACACATCATTATGGAAGTCATTCACAGAGACATTGGTGGGCTCCGGTCCTTTGATGCCACCCAGGTTGGACTTGTTAGGGCCAGAGCATGGCTCCTACACCTGGTGGACTCCTTTGATACAGTTACCAGGGTAGCTGATGATGGTAAGGGGGTCCACACAGCCTACATTGTCCTCTCATTGCCTTTCAGCACCGTTCTCCATTCTGGTATTGACAACATACACATCCACCTGCACATCGACGCCTATGTCTCAGGATGTTATGCAAAGTGGCTCACAGACAGGGCACACACAATGAGGGTAGCATACCATAGTACCTACTGTATTTCAGTTACACTTGGTGTACCACAGTCCTCAGTCATAGGGCCCCTCATGTTCGGTATATGCTTCCCTGAGGTACAGGCTAGCACAGAGGGACTTTCCCTGCCTAGCTTTACAGACAACTGCATACAAAGTGCCATGATTGATCCACAAGCTGATACTGACTCCATCCATAAAGGTGTCACTGTGACGGATACCTGATATCAATATCATGGCCTCAAGCTGCATGACATAAGGTGCATGAACATCCCCTTTGCATTACACCATTCACCCACTGACTATCACATAGGTGGTAGTCCCCTACATACATATCACATTGTACGTGATCGTAGTACACACGTATGTCGCACCCACTCCTTTGATAACCATATTGCCACTGTGGTGTGGATATCCTTCTACGTGGCCACACTTATCTGTACTGGGTTTGTAGCTGAACATAGGCACCCATTGTACCTCTGAACTCCAGATGTATACACACATTCAAGGGTACAACACCCCGTTTAGGGTGTACCTTACACAACAGCTACGGCTTTACATGCCACAACATTAACACGCCATGACGTTTATTGAGCTCCGACGGTTGACATATGGGGCAGAACTTTGGACACCACATCTGTACACATTTGCATACTACATACTCGGGTGACCTCCGCTGAACAGACAGGGCCCATGTCCACAGCAATAATCATGGATATACTCCACATAAGCGACATAAGCAAAAGCCACTGTCAGCAACATGCTCATGGATATGTGCACACATGCAATGATGAGTGGGATGTGCTTGAGGGTTACATACCCAAACCAGACACTCACCATGCTTTGGAACATGATTCCTATGTACATCACGCAGGGACACTCAGTAGCACTGTTCATGTGATACCTCACTTGGTGGATGGGAGACACATGTACGCCAGGGATCACTGCAGTGGCTGTACTATGCAGAGGTGCAGGTAACACATGGCTCTGCTGTTCACAGACAGGACACTACCCTAGAGAGGTGCCACTGGTGTGAACACTGTAGTTGAGCTTACACATAGACTTGCCAGACTGCATAGTACCCCACTATGAACCTGTGAAGCTATTACATGTCCTTTGTGCATGGTTAATTGAGTAGCTCTTCCATTTAGATTAGCTATCATGCTATTACAGTGTCCCGTGAATACAAGCCATATGTATCCTGTTATTGTATATTGTACATGCCAATAGATGATACCTTTGGTATGCATGATATGCCTGTTATGCTGTGTAGAATATCTGACATATCTACCTACAATACTGTACATTACACATATTTTACATAGTATCCCATAATGCGAAGCATACTTGCACAGCGGGACCACCTTAGACATGTCATTGTCATTATATGCCCATACACATGCCTACTGTGACAGTATATCGACATATACTATCCCCTGCTATGACACATACTTGTTGGACATACCCTACCACTGACGGCGGGTGGTATGGAACTGTTCTGTTTAAAGCTCTCATGTAGCATCCCTTGTGGTGTCTGTGATGTTTACCTTGTGGCCCACTGCAGGGCACACAATTTCTACAAGCGTTACTATGCTCAGCAAAACATCACTACATAATACCTTTTCCCACTTTATACATTGCGGACACTTTTAATTAATACAGAACAGGCTATACATACACTAACATAATTAATACAAAACAGGCTATACATACACTTACATACCGAGTGTTCTACATACCTTGTTATCGTTCCGGACTTTCGTGACTGTCTCTCTTACACTGTTTAAACAGTTCTATGGTATGAGCATACGGTTTGAATGTCTGGCAAGTCATCCTTATATACGTTGATACCTGTAACATGTGGTTTCCTGCCGCCAATTGGTGTCCCTGAGTGACTTATTACTTGCACATCATCTGTGCAGCTACTCCATTCACCAATTACGCGGCAACAGTGGGGTATAATTGAATTCTCCACTTGGGCATTACCCATTTGCCCTACCTTCGGGGAGACGGCCTGTATTGGGTTTTGTTGTGAATAATTGCAATTGCTATGTGTAGAGACATGGATAGTTTGGATTCATGTCCCCCATGGATTGTGTGTGATGGCTAGAGTATGTGGTTCTACATGTGAGTGTACCTGTCATCCCAACCGTCTGATAAGGGACTATTGCAAACAAAACCTGTAACATTGCCGTTTGTTCCATTATACAACGGCTACGATTTCACATGGCACCTTTAGATATGTCTCTCACAAGGTATGTTAACGCTTTTGCAGATGCAATTGACTGACTGGATGTTTGTGCTGTAATTACATTCTGTATTGCTATAGTTTCCTGTGTGGGGGATGTAGGTGGGTGTACGTAGCATATACAGGTTTGTGGGGCTTGCATTTCTACATATTCCATATATGTGTGTGGGCTCCTTCCCTAATTAAAGAGCTATCAGTTAGTAGACTTTTGTTACGGGCATATATATTGGCCCATTGTTGATTGGTTTCTATATAGTATGTAAGTGAGGTTGATACTTCCATACCTCCGGAATTACAGCGATATGTAAAGGAATGTTACTAAATGACAGCTGTCCCATGTATTTCTGTCCCAGATATTTGCAGTCATTGCAGTTGTGTTGGTAACTGAACCTCTTTGGTATGGGTTGCCACCTTTTCAAGTCGCCATTGTGGGACACTTGCGGGACGCACATCGGTGTTTACAGGCCGACACATACCCACTGTCAGTACACAGGATAGCACATCCTTTTATCCTCAATACATACTTATTGTTGTAGAACTTTCGTTACTTATCATATTGCATGTAACATTTACGTTTCTTACATACAGGCATAACTATTTAATGCAACTATTACATAATATATGAGTCAGTACACAGGATAGCACATACTTTTATCCTCAATACATACTTATTGTTGTAGGACTTTGGCTACTTATCATATTGCATGTAACATTTACGTTTCTTAACATACAAGCATAACTATTTAATGCAACTATTACATAATATATGGGACATAATGTCCTACAATCTCGGACAGTTGCCCTTTGTTATGTTTTATGTCAGGACACAACTGCCCAGAGAGGGGCTGTCCCTCCTAATGTGGGACAGGTGGTAACCGTATGCCTACGGCTAGCTATAACCACACCTACCATAATGATCTACCTTCGAGTTGGCACTAACAGACACATGATGCAGACACACACACACACACACATTACAGTCACACGGAAATGCACACGGCACCCTCAACACACACATACACAGACTACGGCAATCACAAACACAGTTGAACACAGTACCTACATGGACCGCAACACCGGCAGCGGTAACTAAATGTACCTTCATATTGTGATAATATTACTCATGGTTATAGTGTTCTGGTACTGTGTTCTTTCGGTCTTTCAGCCTCATGGTTACACGTGTCGGTATGTGACACATTCCATAGTTGGCGGTATCCTATTTATTTGTACCTCCAAGGTTTTATGAATGTCATTGACCTATCTATATATTTGCAGATATCGGTGAATCCGTATATATTAACATATATCTCTCTATCACCTTTCTATCTGTATTATATATATGTATAAATATATATATATATATATATATATATATATATATATATATATATATATATATATATATATATATACATATATATGTATATATCTCTGACAGAGAAAGTGACAGGCTAAATACACCTTTCATTGTGTACTTGTCGGTGTATACTGTTTCCTGGACTCCGCATGTTTGTGTCTGAACCTGTCACATTACACACCTGCCATAGGTACATCTTGGCTACCATAGTGTTAGGTGATTGTATACATGATTGCGTGTTCTACTCCTGGCAGTGGTCGTTTTACCCTTCAGAGCAGGCGCTATTAGTACAGGGGTGAATAACGCTGGTTTCACCTGTTCTGGACATCATTGACCGTGATCTGGGTGATATTCAGAGAAGCTTAGCCCTGTTTCGTGCATATCCATATAGTCATATTTGAACGACGCTTACCAGCACTGGGCAACGCATATTCCCGCTAACGTGTGCTAAACATGATCTGATGACCTGCATCTGACATGCATTATTCGTGCCTTCGGGATTACGCTACAACCCTTGCAGGACGTGGGACCGGGAACATGCATGATGGTCACTGCATGTACCACTTGGCCATCTGGGATTTGTACACGTGTTATGGCATTTTGTATGTGGAGTATACTACGGCTGTTACTCCATACTGCACTCACATGGGTAACTCATTTAGTTTACATTTGGATGAGTCCAATTAATGGTATATCCATGTGATGTTTACTGGATGTGCTCCAGCATTGGGTATGTATATCACAGTGAGCCACAAACGATAATGTGCTACACCTTCATACGACCATAGGTGGAGCATAATGGGGTGACAAATACCTGTCATGGGTACACCCCATGCCTTGACACAACATCCATGATTACATTATGTGGAGCCCCTCATTAACACAGCAGGGAATCCATGCAGAGTGTGTAGAGAACAGTGCTTACACACATGTGATCCCGCGATTGCCTCAGCTCCACTGAGTGACAGTTGGTTACTCGATGTTGTGGCAACAGCAGACACTGTTTGCCTCATTTGGTGTATGGCCCCTGTCAATCGGGCGTGTACCTACTGATGTACCTGGGAACCTATACACACAGCACCAACATATGCTGATAGGCGCATGTACTGTTCAGGTGTTGACATTCCTTGTTCCAATAGCTGTTGTGTGTACAATGTTTGAGGGCTGCCTATGTAGGATTCACACAGTAGGTCACCTATACATCACAATTTACAGGTGGTCGTGTGTGTGTGTGCCATCCATTTTACTGTGTGTGCAGGTGGAGAGGTGTGTCAGTCCGTAGGGGCCTACACTGTCAGAGTATGTGCTATATGTTCCCTCTTTGCCAAGGCGTAGGCATATTGGGCACACCTCTGTCTGCCTACTGGGGCTAGCACAGGCTGTTCGTGGTCGTAATCCCTCTGTGCCTGTGATGGCCTTGGCAATTGCTGTGGGCTATGAGGGCCTTCACCATTTTTTCCCTGCTGCAGCTGTTTCCGCAGGATCATATTATGTAGCATGGCACATACTATGAAGATGTGGGCACACGTACTTGGAGAGTACTGCAAGGCTCCACCAGATGTGTCTAAGCAACAGAACCGTGATTTCAGCATCCTGCACACACGCTCTATGATGATTCTGGTTTGTGCGTGTGCCTCATTATGGCGTTCTTGCATGGGTGTGTGTGCATTTCTGATGGGAGTCATCATCCACGGCTCCAGTGCATAGCCAGCATCCCCCACAAGGTGGCCGTGTGGGATGTCCCCCCTGACAAATACCTGATACAGCTGTGAGGCATGCCAGATATGGGAGTCATGGTAGCTTCTAGGGCTGCCAGCACACACATCCATGATAATGCCCTGGGCATTGCACACGACCTGGCAGTTGATGGAGTGGAATCCCTTGCGGTTTATGTAGCGCCTACCATGCTCACTGGGTGGTGACTTGATATGTATGTGCGTGCAGTCTATCGCACCCAGTACTTCCGGGTAGTGTGCCACATGGTGGAAGTGACGCATATTGCTGGCCAACTCCTCCTGAGTTCGGGGGAAGTATATATGCTCATTGGCATGTGGTAACATGGCATCCAGGAACTGGTGTAGTACCCTGGATGCTGATGCCTGTGAGATCCCCATTATATCTCCAGTTGGCTATTGAAAGGTATCTGTGGCTAGTATTCGCAAGCTTACACATACCTTCGTGTCCTCTGGGATGGGTTCCCCTCTGTTGTTTCTGGTTCTCAGGCGTGGCTGGCACAGCTCAACTATTTGCTGTAAGATGTCCCTGTCCACCCTGTAACGCTCTACTATCTCCAGATCATGTAGCCCCTGGTAGGTTACCCTTGGTCTGAACACTCTTCTCCTCCTCCAGGGCCTGCGGTGGTTGTCAGCATCATCCTCCACAACACCGTCAGTCTCTATCACATGGTGATGAATCACAGCTATGGCAGCTCCCAACATGTACATTGTAAAAGTTCCCCGTGTGTTTACACCTATGGTGCAGTGTTTGGGAATACACAGGTGTGTGTAGGGTGCTTTCACACTTTATACTATTGTGTTGTGAACACCGATGATGTCATAGGGTATGTATGTACATTCGTAGCTACAGGGTATCTTATGTGTTTTACTACAGGAACTACTATTGTGGTGCCTTTGGTGTTGAATTACATTTGGCTGCCGTGGATTACCTCTTGCCCTTCCCTTTACATTTCTTCATGTTTCACCTACCATTTTATGGCATGCATCCAGCAGTCTGCTTTCATTTGTACTTTCCTAGACCTGGCTTATCTTGCGTAATGTGTTCTATTGCTGGTCTACTGTAGGTTTGCTTTGCTCTGCTATGACAGTTTTCCTTTCTTTTCAATCCGATGCCTCCCCTATCCTGTTTTGCAGGTTTCTGGGAGCAGACTTGTCACCTGTCGTCAATTCCCTGCTGTGAGTTAATAGGTGTTAATTGCTCAGTTGTACTCCAATTACCCTACTGTGGCATTTCCTTCTTTTCTTCCCCTGACCTTCCTGTTTGTGCTATGGTTCACGGCGCGTGCATCCACTTACCGTGTTTCAGGCACATTTTCATCCCCGTACACATGCGCTTTTGGGCACCATATGTGCTCTCAGCTAAACTATTCTATACCTACCTCCCCACCCCTGTCCTGCAGCTTTGCTTAGCAACGGCCAGGCCAGATTTGCATTGCTCCAATGTGCTTACAGCTACTGTGGCACACCCCACTGCTGATGTCATGTATACCTCTGAGCTACTCCTCGGTGTTATAGCACTGCACCATATGGTACATCTTTAATCCAGCGGGACGTTTGAGATTCAGTATTACCTGCCTCATTTGCATGGCATTGACTACTAATTCATAGTTACAGCACCGAACACTGTCACAGATCCTTAGCAACCCATGCAGCTTGGTTGTGGTGTACCATGCATACCATTGCGTATTATGGTGAAATCCTGATTTGTATTACATTGCGATTTTATGACATTTATATATATTTTCTTTGTCTTCCAGTTTGCGCACACTTGCCCTGCGGTTGTACTTTGCGTTACTGTGGACATGACATTAAATGTTGTTTTTTAGGTGTTGTGCATCTTTTCTTATGCCATTGGCTGTGTATTTAGCCATTGGCATATGTTAACTTTGTAATACATGAGTCTGGGCCGCTTCCATTGCTCCGATGTTCTGTTTGGGAAAATGTAAACCGTGTTTTTTGGTTTACATTTCCGTGGGCTTACGCTATGCCTGCACCACTTCATGAATCACTATATACCTTCATTTGCATGGTACGGCACTGCGCATGGGGTGATTAGCATACCTAAGCCGAGGGCTGCGCAGTTCTGGTGTACGCCGGTAGTGCACGTGGAATTGGATCATACCTGAATCGCTAGACCGCCATATTTGGCGTTATGCCACCTACGCTACGCCTGCGCCTGGCGCAAGCTTCATGAATCCCGGGGTAAAACTATTTATTATTTTTTTTGCAGTTTTTCTTCTGCTGCTTGCTGACCATCTGAGTCTCTCTCTTCATTTATAGGCCCATGACTTCCCTTCACCAAACAAGAGCCAACTAAGAGGGGTCATCACTGAGGCAGTAATCAGCAGTGTTTCAACATTTTTTTCTTGTTTTTCTACAGGCCTTAACTGTGCACACCAGGTGAAATACTAAGGAGTGGCATGAAATGGGCTGACTGCAGATGACATTGCCTCACTTCCACAATGGGTACTCCAAGGATGCCTGCCCATCCCCTTGCAACATGAGTAATAGTTTCTCTTTTCTCCACCCAGGAAATGTTGCTGCTTGTGTAAACCCGTATACATGCCATCCCCTCCCTCATGTGAAAAAATTGAGTAAGCCACAGCCCTTCCCACCTCATCCTCCTTTCTTGGCTTTTTCTGTACTTAGTACACTACTCAATGCCTGGTCACCTAGTTCACAATCAGGGCTATCCCACAGATGGAATCAGGCTAGGAATAAGACTGTTTAGATGTAGTTTGTGTTATTATGCTGCTGACTATCTGTTAAAAATATTTTATTTAATTCTTCCCTTTGCAGTCAGTTACTTGATCATATAGCTGCTTATTCTTTCTATTATTTCATCTGGTGTTAATATTTTTATTTATTCAGTTATAAAAGATTGCAGCTATTGTTTTATTTTCTGTTTATAAGAATAACAGTACAACATCTGTGTGGCTGTTTCAGATTTCTTTGAAGTGAGACAATTTGCCTGTAAAAAATTATACTGTGATGTAATTTTTATAGATTTAACTTCAGCATTTGACAGGATCATACACAAAACACTGATCAATAAATTAGAAAAACTAGGTATCAATGTACTGTTGATAAGATGGATAGCTGCATGGCTTTACAAATGGGACATGGCAAGTATCATACAACATTTGGACAGGTGAAATTCTTGGTTGCAGTCAGGGTATCCCACAGGGCTCTGTCCTAGACCCTTAATTGTTATGATTGTATCCTTCAGACCTAACTTTTTCATCTGAGGTGTTCTATAGTCTATTTGCAGATGGCCTGAAATTGGGTAAACTGATTACATGTAACAGATAAGACATGTCTGCAAAAGAAGTTGACAAAATTGAAAATTTGGGCACAGGAGAATAATATGATGATATATATATCAAAAACTAAGTATATGAGATGTGGGAGACATAAACTGAAAGGTGAATATTTAATGCAGCATACAGTGATTGAAACTGTAGATTCATTTAAGGACCTGGGTATATGGGTAGATCTAGTTTTGAGTTTTTCTAATCATATTAAGCAATTGGTTAATGATAGTTATTGAACTATAGCTTGTATAAAAAGATTTATAAAGTCCAGGAAATCAGAAATGATGAAGTTATTGTTTGTTAGTTACATTAGACACAACTTGAGTATGGAATAGCCATATGGAAACCTTATAAGAAAACAACTGATAGTCACATTAGCACTCTTCAAGAAAAATCTTGATGAGTGGATAACAAGCATAAGTAAACTGGAAAGAGTACAGTGGAAATCTACCAAGGACATCTGTGGATGTGAAAATGTATGTTATTTACGAAAGACTAAAATATCTGAACTTGTAAGGTGTCTGTTACAGATAACTAAGAGGAGATTATAGGATATTTAGAGACAACTGCCTCTGTGAATGTTTGGGGTTTTTAAAAAGTAGTAGAGAATCATCAAACAACCCAAGTAGAAAATTCTAGAAGAATGAGAAGTGTACTAATTGGTTATCTGAAAGATCGGCCGATGCATGGAACAGACTATCAAATTTCATTAAAGCAAGTACTAGTTTAGATATTTTTAAAAATAGTCTGGACAGTTATGGGAACAAGTGTTTTGGTATATTGGCAAGCTAGAAGGGCATTCATGCTGTACTTGAAATATTTGTACACATGTATATATGTATAATCTACTATTTTATTTATTTACATTTTATTGATTGGGTTACTCAAACTAGACCTATGGCCTCTTTCTTGGGAAGACCTGAAGTAGCATTTATATTTAATATTTTAGTTGGATTATTGTAGGAACATTAAGTAACTTAGCCCTGTACAGACAATTTTTGTTGGTGGCAAAAACAACAGCACAATTGTGGTGCTGGCTCTATAAAGATATCATTAGCTCCTCCAAAAAATACTATGAATATATGAAAAATAGTTTAAGTTTCTGTTGATAAGACTGCACTGTAGAACACTGGGATCAGAAAGAAGTGAATAGACAAAATTCTAGGGAACCAGTAATTAGAACTGTATTCTATAACTGTACACAGTAAGGCTTATTTGGTGTGTCAGATATTGATCATAATGACAGTGTGTATTTGCTTTGCACTGTTAAGACCAATCCTATATTATCTGTGGGGGGGGGGTCAAAGGTACAGATTGTAAGACATTATTCCCTAAATGACATACAAATTATTGCCAGCAGTTTGGATTTAAGGCGTCTAGAACTGTATAATAATGCAGCAGTCCTAGGAGTGGCTTACGATAATTAGCCTTGTGTTCTCCCATAGAAGTGCCAGTGGCTCCAGATTTATGCTGCAAAATGTTGTTGTTGGAGGAAAAAAGTGAATGCTGTCAAAACACTTCATTCATTCCTACATAAATGCCTGCAGTGCACTGTTTAGCAAAGATGGGGAGGGGAGGTGTTAGTGTATAATTAAATGTAGACATGAGTGTGTGTGCCAGCAGAGGCATGAATGACGCTGTATGAATGTGTGTGTGTGTGTGTGTGTGTGTGTGTGTGTGTGTGTGTGTGTGTGTGTGTGTGTGTGTGTGTGTGTGTGTGTGTGTGTGTGTGTGTGTGTGTGTGTGTGTGTGTGTGTGTGTGTGTGTGTGTGTAGTGCCCACATTGTAGAAGTAATTGACTGCAGTTTTTCATTATACCACAAGGTGGAGCTCCTTTTCAGGACTATAAAAGACAATTTTGAAGGTGAACGAGAGGAGACTGGAAAACTAGCTGAAGGAGGGAAGACTGAAACACTAGCTAAAGGAAAAAAAGTGCCTTGCAGCATGACTGGATTTCTTTTCTAGTGCTTTGGGACAGGGAAATGAAGTCGCAAATTGTGTCTGTCTCTTGCTGAAATCCTGGATGATGGTATTTTGTGGAATCAGGAGAGAAGTCTGAAACCAGTAGTTCCACGCCTGCATATGATTCAGCAAGAAAAGCAGTTCCCTTGGGCCTAGTGCAGAGAAGCCATAGATGATTACCAGAGTTCTGGCAGGTGATTTTTCTACTTTTCTCATCAGAGGAACCGCGGTGCCTGGTCACTAGGATATTCTTGATGGAGTGATGAGAGGCTTTGTCCATCATTTTATACTTTTATAAGATTGTGGACCCCCCCCCCAATGCTTTGTGGATTACAAATAACTGGGATCCATATGAGCTCCAACTTTGGGCCCCATCATGCCATCAGTAAGACTGTAAGTAGCCACTGGCCAGTGAACTGGGTATAATAGAGTGTTTCATAGTTGGTCTTGGTCTGGGGGGTTGGGGGTCGAGGGTCTTAGTATTGTTGCCTTAAAGAATCTTTACTGCTCAATGACATTGCATTTTCTCATATTTGAATTTTTGCACTATAAATCTTTATTGTTCAACGATAATGCATTTTGCTCGTGTTAGTACTGCTGTCTTAAAGAATCTTTACTGCTCAATGACATTGCATTTATTTATATTTGTATTGTTGCATTATAAATCTTTATTGTGCAATGACATTGCATTTTGCTTGTGTTAGCACTGCTGCCTTTAAGAATCTTTACTGCTCAATGACATTGCATTTTCTCATATCTGTATTGTTGTATTATAACTCTTTTATTGCTCAGTGGCATTGCATTTTGTCTTTGCTGCATTATAAAAGCTTTATTGCTCACTGATATTGCCTTCTCTGTGCATATTTCAATGTCAAGACCTTTTCTGCTGAGTTATGGGGAAAGGGGTGAATGTATGGTTTCATTGCATGCATATCTCACCTTGCCTTATTGCTAACTGGTGCACTGTTGAAATAATTTGCTTGTTGTTGTGCTATTGCTCTTTAAAACTAGATGTGTCACCTAGAATAAAATCTGTCAACACTTGCCACCTTGGTGTGTTGGGCCTAATAGGAGTGTCACCAGAGTCAGGTAGGAAGGAACCCATATCTACTTCAGCTACGCCCGTGGGTGCGCTACATGTGTGTGAGACTGTAGGAGTGCATTGCCAAAGTAATGAATGGGAACCTAAGGAGAATACTACCACCATCATGCCTGACAGTACTAGTATTGGCTAGTGAGTGATTCAGAGACATGCCAATGAGCCCCTCTTCAACTTACTCATGTTTTCTAACCCTAGCCATAACCCTAATCCCAACCCTACGCATTTATGAAAACCCCCTTTCAGTAACTGGTACCACTGCACAAGACACCCAGACACACTTGTCATATGCTTGCGCACATGCACAGCATTAAAAATAATCCCCTTACCTAGCCCTTACTCAGAACCTAGTACACAAACACTTGCACACACACTCCTACCCTATTGCTACAACTTCCTGTATATCCGAAGGTTTTGGCATTAACAAACGCTGCCACTTACCTTAACTCAAATCATATCCCTTACATAAGGCACACATTTCAACATTACCATATTTGGCAAGCCATACAGTCGACAAAATAGAAATTCAGTATAAAAAGACAGCAAAACATCCTGTCAACCAAGTCAATGTTTGACAGTAAAAAACTGCAATGCTATAGACATACTGACACCATGATCACATACTTCTAGGGAAAAGGATAAAATCCCATGCCCTTACCCTCAGTATTCAGCAATCATGCTTTTTTCTGCCTCTCTTTATTAATAATCCTGTTTGTTGACCAAATTGCACACAGTGATTTCAAACTTGCAAACAGAGATTTGATAGATGGCTAAACCAGACGCATACACATGCACACGCACGAGCGTACACACACACACACACACACACACACACACACACACACACACACACACACACACACACACACACACACACACACACACACACGCACACACACACACACACACATACACACACATTTTGTGAGCTGTAGAAAAGGTTAGGAATAAGATAAGCATTTGCGGTACTTATGTATTATCACAACCAGATTGCAGACCAGTCAGTAATATGTAAGCGATTTCAGCAGTTTCTGAAAAGTTTCTACGAGTAATGGTTAAATTCTATCGCTATTTTCTTGAGCATTTTTCAGAAATGTGAGTCAGTACGTCGAAACAAGACAGCACAAGGGATGAATAACCTTAGAATGAGTTACTGTTGTTTCCGTGACTCCGTATTTAGCATTCTTTTTTTTTTTTTAAAGGTCCGGTTCTTATTAAACTAGTGGAAACTGCTGCTGCATTGTTTAAAGATACCAGGAACAATGGAAAGTAGTGGGTTAAGTGCAAAACTTTCTTGGTTTAACTTTGGCTGTCATTGTAATGCAAAACGACTGCCTTCCCTGACACTCAAACAGTTGTTCCAGGATTTGTGGAGAAGTACAACAACGGCTATAAATAAACAAAACTGAACTGGCACCTTCCTACTTCTGAAAAATAAAACATCTCCTCATCCATGATATCACAACCACATTTTGTAACATGTTGTTACTGTTAATGTGATTGCGAAACGACTTTTCTCTTAAGTGAAAATGGGTGTGTGATGTGGTAACTACTGATATGTGATCCTATCTCGCCTACATTCTGTACTGATGGGTTCGGAGCCGATCCTCGGCTCCGACTCGGCACGCTATGCTATAGAGCGAAGCCTCTTATTGGCTGAGCTATTCTCTATCCCAGGATGCACCACCACTACTTCCCCAGATCTCGTTTGCCGCTTACAAGCTAGGACGTGGTCTCGAACTTGGCTGAGCTAAGTGCTTTTTTTCTGAAAGTTTTTCTGTCAGGAAATTCTTTAATCTTTACCCAAAAGCTGTTTTAACAGCTATCGTTGTGTATAAGTGTGTTTTTGTAAAATTTTTGTGGTAATTTTGTGTGACTGAACAGGGAAAGGTTTCCGTTTAAGTTAGAGGGGCCTTCCCCTAGTTCTTTAGTGAGTCTTCTTGTATTTTGGAGGTCAAGTACCTGTTTGAGTTAGAGGGTTCTTGGCCCTCCTTTTTGGTGTATTTGTAGTTGTATTTGTTATTTGTTTAACTTTCTTGGGCTTTCGCCTCTCGTTAAAAAAAAAAAAATAATAATAAGAAAAGGTTTTCTTTTATTGTGAATATCTTTTACTGAGTGACATACATTGTGTTTTTTCTCTGATATAGTGAGTAGTCTACAGGCATTATGTCTAAGGAGCATAGACCCTCAGGATTTAAGAAGTGCACGAGATGCAACTATAAAATGTCCATCACCGATGATCACTCCTTGTGCGTGTACTGTTTAGGTGCCAAACACCTTCAGGAGTCTTGCAGCGTGTGTCACGCTTTTTCCTCTAGGTTCCTCCAAGAGAGGAAGAATAAATTGATCTTAAAAGGGCTTATCAAACCCTCCTTCGAGGAGGCCTTATCTTCCTCTTCCTCTCCAGCTAAGAAAAAGAAATTGTCGGCTCCGACCAGCCCGTCGGAACCAACCACTAAGAAATCTAGGCAGGCTTCTCCATCAGCTCCACGGACTTCGGAGCCGAGGGTGGAACGGTCTGCCTCGATGCCTCCAGTCTCGACTCCTCTGGTTTCGGAGCCGATGGCTGGGGCTTCGAGAGGCGGGTCACCTTCATTGGCTCCACTGATTTTGGAGCCGATGAGGGTTGCCGGCTCAGACTCTTCCCCTTCGGCGCCGAAGCCCTCCTCAGCACCGAAGGAAATTGTTATGGAATCTCCCTCGGCACCGATACTGGTCGAGTCTATTCGGAGCCGGTCCCCCAGTCCTTCGGAGCCGATGGAGAAGTCGGTTCGGACCTGGTCGGTCTCCTCCCGATCTTCCAAGATGTCGGATTAGACTGTTTCAGTCTCCTGTATTTCAGAAATTAGTTTCGGCTCCAGCCCATTCGGCTTCGGAGCCAATGGCCCACCCTGTAGTTCTGGTTCCTCCTCCAACAGCCTCGGCACTGTTGGAGCCGGTTCTGGTGGAGCCGATGGAGGTTTTTGGGTCGGCTCCGACCCTTACTCCAACCCCGGCTCTCTAGTCGGAGTTCTGTACACGGACCTCCTCGGTCGGCCCCGGTGGGGACGCTTCGGGACCGATGTTTTCGGTTCCGAGCCTTCCTCTCGGTGCGTCGGCTGCGGGGGTACCGTCTACTGTTGTGGCCACGGGGGTTGGAACTTCCCAGGACTCTGGCGGTCCGGCCTTCAGGGCCATGAGGAGTGCTTTGGCCAAATCTTCTTTGGCGACCTCCACAGTCTCACCGGCACCTTCCCTACACACGGAGACTGGGTCTTTGGTAGTCCCCCTGTCGCTAGACAGCGGAGCCCCGGGGCCTGAGGTCACCCCCAGTGGGGTTTCCCTCCCTCCTGGAGGTCCCTCTGAAGCTTCTTCGGAGGAACCCCCAAGGAAAAGACTGTGCAAGAGGAAGCACGTTGACTCCCCCGATGAGTCTCTCACGTCGGACACCGATCTTGATGATGCGGAGGGGTCCCCTAAGTCGTCCTCAGATGATGTCTCCTTTGCAGACATCTTGGAAGCCCTCAAACAACGAGGCGGCTGGCATTCCAAACCCCTTCCGCTGACGAGTCGGTGTTCCTCAAGGCCTTCGGGGCTCAGCCCTCCACCTCCTGGGTGTCTCCGCCCTTCGACGAGCTCCTAGATTTGATCTGTTGAAGGGCGTGGGAGCATCCAGACTCTGTGGAACCGGTGCCTGCTCGCCCAAATAAATTCTTATCAGCACCCCCAGAGAAGGAGTTTCTGACCAAAGGTGTGGCTGTAGATGCCCTGGTGGTGGCATCTGCTACCCAACAAGATGTAGCAGAGGCTTCGACGTCTGTCCATCCTCCTAATAAGGAGTCTAGGAGCATGGACCGGTATGGGAAGTGCACCCTCAGTTCAGCGGCCTTTACTTTAAGGTCCCTGAACTATTTGATGCACTTCACTAGATTTCAGAGGGATCTGATCAAGGAGCTTTCAGATACCCTCTTGGTTAACCTACCTGAGCAGCTGGCCCAGACTGTTGGCTCTCAGTTGGCTACTCTGTCATCAATATCAAACTCGTCCATGAGGCTCATTTCATATGCAGCCGAGGCAGTAGAGCGGCGGGTACGGGTGTTGCTCTACGGAGGCAAGCCTGGCTCCGCCTGTGTCATTTTGCGGAAGCCTTTAAGTCTTCCTTTGCCGACGCCCCCTTTGATGGGTCCTCTTTGTTTGGACCCAAGGTAAAGGACACATTGACCCGCTGTGAGCAAGAAGGTAAGACTTTGGCTGCCGTAGGGGCATGGTTTTCCACTCCCTTTCGGCCTTACCCCAAGACTAAAAGAGGAGGGAAAATGTGGTTCCGTAAATCACAGAAGTCTTATCCCTCGCAGCAGGACGATCCCCCTTCTAGAGGCAGAGGAGGGGGAAATTTTTCTGGAAGACGCCGTCCCAGAGGCGGCAGAGGCCCCCGCAACACTGGAGACCACGAGTCCTTTCGTGGCTCTTCAGCCTTCCACAATCCCTGAAGGATTGCCCGACTGTGCAGCTCCGGAGCCAGTCAGGGGTCGTTTTTCGAGGCACCTAAAAGCCTGGGAGGGTATCACTCTGGACCGATGGGTGCTTCGAATCATCACCGGAGGTTATGCCATCCCCTTTTCACACCCCCCTCCGCCGTCCAGGATAATCTTGGACCCGCCACCCAGTCAACGGGAAATTGCAGCCTTCGAAATCTCAAAGCTGCTTCAAAAAGGAGTCATCCAACCGGTCCCCGCAGACCAGATCGGGTTAGGGACTTACTCAAGATTCTTTTTGGTGCCAAAAAAGACCGGGGACTTGAGGCCCATTTTGGATCTCAGCAACCTAAATCGTTCAATCAAGAAGTCCAAGTTCCGAATGGTCACCTTACAATCCATTCTCCCACTGCTGGAGAAAGGTGTTTGGATGTGCTCCATAGATCTCAAGGACGCCTATTATCACATCCTGATAGATCAGGCGTCCAGGAGACATTTGCGCTTCAGCCTAGGAGACAGTCATTTTCAGTTCTGCGCACTGCCCTTTGGTCTCACCACAGCCCCCAGGGTGTTCACCAAATGTTTGGCGGTCGTGACTGCTCACCTGAGGAGTCTAGGATTCCAGGTGTTTCCGTATCTGGACGACTGGCTCCTAACTGCCACCTCCAGGCATCTACTATTGCAGAACCTAGCAGCCACCATATCACTAGGCACCTCCCTTGGAATCACCTTCAATTGGCCAAAGTCTGTGTTGCTGTCATCTCAGCGCATAAGGTTCATCGGAGTAGAGATAGACTCAAACCAAATGCGGGTCTATCTTCCTACAGAAAGGATACAGACTATACAGGCTCAAGTCCGAGCCTTGCATCTCAGATCCAAAGCTCCAGCCAGGATGGTCCTGCAGCTATTAGGCTCTATGTCGGCCACTGTTCTCCTAGTCCCCTTAGCAAGATTGCATATGAGAATTCTCCAGTGGCTCCTATCGACACAGTGGTCCTTTCAGGATCTCCCTCTCAGTCACCTCATACGGATCACGGAAACCTACAAACGGGACCTTCGCTGGTGGCTGGTGCCCTCCAATCTGGATCAGGGATGACCCTTTGTTCCACCTCCTCCTATGGCCACATTGACGACGGATGCCTCCCAGATGGGGTGGGGGGGCATTACCTGGGCAGGTCAGTCCAAGGCAATTGGCATTCCGACGAGAGTCTCCTTCATATCAACATTCTAGAAATGAGGGCGGTGTTTCTGTCTCTACAAGCCCTCCATGATTACCTCCCTCAGGGCGTAATTGCCATTCACTCCGACAACATGTCAGTAGTCTGGTATCTGAACAAGCAGGGAGGGACCAGATCCTACCCCCTTTGCAGAGAGGCCATGAGAGTTTGGGAATGGGCAGTGGCGACCAGACGTTTTTCTGGTAGCGACTCATATCCCTGGGAAGTCCAGCGTGATAGCCGACAGACTAAGCAGAACTATTCTCTCTCCTCACGAGTGGTCTCTGAACGATGCAGTGACAACTCAGATCTTCAGCAGATGGGGAACTCCTTGTTGCGACCTTTTCGCAACCCCGCTGAACGCGAAGTGCAGAAAGTTCTTCTCTCTCACTCCAGCTCTGGGGGAGAGTCCTATGGACGCATTAGCCCATCCTTGGCCCACCGGCTTGCTATATGCCTTCCCTCCAGTTCCCCTCCTTCCCAGAGTGATCCAAAAGGCGTCTCACTTGGGGAGCAAAATGATTTTAGTTGCCCCTTACTGGCCTCGTCAGGTATGGTTCCCCTATCTTCGGAAATATGCACTGGATGGACCATGGTTCCTGGATCAGATCCCAGACCTATTAATTCATTAGTCGGGACAACTCCATCAGTCCCTTCGCACTTTGAAGTTAACAGCTTGGCTCCTCCTCTTCCGACTATAGTCAGGAATCATACTTTAGACCCGGAAGTCATACGTATCTTATCCTCGGCCCACAAGTCTGCCACTAAGAAATTGTATACTAGCAAATGGAAGAGATTTGCTATTTGGGCTCAACTCTGGGGTCTGGATCCCATCACTGTTCCGGTGTCAGTAGTCCTGAAATTTCTAACTTCCCTATTCAATCAAGGTTCTTCAGTCTCTACCATCAAGGTCCAATTGGCAGCTATTTCCAATTTTCATGAATCTATAAACCCACCTTTAATGAGCAACAGATTGTGTAAAACCTTCATGAAAGGTGCTGCGCTTTTACGACCTCCGATTTCTCATCCTGCTCCTCCGTGGGATCTCGATGTGGTATTACGTGCCTTAACCTCCTCCCCCTTCGAACCGGCAGCAACCTGTGATTTGAAACTTCTTTCTTGGAAAACTGCCTTTCTGGTCGCGATTACTTCTGCCAGAAGGGTTTCAGAGCTTCAAGCTCTATCTGTCAAACCACCGTACCTGTTTTTTCACAAAGATAGAGTATCCCTCAGGCCTAATCCATCTTTTGTCCCTAAAGTTTGTTCCAGTTTTTGCCTGCAACAGTCATTAGAACTTCCAGTTTTCTTCCCAAAGTACTCAAACAAAGCGGAATACATCTTCCACACATTGGATGTTCACAGGCAATTGCGCTTTTATTTAAACAGGACCCAACAAACACGGAAAACAGATCAATTGTTTGTGTCCTTTTCGGATAATAAATTGGGCAAAGCCGTCACAAAGGTCACTATTGCCAAATGGATCAGGGACTGTATTAGTCAGGCTTATTCCTCTTCTAATAAAGAGCTTACAACCTCTGTCAAAGCTCACTCTACAAGAGCTATGGCTACTTCAATAGCATTCCATTCTAAGCTTGCCATTAGTGACATTTGTGCTGCGGCTACGTGGTCTTCCCCGCACACCTTCATTTCCCACTACAAATTGGATGTGGCATCTCGGGGGTGAGCTTCATTTGGTTCCACAGTTCTCAGGAGTGTTTTCCAGTGAGCCACCCAGGAATTAGGTGCTAGGGACGCTGTCCCATCAGTACAGAATGTAGGCGAGATAGGATCACATAACATCTTTTAGTTATGTACTTACCATAACTTTAGATGTTTGGGATCCATCTCGCCTACATTCCTAATAACCCACCCTCCTTCCCCCTGCCTTGGAGATCAGAAGAGATCGGACGGTCCGAGTTCTATTGTTTCATCTTGAAACATCTGGCAATATTATATAAACAGTTATATGTGTGTGCATGAGTGCAGACAAACAAGATCTGGGGAAGTAGTGGTGGTGCATCCTGGGATAGAGAATAGCTCAACCAATAAGAGGCTTCGCTCTATAGCATAGCGTGCAGAGTCGGAGCCGAGGATCGGCTCCGAACCCATCAGTACAGAATGTAGGCGAGATGGATCCCAAACATCTAAAGTTATGGTAAGTACATAACTAAAAGTTTTGGCACTTTCTGAATGACATGTAGGAATCTTATGTAATGTAGTGTGCCCTGCTCGTGTTATTTTGGTGAAAGTTACGCCGGCAAAGGATGGTGCCAAGGACGATGATTTTGCCTGTTACTCCACTTCCTCTTTCAGAACCAAGGTGATCCAAAAGTGATTTGGACTTCACACACCACATTTCAGTTTACTATACAGTTGTTTAGCGATCACATCAGGAAGAACCCTAGATTACAAGATCTGGTTGCGATAATACGTAAGCACCGCATTTGCTAGTGAGATTATGGTATCAGGGGTGCGGAACCTTTTGTTTCTATATAGGAGACCAAGCTTTTGGTGGGTTTTCTTAATAGAGTGATGTATATGAAGGTCAAATTTTAGTTCGTCATCTATGATAGCTCGAAGGAGCTTAGTCTGGCTAACGGGTGATGTTAGTATTATTTAGTGAAAAGATGTTAAAAGAGGATTTGAGGTGGAAGAGGGATTTGGGGAGGAAAAGTAAGAGTTTTGTCTTTTTGGGATTAAGTATTAGATGGTTATTAGCAAGCCATGTTTCAGTTTGTTTGAAAGAATTTTGTGTGAGGGTGAGTAGTTCAGTAGGATGTCAGCTATAGATATAATAGTAGAGTCATCAGCATATTGTAATTAGGGAAGACCGAGGACAAGATTTGTGTATTTAGGTTCATAGGTTCATAGGTAGTACTAGGCTATCTGCCCAAGGGCATTTATAAGCCTAGCCAGAGTGTGTCGGCTTTCACTGCCCCATTGATTAATTAATTGATCCTCTGTCAAGCAGAGCCAATGAAGTGATCCCAGGGGTGTATTTTCTGTTACCCATCCACTCGTCAAGGTTTCTCTTGAGTGTTAGTGAGGGGCTTTGTGACAGGAATCTATCCCTCCAGCATGTTCTATTTATTGTTGTGGTGAGGTTTAGCTCTCTAGAGCACGTGGCTCACAGTGATTTGGATTTCTTTAGGTGGAGCATGTCCATAAATTCTGAGTTGGACATGGCTTTGTAAGTCAGGCAGAGATCACCTCTGAGTAAGCAATATGCCACTTGAGTGCAGCCGGAGTTTTTTCAGTCGGTCTGCATAGGACATATGTTTGAGATCAGTATTCCTCTTGGTGAGGTACTTTTGTGGTCTTTCCAGCTGTTGGAAGTGTCTTGTGAGGTACATCCCAAATGGGGCATTGTATGCTATGATGGGTCTAATGAATGACGAGTAGAGGGGCACTATAACCTCTTTATTTCTAGATGCGAACCCTTTAGTAATTAGATGAGCCACATAGAAGGATTTCCTAACTACTTTGGCAATATGATTGTCAAAGGAGAGATTACTATCTACCTGGGTCCCCAGATCTCTTGTTACCTCTTCCATATTAAGGGGGCTGCCACCAATGTGGTAATTTGTGGGTGTTTTATTTTTCCCAAATGGGATGACTATGCATTTTTTTGGCATTTAGCTTGAGGCCATAACTTTGACACCGGGTGTCCGTCTCAGTAAGGTCCTTTTGGAGGATGTCTGTGTCAGCCAGAGAGTCAATTATGGCTCCCAGTTTGCAGTCATCGGCGAACTTGGTTAGCTATAGTCCTCCTATGTTTGCCTGTACTTCTGAGAAGTGTATGCCGAACATTAAGGGTCCCAGGACCGAGCCTTGTGGGACACCACTTGTGACTGGTTTAGAGTCAGACCTGGAGCCCGCTTTTCTTACTGTGTGAGTTCTGTCTGTAAGCCAGTTGGCAACCCATCTCATGACGTAGGGGTTTATGTTCAGGCTGGTGAGGTTTTCTGTAATACCTGAGTGGGGAATGGTGTTGAAAGCCTTGGCGAGGTCAAATTAGGCTGTGTGAACCACCTTCCCCTCATCTATGGCCTTGGTGACTGTCTTGAAGAAGTCAACCAGGTTTAGTAGGTATGATTTGCCCTTAACAAAGCCAAACTGGGTCGGGTCAAGTGTTTAGAGGTTCCCAATGTCTTTGTTAATGAGTTCCATAATGATGCGCTCCATAGCCTTGCAGACCAGGCTAGTCAGGCTTATGGGGCGATAGTTATCAGGGTCAGTTGTGGCCCCTCCTTTGTGGAGAGGAATAACCATTGCCGTGCACCATTCTATGGGCATGTAGCCAGTGGAGAAGCTGACGTTGAGCAGCGTGTTTAGGTGGGGGGTTAGTTCATTCTGTAGTTCGTGCAAGACACATCCTGGGACACCATCTGGTCACAGTGACGCTGTGTTTTTGGCTTTTGAAAGGGCTGTTTTCACTTGTGCGTCTGTGATTTTTGGGACACTACACTTTTCTGGTATTGCTGTGGGCCCTTTTGGAGGTGAGAGGGGGTGAAGTTTGCACTGAATCTATCTGCCAGGATGTTGGCAATATCAGTAGGTTCAGTATATTTTGTGCTATTTTGCTCTAGTTCAGTGCATATCTGCGAGTTGCCACTTAGATTCGTAACATAGCTAAAGAATGCTTTGTGGTTATCTTTTGAATCCTTGACTATTTTTCTTTCAAAGTTAACCTTGGATGATTTCATGAGGGACCTCAGTTTCTTACTGATACTGATCAGGGATGTCTTTCCTTCTTGGGATTTGCTTTTTTTCTGAACTAGTTTCCTCCTTCTATTGTATAGCCTGTTTATTGCAGGGGTCCACCAAATTGGTTTCCTTCTCTTAGAGGAGCGAGTCTTGGTTTTGCTAGGGATGGTACGATGCCTGCATCCTTGTAGTTGCTCATAGAGTCCATTTGTAAAGGTTTCTGCATCTTGGGCAGCATTATCCTTTAGCGAGGGGGCTGTGAAACTTACCACCTCTATCTTAAGTAAGGTGAAGTTTGCTTTAGAAAAGTTTTTTACTGTGGTTTCCTTAGTTGTGGGTGGTGGTGGGGTGTGGACATCAAGAGTGATTAGTTTATGGTCTGCTCTAACCAGTGATGGGTTGACCTCCGGTGTGGAACACCTGTCGCCCATGTTGTTGATGACCAGGTCCAATATGTTTTCACCTCTGGTAGGGGAGTTTACCAGCTGATCCAGAGCATTTGAGTCAATGAATTCCAGGAAGCGCTGGGCCTGGGAATTTGTACTTGAGTAGTTTTCCCAGTGAATGGTAGGGTAATTGAAATCACCCAATATCAGGGTGTTCAGTAGGACCTTCATGTTTTCCAGTGTCTCCAGAAAGGTGGAGTGGTGGTCCTGGATCATGGAGGGTGATCTGTAGCAGGCCACAATTTGCTTTTCAGATTTGCGCAATGTTAGTTGCACATGGATGATCTCAGAGGTATCATGCTGCTCCACTAACCTGGAGGTGTAGGTATCCTTGATGAATATGGATACACCCCCTCCTTTTTTGTTTCGGTCCATGTTCTGTGACCGAAACATGTGGTATGAGTTGTAGCCCGGTAGTGCTGGGGTGCTCTCTGGAGCCTTGAACCAGGTTTCAGTTACTGCACAGATGTCGACGTTCTCCATACTGAGGAGTGCTTCGAGAGCGTGCATTTTGAGATTTAAACTCCTGGTGCTGAGTAGCATAACCCTCAGTTTTTTTGTTAATTGTGCTGTTTATGGAGGTGGGTTTGACTTTTGAGCCTTGCCTAAAAAAGGCACTATGGGGACAGCAAGAGCCTTGGCCAGTATTCAAAAGCCTAGGGGTGACAGGCGCAAGTCGTCTCTTGTGAAGCAACGCGGCTTGTCGAGCACGTCGTCCCAGGCTGACAGACACTGGATCCCCTTTGAATGACATCAGAAGCTTAGCCAATTGTTGAAATTGATCATTTTTTTCTTTATATCATTAGTAAAGATAAGTTCTAACCAGTTTAAGTTGTTTAGTGCTATACAGTGGTGGGATCTGAAAACTATATTTGCTGCAAATTTAACAACTTTGTTATAGTATTGTTCAAGTTTTGATTTTTGTGATGTCTGAAGGTTAGTAAGGATAGGAGCACCATAAAGAAGTGTGAGAGGAGATAAGTAGTGGAAAGTGTAGCTTTAGTTGTGTAATTGAGAAAGTTTTTGGCTCTATAAAGCATCCCTAGTTTTTGATGAGTTTTTCTTATTCAATTTTGTATATGCATGTTGAATTTAAGACTATCACCCACTATCATCCCTAATAATTTGCTATGAGAATGGACTTCAATTGTTGTATTATTCAAGAGAGAGGACTTTAAATTTTGTTTTTTTTATGGGAGAAGGATGTGTGGAAAACAAATAGCAGTATTTTTTAGGGTTGAGCATGAGATGTGAGTTACAAAGCCATGTTTCATTTGTTGTTAAAGTTTCCTCAGTAATTTTTTTGGAGATGTGCCAAGTTGTCAGATGTGCAAATGAATATGAAGTCATCTGCATGCTTTATTAGGGAGACCGGTTGTGTGGATGTGCGGGCGTGTGGAGAGTGTTGAGAATGTTAAAAGGGAGGGTATCAAAGTGGTGACTGGGATGTATGCAGAGAGGGTGTAATGCTATTTTACTGACTGATACCTGTTGGGCAGGTAGCTTTTGAACCATAGAAGGGTGGTCTGAGAGAGACCTAATAAGAACATCTGAAGTAGAAGTTTGCTGAGACAAACTATATCAAAGGCTTTAGACAAGTCTGGAAATAATGAGGAGACTAGTTTGCAGTTATCTCTAGCTTTATTGACAATATCTATATAATTTAGAAGTGCAGTGCTAGTACTATGGGAAGGATGGAAGATATGTTATGTGGGGAATAGGAGTTCTTCCTGCAGAAGATAGTTTTGCAATTGTTTTTGAATACATTTTTCAAGTATTTTGGAGAGGGGGGATACAATTTCTATTGGTCTAAAGTTGGTAATGTCTGTTGCATTTTCTTCTTCGGGCAAAGGGATAATGTGTAGCTTTTTCTGTACAGAAGGAACATAAGAATTATATATATATATATATATATATATATATATATATATATATATATATACATATACATATATAACATATAATCAATCATTTATAATCCTGAACGTGTTTAATACCAGCAGAAGTGATCAAAACTCATTTGATCACTTCTGCTGATGTTATGTCAGTGCAAGATTGTGCACAGTGGGGATCAGTGAATCTGTCTTTTCCCCATTGTAGAGCAATCTTAGAGTTGGTATATATAATTAGCAGGGGTTGCACACACACAGTGTAAATATTTTGTTTTTTATTGTTTTGGCTTTGATGTTTTAGTGTTTCAGGATCAATCTTTAACAACTCGAGATTTGTGTACTTCAATATTTAGAAGTGCATCTAAATATATATATGAATTTGAGTAAAGACTTGAGTGGTGGACGAACCATGTGAGGGGAGGAAGTAATGGACATCTAGCATTTGCTCACCTATTTTGGAGTAAGAAGTGTTGGTCTGGTTGTCTGCTTTACTATTTGCAAGTGAAGGCTTATATATTTATTTTTATTTTTTTTTTGACATTTGTCTGACCGGGTCTACAGAACCCATTTTCAGCAGAGGCCTGGGGAGAAAAGCTCCACATATAGTACGATACAAATAAAGTATAATCCGGTACAATAATAATTACATTAGAAATACTATACAAAAAATAAGTTGAAAGAACAAACTGCTACAAGATGTTGCAATATATTACTACACATCTGGACAATTCTATACAGTTAAAACATTGCAGACAATAATAGTCACTCTCACCATATATGATGTAGATAGTGTCCAAAAATAGTACTTAGTGCAATGGGTGACATTGACTGTTATAGTACATGCAGAATAGAATGTTAGTTTCGGTTAGGAAAATAGCAGCCAGAAAGTTAGTGATGCAGATGAGTGAGAGTTAAGAAGAATGGAAACAATAAAGCCTGAGCAGTAGCTTAAGGATATGGTATAGAAACAGAGAAGGCGTTAGAAGAGCCTTAGAATCTTTCAGTCTGTGAGGGATTGAAATGTGACAGAAGATGAAGACCTAAGCATTAGGCAGGCTTTATGCAGGAGCAGAGCCATGTATTTTTGAGATGATTTTTTTGAAGAGGCTTTGAAATGGGTTAGGCCAGGCATAGACCTAGTAGCTAGATATAGTGAATTCCAAAGTATGGAGACAGAGTATGAATACAGAGAGTGACCAGGTTTTCTTGTGGGTTTCGAGATAGCTAAGAGATTTTTGTCTTCTGATTGTAGGGATCAATTTGGTGTGTAAAGTGTGACTAGAGTGGCTAGTGCAAGGGCAGGCAGTAGTCTTGAAAATAAGGTTGTACAAGGCTTACAGCTGAATAAAGGCAAAGTTGGTTGGGGAGTTCAAGCCAGTTTAATTCTAGCAGTGGTTTACAGTAGTGTGTGTGATATTTAGAGTTTGTGGCAAACCTTGCAACTTTGTTGTAGCACTGTTCCAACTTGCTTAGGGTAGAATTTTTTTAAGTTAGTTAAGATAGGGGCACCATAAAGAAGGGAGGGAAGTAAAAATGTTTTTGCAAGGATAATTTTGGTTGCTGCAGTAAAGAAATGTTTGTTTCTATATAAGAGTCCCAGTTTCTGATGGGATTTCTTTATATTTTGTTGTATATGGGGGTCAAATGAAAGTTTATTGTCAATGATAACACCTAGAAGTTTGGTTTCCTGCACTATTTCTATGACAGTGTTGTCAGATGCAAGGATGTTGACATGATCAGTGACAGGGGAGGTGCTTTGTGGATGAAAGAGTACTAGTTTTGTCTTTTTTGGATTAAGAAAGAGTGAGGCATTTCTTAGACAGAATTCGACTGCAGTAAAGGACTGTTGAGTTTTTGAAAGTAGTTCTGGTAGTGATTGAGCAGTGCAGATTATGGTAGAATCATCAGCGTATTGAATGAGGGTCCCAGGGTGAGAGACAGTTTGAAGGTTGTTTGTGAAACTGTTAAAGAGTGGGGGTCCTAGCATGGAGCCTTGGGGGACTCCAGTAGGGTTCTGGGGGAAGGGTGAGAGTTCATTGGACCATTTCACTGCTTGTTTATCCTTGAGGTAGCTCTGAAACTATTTTACTGTGTTTGTGAGAAGCCTAATTTAGACAATGTGTTCAAAAGTAAGGGGTGAGACACTGTGTCAAAGGCCTTGGAGAGATCAAGGAATACTGAGGCTGTATAGCATCCTGCATCTCTGGCCTTGTTCATGGTGTCTTTAAAAGATAATAGGGGTGTAGCTGTGCTGTGGCTAGGTCGGAAGCCATGTTTGGTTTTGGTTAATAGATTGTTTTGCAATAGATATTGCATTACCTGCTGATGGATACCTCTCTCGAGAATTTTGGATATGGGTGACAAGATGGATATAGGATGAAAATTGAATGGATCAAAAGAGTTGCCTCCTTTGTGGATGGGGGTGATATGAGATTGTTTCCGTATGATAGCTACTTCTGATTTGGATAAAGACCTTTTTATAAGGATACTGATTGGGTAGGCAACTGAGTTAGCAGCCAGTTTGAGGTAGTATGGGGGAGATTGTTAGCTGAGGTAGAGCAGGGGTTTTAGTTTTTGTAGCAGTTTCGTAATGGTGTCAGTGAGTATGGGCTGAAATGAGAATGGGGTTTGTATGACATTTTTTTGAGTAGGGGGTTAGTAATGACAAGGGTAGAAGTAGTTGATGGCCTGGGGTTGGTGTCTGAATAGCTTGAAGAGTGGGAGGGCCCAGCATTAGCGGTGTTAGTTAGTAGGTCCAAAATTGATTTTATGAAGTGCTTGTTAAAGTTTTTGGCTATTTGTGATGGAGGGGGTGTCAGGTGATAGGGTGTGCTGTCCATTTCTTCCAGGGTTAAGTAAAGAAGATATGGTGTGCCAAAATTTACTGGGTTGATTTTATGCTGGAGCTGAAGCTGAGAATAATAAGACTTCTTATCTCTGTTAATTAGTTTTGTCACTTTGTTACATAGTGTTTTGAAATTAACATGATTTTGTTCATTTTTGTTTTGTTTCCAGGTTGACCAGGCTAGGTCCCTTTGCTTCATCAGGTGTTTACATTCCTTAGAGAGCCATGATGCTGAGATCATTTTGATTCTTTTCATACGAATAGGAGCTAATGCATTAAGTATGTAAAGGAAGGTGTTATTAAAGTATAGTATAGCATCTTTAAGGAGTAGTTGTTTAAGGGGTGTCCAGTCTATTTACTGTAGAAGGTAGTTGAATTTATGCTGACAAAAATTAGTTGAGTTCCCAACTGATTTTATAGTGTGTACTCTTAGTTGTTGGGAGTTTGTTCTAAGGGAATAAGCTGGTAGATGATCGCTCAGGGAGCTCGACAGTGTACCAGAACAGGGGGTAATTGGCAGGGTGGGATACTAGAATCCAGTCTAAGGTGGATTGGCAGGTAAGATCTTTGCTGTATCTTGTTGGAGCATTAATAAGCTAATAAAAAACATACAGATTTATACTATTTGTGGGGGAGTCGGAAGCTATTGTTTGCCAATCTATATTTACGTTTCCTAAGATTATTGTTTCAAGGTTTATTGTTTGGGATGTCCAGGATAACATATTTTCCAACCCTTGTATATTATCTGGTGGGATATATATATTACTATTATGCAAATTATTTTTGATATATTGAGGTTCAAAAAGGAGATTAGTACCTCAGCATTGGAAAAGATGAGTATATTACTGGTGTAGCGTGTGATGTTGAGTGTAGAGGGATAGAGAAGTGCTATCCCTCCCCCTTTTTTAGATCTATCTCTTCTGGTTATTGCAAAGTATGGAGGTATTATTTCTGAGTTTTTTACATTGGGGTGTAGCCATGTTTCAGTAAGGGCTAGTATGTCAGGTTTATTTTGATCAATCCAGGCATGCAGTGTGGCTATTTTATTATATATACTTCTAAGGTTAAGAGTAAGTATGTTTAAATCTTTTGGATTACTCTTGTGGTTAGAATTAGAGGATGGGCCAGGGTTAGGATGTATGTCTCCACATTTGAGTAGATAGGTAATGAGGAATGTGTACCATGGGAAGTGTTTTTTTATTTCCAGGTGAGGGGTACTGGTGTCAAGCATGGTTTCATAGGAGGTCAGGAGGCCAGTTTGAGGCTTGAATAAAATGGGAGGGTATAGGGGAAAATCTGGGAGGTGATATGTGAGAAGCTGTGTTGTTTATCGGGGAGATGATTAGACGAGGTTGTTGATGTGTATTGGTGTGTGGGGGTATGTGAAGATATAGTTGTAGCAAGGTTGAGAATTAAGAGTAAGGACTTAGGAGGAGCATGTCAACTGTGATAGTGGGTGTAAAAATAGTAAAAGTGGAATTTGTGTGTTTGAATGTAGTATCAGGTGTACATAGAGACTGCTATCATGTGATATGTGTGCAGCTGAAGGTAAGGTTGGAAATGTTTAGACTTCAGAGTGGGCTTTGACAATGTGGTTAGGTGTTTTACCTTGCAGTTTGTAATAAGGATGGGTGGGGTGATGTGATTGCTCAGTAGTAAAATTATGGTGCAATGCTAGTTTGTGTGTATAGTAGAAGAGAAGGTGGTAAGCCTGGAGTTAATGTAAAATAATTTGAGGTGCTGATTGTATTGTGATGGTAAAGTAGACTAAGATGCAAATAATTATAGCAGAGGGCATGTGAATTCAAGGTGATGGATGTAAGGGAGAGCAGATAAGTTTAGCTAAATAAAAGAAAGTAAGGTGTACATGAAATGTGGGTGTGGATAAGGTAGAGTTGTATTTAATTGGATCATAGGAATGTGGGGGAGTGGTTTGCTTAGAATAAGAGTAGAGGTGCTGACCGGGGAGGGTGGGATATGGGGGAATGGTGGGAGAGCAGAGTGAGTGGAGCGAATGGAGCTTGATGAAACCCCCCCCCCCCAATGGTTTACCACCATAAACAATCAGTGAGGTAGAATGTTCATGGATACAACAACAAGGTGTCTGAACTCTAAATACTTGCCTCGAGTCACAGTATCTAATTTTACAGTTATGGGCTTTTCATTGTCCCTCCAGGGATACATTACATTGACAAGAGTGAAATATGCTGAAGAGTTAACTTAGCTTCACCTTCATCAGTAAAAGGTCTGTGAGTGTGGGTGAGTAAGCAGGGATGGAGATATCCTTCCAGCAGATTTAACAAAAAAAGAAATAACACTTAGCCAGATGGCAACAGACTACAGACTTACTTGATGTAATTGCAGTGCAAACAACAAGACATTTTTTGATAGTTTCACTGAATCCTATTGTAAAACACCCAGCCAGAAGGAACTTGCTAATACAACTGCTATACATTAACAGCAGAAAGACAAACTTTGCTGCTGTTGCTGCAACCTAGAGTAAAAAGTCAGTAGACATATGCTGATATATTTACTACACATTAACAGCAGAAGACACAACACTTAGCCAGAATTAAACACAGTGAAATCTTAGTTATATTTTTCTAGTACAAATTTGACCCAAAATGAAATAAACCATAATGATTAAGAAAATACAAGAATCCAATGTATCTTTTTGTAGAGTGAAGCAGCTGGATGGAGAGAACACTTGTGACATGGGGTAGTGAAGTGACTCTGAAGTTGGAGCCACAATGGCAAATGTAGTGAGAGAACAAGCTGAGATGCAGGGAGGAGCAATCAGTTCCTTGAGTGAAAAGCAGTCCCCCCAAGATGGTTTACCACCATAAACAATCAGTGAGGTAGGATGTTCATGGATACAAAGACAAGGTATCTGAACTCTAAATACTTGTCTTGAGTCATAGCATCTAATGTTATATTTATGGGCTTTTCATGTCTTTCCAGGGATATATTACACTGATAAGAGTGAACGATGCTGAAGAGTTCATGTAGTTTCACCTTCAGCAGTAAAAGGGCTGTGAGTGTGGGTGAGTAAGTGGGGATGGGATGGGGATATCCTTCCTTCAGATTCAACAGTACAAAACAATACACACTAGACAACAAATTAAGTTATTATTTCAAGTCTTCGAGATTGCCTTACATAGATTTAACTTGGTTATTTGTTCCTTGTACACTTTTGCCAACTGCAGATGAAATTCAGTTGTGCAAGTTATTTAGGTAGTGGGATATGATAAGTCTGACTACTGCTGCTGCTGCTGCTGCTGCAGAATGTATATGTGCTTGTTTCACTGGGAGAGAGAGAGAGAAAAAGTTAAAGATTTCTTGATGGTTGAACTAGTTAGGTACAGTACTATATGTCTATACTCATTTACCTTAAGTAAAGTTTGGCAAACAATAGTAGTGCACTATAGTTCACAGTTGTGCATTTCAGCTTTCTAGCCTTTAAACAGGACGATAAACTTACAGAAGATATTTGTAAGTATGCAGGTTTGGTATTACTAAAAACAAAAATGGTGGCTTCCACAGCACAGAAGGACAGAAAGAATAATAAACTAAACAAATAAGAGATATGTGCATGCATGCAAGTGTGGGGTTACTGAGATGTAGGTTTACAGATGTTTGAGGGACAGGTAGAAAACATACCTGTTAGTTCCAACTCTTTGCTACACAACATACAATCAGTAAATCTGATATTTAAGCACTCAGAAAAGGCAGCCAGCTAGAGTGTGTAACATATATGAAAAAAAGGAAGCAACTCTAGAGAATGAAAAAACTCAGGTCTATATTAAACCACGAAAGGCCATTTAAGCAAATACGCAAACGTCGACACATATTGCGTGAACCGCGAGTACACCGAACGCCCAAAACTGCAAAATTCAAAATCTAGAAATGGCATAGTTGGCCAACCCCACTGCTCGCTACATACTACGCACCAAAACAAAATAAATAAACCACATACATACACTAACCAAAACCCTACTTTTAACCCTACACTAAACCTTACATACATTACTATCTATGCACTTACCTTAACCCGCACCCTAACCCTAAGGTCCGTAACTATCGTACACTTACCTTCTGGAGCTATACCGCAGAAGGGCCAACTATGCCGATTCGCGATTTTGAATTTTGCGGTTTCGGGCATTTGGTGTACTCACGGTTTGCGCGATATGTGTCGACGTTTACGTATTCGCTTAAACGGCCTTTCGCGGTTCTAATATAGACCTGAGAAAACTCTTCACAAACAGAAACTCTCATATATTAACAATCACCTACATTATCCAGCAACTGTGCTGTTCATAGAAACATAAAATCAAGTATTAAAATAGAAGCCTTCAGTTGAAGTGAGTGGAAACATATATAGATAACATAAACATATGCACTACAGATTAACAGGGAGAAAGAAAAAAAAAAGAAAGAACACTTAGCCAGATGGCAACAGACTACAGACTTACTTGATGTAACTGCAGTACAAACAACAAGAAAATTTGATGGTTTCACTGAATCCTACTGTAAAACACCCAGCCAGTAGAAACTTGCTAATACAGTTGCTTCACATTAACAGCAGGAAGACAAACTTTGCTGCTATTACTGCAACCTAGAGTAAAAAGTCAGTAGACATATGCTGATATATTTACTACACATTAACAGCAAAAGACACCACACTTTGCCAGAATTAAACAGAGTGAAATCTTAGTTATATTTTTCTAGTACAAGTTTGACCCAAAATGAAATAAATCATAATGATTTATCTTTTTGTAGAGTGAGCAGCTGGATGGAAAGAACACTTGTGACATGGGGTAGTGAAGTGACTCTGAAGTTGGAGCCACAATGGCAAATGTAGTGAGAGAGCAAGCTGAGATGCAGGGAGGAGCAATCAGTTCCTTGAGTGAAAAGCAGTCCCCCCCAAGATGGTTTACCACCATAAACAATCAGTGAGGATGTTCATGGATACAAAGACAAGGTATCTGAACTCTAATTACTTGTCTTGAGTCACAGCATCTAATGTTATTTTTCTGGGCTTTTCATGTCTTTCCAGGGATACATTACACTGATAAGCTTGAATGATGCTGAAGAGTTAATGTAGCTTCACCTTCAGCAGTAAAAGGGCTGTGAGTGTGGGTGAGTAAGTGGGGATGGGGGTGGGGATATCCTTCCAGCAGATTCAACAGTACAAAACGATACACACTAGACTTAACAAATTAAGTTATTAGTTATTGATGCTGAAGTTGCAGGCAGTAAATGAGGACATGGGTTTGGCTTGCCAAGCTGGTGATGATAGCCCTCATGGAAGCACTGGTGTCAGCCACCAGGGCTGAGTTAGAGTCTGCAGTAGAAATTCCTTGATTGCTTGAATCTTTAGATTTGAACTTGTGCATAAACACTGACAGATGGGCAAAAAAGTGTTGTATTAGAGACGGAAGCAACCAGTTTCTTGTTCAGGAGGATCACCATGTAAGGTCTACAGGAATGTGCAGCTCTATGCTAGCAAGGTTTCAACCTTGCAGCAGCTGTGTGGTGATAACATAAATACCTAGGAGCCATGTGACAATGAAAGGATATTAAAAATGGTACGTGTTTTCACCAAGTGGTAGTGCCAAGGGGTATAAGAGTGACAAATGGAGGGCTGTAGTTACCAGGTGATGGATTTAGGGTATGCTGAAGGAGTCAGATCTATATATATATATATATATATATATATATATATATATATATATATATATATATATATATATAGGTTTACTGTCATAGTTCTGATGCTTATGTTGTCAAAACCACTACAGCGAACGGCAAGGGTCGAATGGAGACATTGTCGAACCCGACATTGTCGAAGTACAAATCTCGCCCCTATCTCGACCTATGTTAAAGCCCGTTTGGAGGTCAAATTCGAGATGTGCTTTCGGCAATGTCGGAATTCGACATTGTCACTTTCGTGCTTAGGAATCGGAGATACCGGCTTTCGACAGAATGCACTTCAGAGTTATAATAGTTTGTTTGTTTGTGTCTTTCAGCTTTTTCCCGGTTATAGTAAACCATATAAATATATATATATATAGATGTAGATAAATATATATATATATAGATGTAGATATATATAGTCTGGTGAAGAAATTCAGTGGGCTTAACACTAATATTGGTTCATTTTCTGACAATGCCAGTTTATAATATTTTATAAATTAGACTGATTAAATGATCTGGTTTGTTATCAATAGTGATACTTTAATGCATGCGTTCACAGAAGTGAAGGAATGAAATAACATGCAGAGTCAGTTGTCACTGTTACTTTACTTGCTACCCAAACTAAAGCCAAAGAAGGTTATTTAACACCTGTGTTTACTGCAGTAGCTGGACAGTGATATGCTCTTAAAGCTGTAGTGCATTTATTTTTCATTTAGGTAAGCTTCTAAAAGGCAGAAACAAAGGGATAAAGTTAAATGGCTAATATAAACAAATAGACCTCTACGTACACCAGAGAGATCATAGTCATGAGTCATCTATCATTTTTAAATCAGATTAATGAAGCAGAGCCTTCTTGCTGTTCCCAGAATAAGACTTCCAGCTGCTTATCTAGTAAATCACAAATATGATCCACTGAGAAATGTATCCTTAACCGTAAGACACTAAAGTGAAATTCATCTGCTGAGCATAGGGCTGGCCTTTGGTGCCAGACAGGGCTTTTCATGTAAGCTGGTAGCAGATTTTTGGGGTGACTGCAGTTCAAAAGGTCTGCTTTTAACAAGCTGCTCCAGTAGCCAGCATGAATCCTGTAGCATTAGTGTGACATGAAGGCAATGCTTAAAATCTGTTTATAAACTCCCACTGAACTCACAGGTACATCTCTAACAACCTTACATCTGTTGTTAATGTATAAAACACCTCCATATTATTGTATTGTATTGTGTATTTAACATGACTGGTGTTACATATGTCAGGTGAGTTACAGTAGTCTGAATGTAAATATGGCTGTACATTTTGACATAAAGGACCCTTTGAATAAGCTAATTTACCTGGTTAATGCACTATTTCTGGTACAACAACAAAGTGAACTGATTACCTCTCTGACCCTATAGCTGAAGAAACTACATGTTTTACTTGTGAAGTCCCTAAAATCATATTTGTACACATGTTTTGAGAGAAGAAATCAAGTGTGACCATTTCAGAGTGTTTATAATTGCATTAGGTTACTACTGCCCTGGCTGACTTACCAGCTATTCCAAAACTGAAGTTTAATAAATGTATTTAATTGTACCATTCACATATATGAGATATGTAGTCCAATGATTTTATGCTGTTTTAATACAGCACAATGCCACTACTTTTCAAAATGGGAGGTTTACAGTTCTTGCACATCCCATTGCTTTTTTAAGCTCTGCAATGAGTGCTTCTGGGTAATATCAGAACTGGCCTCATGTCATTACACATATTATGTTATATTATATTACACATGATTTGTGTAATAATGCATTTGTCTGTGGGCCCATTTTCTGAAATTACTACTACTTGTTGCACCTTAGGAGAGGCTTAACAAGGAAGTTGCTTTCTTCTCTCCATTACTGAATTAGTATTCGTACATATTTTACTTTTTATTCTAAATTTTGCTTATGTTCATCACCTGCTGACATACACTTGTGCAAGACGAAGCAACAGTTAGTTTTGCATTTTTCTACAGAAATAGTGTAAAAAGCATGAGAAAATCATTCATAAATTAGTATTTTTATGTTATGTTATTGTTTTGAAGTTTAAGAGTTCATTGAAAATTCAGTAAAATGAACAGCAGGACAGTAGAATAATTGAAAAGTGTACCAGACCACATGCTGTGATTTTTTTTTGCACTTATTCTGATCTGTAAGTGTCTATAGTGTCAATCCCTAACATATAGCTGGTTGATGCTCCACTTAGAGGAACACAACTGGTCAAAGCTTCTGCCTAGTGAGAAAAACTAAAATAATATGTTTATTTATTTATTTATTCCAATTTGATGACCGGAGAGGTCCACTGGGCTCGGGGAGAAAAGCTCCAACAATACATAGTTACATGAATAATTACTAAGAAACTTTGCATTACTAACAAATAAACAGGTAGCATTCATAAAGAAACAAATGATTACAATTTTGGTTAGGTGTAAAAGACAGGCAAATGGCCTTGAGGCTAGATTTTACAGTATAGTTATTTATACACATAGCTAGCCTTAGGCATAGGCCAACTAGGCGGCCGCCTAGGGTGCCGCTGTAGCAGGAGCACTTTTTCAGTATTTATTTGGTGTAGGTACACCAGGATGGGGGTACCAGATGGTGTGGTAGGGGGCACCATAGAGCTCTTTTGCCTAGGGCACCAGTTGACCTAAGGCTTCTCCTGTTTATACATAATACAAATGAGCAAGGTTAGGTAGGTGAGAGGTTAGCCAGGAATAAAAGTGGAGGAGACCTTGAGAGGTATTGGGTGAAGAGTACATTTGCATTTCCTGTTTGAGTAAAGGTGAGAATGAAAAAGAGTTTTAAAGTTTTTGAAGTTATTGTAGGTCCTAAGAGTGGAGGGAAGAGCATTCCATTTTTTTGGCTAAGGTGAAGGAAGGCAGAAGTTGACCAGTTGGGTGCTTGGGTTTGTGGATGGTGATTAGGTTTTGGTGGGTAGATCTAAGTGTTCTATGGGGAGTATATGGTTGGAGGATACTGGAAAGTGCAGGGAACTTGGTAGGTTGGAATAGTAGTCTATAGGCAGTCGTGATTTGGAGAAAGTCAAGTTGGTTATGGAGTTCAAGCCAGTTTAATGAGTGAAAAAAAAACAGTGATGAGAGGAAGATTTGGCTTTGGTAGCAAATATGGAGATTTTATTGTAACATACTTCTAGTTTGGAGGATAGTGAGGAGGATAAATTAGTAAGCAGAGGGGTGCCATACAGTAGAGAGGGAAGGAGATAAGTAGTGGCGAGAGCTAGTCTGATAGCAGAAGAGATGAAGTGGTTGTTTCTATAAAGTAAGCCGAGTTTTATGTGGGTTTTCTTAATGTTTAGCTGGACAACCCCCTTCTGATGGCAAAGCCCTACACACCTCCTTCACAAGTGCACAGCGATAGAGAGGAAAAAAGTTAATCATTGCTGGTGCCACAATAGAAGCAGTGCATGCAGTGGTTTCTTATGGGGAAAAGCAATCCTGTTGCGAATCATCCACATGTGCTCAATTTGTTGCATCATCCACTTCACACTCAGCCACCTGTAGGGAAGCCATTTTAGTGCATATACTGGCATTATGTCACACACACAGTATTGCTGTTCTTGCAAAGTAAGTAAATGAATGAACATTTGTGATGATAGTGTTCAATTAAATTTTATGAGACTTTATATATATATATATATATATATATATATATATATATATATATATATATATATATATATATATATTTACCAAGGCAAAACATAACTTAGCTCCATAAACCAGTGAGACAATTTTAACATTTGTATTAGTTTAAGAATCAGTGTTTAATTTTAAATTTAACTGAGCGTCTATGAAAATTTACTAAAATAATCACATCTGAGTACCCAAAGCAGACTAGGAGACACAATCTAGTTATGTTTTCTGGGTTGAAAGGCACTAAGACCTTATCTTTTTGCATGTTATCAGTACAACATCTGCCTCATTTTAATCCATAAGGTAAACACTCTCCCCTGCAACTCAGAATAGTTTAAATTTATTTGTCTTTAACAGTTTAAAATATCTTTATTTAACATGATTTTTTTTAAAAAAAGGTGAGACAAGTACACATAAAAGAAAAGAAAACAAACCATAACATTTCCATTGTTGTTTACATGCAGTAGATGTATCTGATGTTGTCTCTTTCATTCTTCCTCATCACTGGGTTTAGGATCCGGCCCTCGGATTTGACTTGGCTTCTCTTCTCCTAGAATTCAGATCCAAGCCTTTAGCTCTTCCCTTTGCCCATTATCCCCCACAATGTCCTCCAAGCCTTCAGATCTCATTTGCTGTGTTCAAGACCAGACAAATGATCCAGACTTGCTACATCCTTGAGTAATGAGCATGAGTAAACTGGAACGAGTACAATGGAAATATACCAAGGGTATCCATGGATGTAAAAATTTAAGTTATTATGAAAGACTAAAAGATCTGAACTTGTACAGTGTCACTTACTGATATCTAAGAGGAAATCTTATTCAGGTATATAGGGCATTTAGTGGCAACTACCTCTGAGAATGTTTGGGGGTAACAAAAAGTACTAGAGAATCATCAGACAACCAAAGATTCTATAGGAATGAGAAGTGTACTAATTGGTTCTCTGACAGAGTAGCTGATGCATGGAACAGACTACCAAATTATATTAAAAGAAGTATGAGTTTAGATATTTTTAAGAACAGCCTGGCTACTTTTGGGAACGAGTGTTTTGGTATATTGGCAAGCTAGAAGGACATTAATGCCCGTGCTTGAAATATTTACATGTATGTATGTATATTCTTTTTTGGTTACTGTTATGTTTTCTTAGAACTTAGTGCATCTGCCTTATTAGTAAGTAGTGTTGTATTTAGCATAGTTTTAGATAATATTTAAGATAGTTTAAGTAGTTTAAATAGCTTATTAATCTTAGTGTGCATAGTGTTCTATTTGTATAGGGTAGTAGTTAACTTTTGTGAAAGTAAGATATTTAAAATAGTTATATTTAAATTAATTATATTCTTTTTCTTGGAGTGAATTCTCTACTAGTCAGGATTTGTATTTTTTGCTGGCATCAGGAACTTGTGTGTGTGTGTGTGTGTGTGTGTGTGTGTGTGTGTGTGTGTGTGTGTGTGTGTGTGTGTGTGTGTGTGTGTGTTGAGTTCCCTACAACCATGCTTTGCTTTACTTTTTCGTCTTGATATTAAGGCATGGCAGAAAGAACTGAGAAACCTATTGGATTCAAGAAATGCACTTCTTGTGGGCATAAGATCCCCAATTCAGATGCCCACAAGAAGTGTGTTTATTGCTTAGGTGGTGCACATGTCGAGAAGGACGGTTAGATGTTTGATACCTTTCTGTCCTCCCTGTTGGAGACTTCAAAGAAATCCAAGAGTTTGGATCCCGATTCTTCGGATCTGACTCCTATTCAACCTGCCTTGGATCCTGTTCATCCCTCGTATCCAAAGGCACCAGGTCCGTCAACCAGTTCTCCTGTCCTGATAGCTTCAGATTCAAAGACTTCAGATCCGGAAGCTAGACCTGGTGTTACGGATCCTAACATCCAGACAGTCTCACCGACTCTGCCAGAAAAGATTTTCCAAATGCCCTCTAAGCCACAAGACCACCTTCTGCTACTTCTTCCAGGAGTTTGTCTGAAATCAGCATGGAGAGAATGATGCAGAGGTTTCTTTGAGCTCAAATTCATTTGGGAATTCTTCCAGATCTCTTACCCATTGGATCTGTGAGCCTATTGAGTAGGAAAAGACTTTCTCCGTCTCTGATCCGACCCTCAGCTTCAGAGTCCAGGGATCCAAGATCCCCGAGAGGTACAGTGTTGGATCTGAAGTCTCATCATGTCTCGGCTCCAACAGCTACCCTGACCAGCTTGCCTCCCTTCTCTTCAAGTCAGAGTAGATCTCGAATCCAAGAAGTCTGTACTGGGTCCGAGGAGCAGGATACTGCTCTCATTGGCTCAGAGACCTCCTTTCCCTTAGGAGCCTCGGCCCTAGACTGCTCTGGTCTGATCCTATATTGGAAGCATGGATCCAGATGTCCCTGATTTTCTTTCCTCACCTGCTTCGGCTCAGGAGGAGGAGCCAGTGGTTTCCCCGAGTCCCTCTGCTTTCCAGGGGTTGGAAAGGGTGTTCTCTGCTACTGAAGACATGTCCTCTTGTATCTTGGGTCCCGCCCCTCATCCTGCAGCTGATGTGAGCTCAGAACCCATCTTTTCTGTCCAGTCAAGTCAGCCAGTTCCAGAAGGCCCCCAGTCACGTTCCCCACTTGGGCACTCCTCCACTTCTGATACCTCCCCAGATCACACCACTGAGGAGGTTCCCTGGAAAAGGATGTGTAAAAGGACACACATACACTCCCCCATGCAGTCTCTCATTGAGGAAATGGGCTTTGAAGAAGGTGAAGGTTTCCCCAGATCTCCACCCATGATGTTTCCTTCAGGGACATCATGGAAATACTTACGCAGAGGGGAGGTTGATCAGCCCAAAATCCTTCACCGGAAGAGTCTGTGCTGTTGAAGGCCTTTGGGACTGGCCTATCTACATCTTGGGTGACTCCCCTGTTGGGTGAGCTCACTGACCTAGTCCCCCACTGGACACTGTTGAACCTATCTTGAAATGACCTGAGAAGAATTTATCCCCACCTGCTGATAGTCAGTACTGGAGCAAAAGTGTCACAGTTGATGCCATTGTTGTGGCAGCAGAAAAAAAAAGGAGCTAGCTCAACAGACCTCCACTGTCCATCCTCTTGAACAAAGAGTCCAGAGTGATGGACAGGATTGGGAAGTGCTTTTACACCTCGGCTACGTTTGCTCTGAGATCATTACATTTTTATGGCACACTTCACACTCCTGCAAAGGGATTTGATTAAACAATTGTCAAATTATCTTGCTGAGTCCATGATGGTGGAGCACCTCAAGATGGTTTCTCCACAGCTGGCCACTCTTACATCTATTGCCAGTTCGTCAATGAGGTTCATTTTCCATGCTCCGGAAGGCATCTCTTGTGTAGCCAGCTGAGGCATAACTATGTGTCATCCTGCCTGGATAAGGCTTTGTGATTTCAAGAAACCCTTTAAGGCATCTTTTATTAATGCCCTTTTTGTTGGTTCCTCCCTTTTCAGACCATCAGTTAAAGAAATACTTACCCATGGTGAGCAGGCAGGAAAGACCCTGTCTGCCACTGGAATCAAGTTTTCAGCCACACAGCATACCTTCTGCAGGAACCAATGAGGTGGTAAGAAAGTTCTGTAAGTCTCAGGGGCCTTTTCTAGACTCAAGGGGGGATTCCTCTTCTAGAGGCAGACGAAGAGGTTTCAATGACATATGCCATTTATGGCAGAGGGGGCCCACAGAATCAAGGTTTTCAGGATTCCTTTCCCGATATAGCCTATCAGCGCTCCTGAAGCAATGCCCAGCTGCTCTTCTCTGGAGGCAGTTTGGAGATGTTTTGCTTTGCACTCAGAAGCCTGCACAAAAGTCACAAAAAGAACTGGGTGCTAAAAATCATGGCCAGAGGATATTACATTCCCTTTTCCCTTCTTCCTACAGTAACAAACATGAAGCTCCCCAATGTTCCACCCAATTAGAGGGAGTCAGCAGCTCTAGAGGTTCCAAAGCGGCTTCAAAAAAGAGCCATCCAAAATGTCCCAACTGAACAAGTAGGATTCAGAACTTACTCCCACTTCTTTTTAGTGACAAAGAAAATGGGAAACCAAAGACCATTCCTTTTCTCTCTATACTGAATCATTTTGTATAGATGTCCAAGTTCCGGATGATTATGGTTCAGTCTGTTCTGCCGCTTGTGTGCAAGAACAATTGGATATGCTCCATAGATTTCCAGGAAGTATACTACCACATAAAGATACACAGGTGCTCCAGGAAATTTCTACATTTCTGGCTTGGAGCCAGTCATTACCAATTCAGAGCACTGGTCTTTGGACTCACCACAGCCCCCCCCTCGGGTGTTTACCAAATGCATGGCAGTGGTGGCAGCTCATCTATGGCTCCAAGGATTCCAGGTGTTTCTATATTTAGATGACTGGCTTCTTACTGCCCCAACCAGGCATCATCTACTACAGGCCATAACTATCTACTCAATATCTCCACATCCTTAAGGATTTCTATAAATTTTGCAAAATGAAGGCTAGATCTATTGCAAAACATAGAGTTCATAGGCACTCATTTGGACACTCAAAGGATGGTGGTGTACCTACAATTACAGAGGATAATGACAATACGAAATCAAATAGCGGATATGTTGTCTTGTCCTTCTCCTCCAGTGAGACTGGTCCTATAAGTATTGGGAACGATGGCAGCAACTATAGTCTTAGTCCCTTTGGCCCAGTTCTTCATGAGAGTTCTACAATGGAACTTATCAGTTCAATGGTCAATTCTACACCAATCCTTCTCCATGCAAGTGAAACTCACACTGATCTGCAAGTGCCACATACAATGGTGGCTTCAGTGCCAAGACTTACCCTTAGGCAGACTGTTCTCTCTCCCCCCTCTGACAGCCACAGTGACCATGGACGCTTCCCAACTAGGATAGGGGGGGCATTACATGGGAAAGATGGTCCAAGGCATGTGGTCCCTTACAGAGACCAATTTGCACATAAACGTCCTAGAGATGAGGGCAGTCCTTCTATTGCTGCAAGCCTTCCAGGATGACCTCCCTCTAGGGACTGTTACTATTCACACAGACAGCATGTCAGTAGTTGGGTACATCAGCAAGCAAGGAGGAACCCATTCTTACCCATTGTGCAGGGAGGGCATGAGTGTCTGGAATGGGTGATATCTCTGGACCAGTTTCTAGTTGCAGCATACATATTGAGGAAAACCAACGTGTTGGCAGACAGACGCAGTAGGTCTATTTTGGTTTCTAATGAGAGGTCCCTCAATCAACCAGTAGTGAATATGATCTCCAGCTGTTTGAGCCAGCCTCATTGCAATCTTTTTGCCTCTCCCATGAACAACAAGTACAGTGAATTCTTCACTCTAATCCCTCCTGAGGGGAAGTCATCGAGGGATGCTCTAGTCCATGACTGGCTCCTAGGTCTCCTTTCTGCTTATCTCTCTCTTCCCCTAATCCCAAGATTTCTCCAAAAGGCAAGAAAGTCGAAGTGCTCAGTCATCCTCATTGCCCACTTTTGGCCTCGCCAAGTGTGGTTCCCCTTCCTATGGTCTCATCTCAAGCATCCTCCTTGGATTCTGGAGCCCAACCAGGACCTCCTGTCTCACCTATCAGAATTTTGACACCCCAGTCTCCACACCCTCAAACTGACCGTAGAGTTACTCCAGTTCCGATGTTTATTAGATAGTCCAGGCTCACCTCCCCAGTCAAGAATATTGTTCTGTCCTCTCAGAAGCCTTCCACCAAGAAAGTTTACAAAAGTAAGTGGAAGAGGTTTTCTATGTGGGTCTGCAAAAAGAGCATTAACCCCTTTTCAGCATCTGTTCCTGACATCTTGTTTTTCCTTAGTCTTTTATTTGATCAAGGAGCTAGTTGTTCATGGTAATGTAACCCTATCCTATCAGCCGATGTACTGTAACCCTGCCCTACCAGACAACATACAAGAACCCTCTCCTCCCATCAGCCATAATGCAACCTAATCCTATAAGCAACAGTACAATAACCTAGCCCTACCGACCCTAGTACTGCTACTATGTCCTACAAGCCTTGGCACTATAACCCTATCAGTAATGGTATAGTAACCCTGCCCTGCCAACCCTGTTAATGCTACTATGTTACTGTGCCCTCCAAATCTTGATACTTCATCTCTGCCCTACCAGCCAGTGTATTGTAACCCTGTCCTGCCAGCCATGGTACTGTAACCCTACATTTCCAGCCTTATAACTGTAACCCAGTCCTACCAGCCATTTTTCTATAATCTTGCCCTACCAACCATAGTACTATAACAGTCCTACTTGTCATGACACTGTAACCCAACTGACTGTGGTATTATAATCATGTTTTTCCTGTCATGTTCCTCTTAGCTTGTCCTACCATCCATGATTGTGTAACCCTCCCCTACCAACCATGGTACTGCAACCTTCTCATGCCAGCCATGGTATTGCAAGCCCAACATACTAGCAATGGCTCTGTAATCTTGCCCTTCCTGCCCTGGTTCTGTAACCCTACCTTACCAGTCATGTTTCTATATATGTGTCCTGCCAGCCATCATACTGTAACCCTACATTTCCAGCCTTAGAACTGTAACACTGTCTTACCAGCCACAGTTCTATAATGTTATTATGTTACATATGACACTGCACCCCAGTCCTTCCAGCCATTGTGCTATAATCTTGCCATACCAACCATAGTACTATAACTATCCTACCTGTCATGATACTGTAACCCAACCAACCATGTACTATAATCATGTTTTCCTGCCATGATACTCTAAGCTTGCCTTACCATTCATGATTGTGTAACCCTCCCATACCAACCATGGTACTGTAACCTGCTCATGCCAGCCATGGTACTGCAACCCCAACTTACTAGCAATGGCTCTTTAACCTTATCCTTCCTGCCCTGGTTCTTTAACCCTACCTTACCAGGCATGGTTCTATACATGTGTCCTACCAGCCATGGCACTGTAAACCCCACCCTACTTGCAATGGCTCTGTAACCCTGTCCTTCCTGCCCTAGTTCTGTAACCCTACCTTACCAGGCATGGTTCTATACATGTGTTCTACCAGCCATGGCACTGTAAACCCCACCCTACTATCAATGGCTCTTTAACCTTGTCATTCCTGCCCTGGTACTGTGACCCTGCTTTACCAGCCATGATTCTATACATGTATCCTACCAGACATGGTACTGCAACCACACCCTATCCGCTCAGATACTTTAATCCTGTTCTTGTGTCTATAGTGTTCCCTTTTAGGGTGTGGTGGTGTAGCAGTGCTCTTTCAGCCATTTTACTGTAATTCTGCCCTTCCATCCACTTACATAAACCCTGCCATATCAGCCACAGTATTCTTTCCCTTTCCACACTAGTTACAGCACAACAAACTGACCTAGCAGTAATAGGAGTCAGAAATTGACCAACTTGATAGTACTGGAAGTCTGCCTTCTGTCCAAAGTACTCAGTTTGAATAATATCCCAAGACTTTTTTGATGGAAAAATCCTCCCTTACTCCAATTGTTTTGGCAATGCTACTGAGCTGACAAGTTTTTTATGTGCTTGTTTGTTTGTTTGTTTATGTTCCTGGCTTGATAAAGAACTTGGAATAGGGGTCATTGCCTGTTGAGCAGTTCTATTATAAAGGTGTCAAAATTCATGACTTAAGATATTTGATCTTTTTAAGTTTTGATTGACATAAGTAGTTTTTCATGTTATATCTCAGATTATATAATTTCACATTTTGTATATATCTGCAATTATGGCAGCCTTCTTTGTAGAGGTATATTAGATGAGCATAGTAGTGGTCAACAAACATTTTTTCAAAAAATAATTTCTCCATGTGGGTAAGGGTAATGTATTAGTGGAAAAATTGTTCTTTTACTTGAAGATTACAGCAATTCAAAATATGCTTCTTAGCACTGAACTATATATACTTCAGTGCTTAGTATTTTAGGTAGTGAGGGGGTGAGAGAATGGTTTACCAGAGGAAAATATATTAGCTAAAACAGAGTTTTTATTGTGAAGAACTGTTTTGTTCAAGACCAGTTAATGGTTGTGTGTTCTTAATATTCTTGAATGTACAATGATGCATTTTAAGTAACTTGAGTATTCCTCATCATCTGTACTTTGTTTCTGTGAGTTAACTGTTAATTTTTTATAATTTCTTTTTATTTTCTGTTAGAATATGAAGTATTCTATAAGGTTACTTCTATTTGTATTTTTTCATCTTCATTTCCTACTTTCTTGTACTTACTAAGAAAGTTTAGCACTGGATTTGCTATTTTATTAAAGATTTTATTTAAATTTCTTACTAGTTTTCTTTCTAGGTCTATGCTATAAATGGACTCTGTCCTGCTGGACAGCTTGGTTACCTACACACACACACGCACGCATGCACGCACGCACGCACACACACACACACACACACACACACACATATATATATATATATATATATATATATATATATATATATATATATATACCATGTTTCTTCGTAAATAACACCTAACCACAGAATAAAGCCTAGCACGGTTTTCCAGGGTTGTCATGATATAAACCCTACCCCAAAAATAAGCCCCAGTTGGATCATCAACAACACACGACAGACGTGTTGAATTATAAACTTGATGGTTGAGATCCTTGGCCCATAAACACTGGCAGGTGTACTTTGACTGGTCAAAGTACAGACAATGCGCTTAAAGAGCATGCACTTGAAAATGAATGGCTGTGGTTGTGTCTTCTTAACTGTCACCATTATGTGTTGCCACTCCAGTTTCGTAAGTCTTCAATTGCCCCCCCCCCCAGACAAGATGAGTGCAAAAAGAAAGAGCTATTCCATTGAGTACAAGAAAGGAATCATGGAGGACACCTGGGTAAAGAATCTGATGGCTTTCTCCAAAGAGAAGAAGTTAGATCTCCAAATGGTCTGAAAATGGCATGCAGCGTACGGTTACCTCAGTCAACAGGCTGATGAGGGAAATGCTAAGAAGTGCAAGTGTAGATCAGGTCAGCAACCATTATTTCCTGAGCTGGAAGACATCATCTGTGAATGGATTGCTAACAGGAGAGCAAAGGCTTTGGTTGTGCGCAGGGCTGATATTCAAGCATTTGCCCTTGCAATGGCACCACAGTTAGAAATATCCCCAGAAGAATTCAAAGCATCACAACATTGGCTGGATGGCTTCCTTCAGTGATAAAAACTGTCTCTAAGAAGATCAACAGCACTGTTCAAGCTGGAAGATACTGAAGTTATTAAACGTGCACTTGCATTCAAGTTCTTTGTTGATGGCATTGACTTTTCTAAATACCAACTCTCCAACATGATTGCTATGGATGAAACTGCAGTGGTTATGGGCCAAGGATCTCAAACAACAATTGATCAGAGGGGTACCTCATCAATCTACATTCCCTCCACTGGTTATGAGAGTGCATGTGTTAACTGTATTTTAGCAGTTCATCTAGATGGAAAGAAAATCCCATCTCTAATCATTAGTAAGGACAAGAAAGATAAGACTGAACATGTTTCAGGCATTTACATTCTTGAAACTGAAAAAGCCTGGTGCACACAAGCAGTTGTAAGGAAGTGGGTCGATGTAATGCTGCCATTTGTTTTGCAGGGTGGCGAAAGAGATCTGTTAGTCTGGGATTCAGCCAGCACTCACCGCGCTAAAGACATGAAGAAGTTCCTTGCACGGAGAAGAATAGATCAAATAATGATTCCCACAGGAATGACTGCCTATCTCCAGACTCTTGATATTGCAATAAACAAGCCATTCAAGGAACATTTGCGCATGGAACTCAATGACTACATTGAAAATAGAATGGAGAGAAATCAGCATGGAAACTTTGTGAAGCCTAGCCTGCAAGAGGTCATGACTTGGGTGAAAAATTCATGGGATAAAATCACTGACAGTTGTGTTGCCAATGCACTACGAGCAAGCTACTTGGACAAGCAGTGCTCATTTAAGGAGAGCTCTATTGCTAGGCATGACAGATTGGGGCCAATGGTTCTACAGGAATTGGAGTAGCAAGAAATTCAGGCCGGAATTCAGGGGTTGAAGACTCATGACAATGTTCCAGAAGAAGATGGCATGACTGTATTTGAATAACTTTTCCGTTATTGGGGCAACAGGATGGATTGCTTCTGCTTTCAGTTTTATGCCCCTCCTCCAATACATATGTATTGAGATTTTTCTGTACTTTCTGTTAAGCATGAAATATTGTACTGTGAAAGCCAAGGTGTAGATATTCTGAAGTTGAAATGTTTGTTGCACTGTTTATGTAGAATTCTCACACAGCCGCGTTACTTAGAACTCTTGCCAAATAACAGAAAAGTACCAAATAAATGTCAATTTGTATGCATGAATAAATCTCGATTTTTGTACAAGAATAAATGTTGATTTGTGTACATGGATAAATTTTGATTTTTGTACATGAGTAAATGAATAAATGTAGATTGTTGTATGGGGGGGTTAAATAAGGCATCTCCTGATAATAAGCCCTAATGCGTATTTTGTCAGGGGAAAGAGTATAGGACCCAGTCTTATTTTCGGGGAAATACGGTATATATATATATATATATATATATATATATATATATATATATATATATATATATATATATACATATAGATATAAATATATGTATGCATGTATATGCATATCTGTATCTACATGGGTCTATATCATTTTATTGAAATACATATTCTTTGAATACGTATTCATCGAACACTAATCAGCGAAACTCATTTCAGTGAACCTCTGACTTTTTCCCAGGGTTAGGAAGTACTTGGCCGCCACTGCAACATTTCCCTTTTCCCCAGTGTAGTGCGATCTCAGAGTTGGTATATATACTTAGTGGGGGGGTGCAGCCTCCCACTTAGGTTGGTTTGATTTAGTGCAGAGTCTGTTCCGGAATGCTGGTGGGTGAGTGGTTCGTAACCTAGATAAAAAGTTTGGGGTTTGCTGAAATGAGTTTTGCTGATTAGTGTTGGATGAATACATATTCGACAAATATGTATTTTGATTAAGTGATATAGACAGGAACTTAAGAGCATGATTTTGTGACAATACTATACAAGGGAATTGTTTACTAGGCTGTTTATGTAACTGTTCAAAGAAGCTCTGGATATTAAGAATTTTAAGGTACACAGCCAAAGTAAACATTTCAAGATATTATGACAAGTCTGAATCTGCATTAGTAAAATACAGGAGATGGAGGGGAAGAACTAGCCACCATGGAATAACAATTCAGTGCCATAATGGCACTTTAACTGTTTGGGGATCGGGAGGTGCAGGGGAAGAACTAACCACCATAGAATAACACTTCAGTGCCATAATACACTTTAACTGTATGAGAATTGGTGCGGGGGGTGGAGTGAAGCAGTAGCCACCATGGAATAACACTTCAGTGCCATAACAGCACTTTACCAGTGTGGAGATTGAGGGGTGTAGGGGCACTAACCTCCATGGGAAAACACTTCAGAACCATAAAGGGATAATGAGATGGAGAGGAAACACTAGCTACCATGGAATAATGCTTCAGTGCTGTAACTGCACTTCAGCAGTACATAGGGACTTTAACTGTATGAGAATTATGGGATAGCTACACTATGCAGCCAACACATATCACTCCTGGATATGCAAATCGCAAATGATCTGCACATTGCAATAGTAACTAAAACTTAGAGATGTACAAATTAAACAATAATTAGGACTTACATCATTGCAGCTAACATGACTCTGAATTGGAAAATACCACAAAGTTGGAGGAAGGCCTTTTTAGCTCAAGTGTACATCTTGCCCTATGTCTATTAATGAATCCCTAGGCAAGATTTAAGCAGTTTTTTAGAATCTTATCATCTTTTTGGTTACCCTGCCATTCCTTATTGTTTTACAACTTAATATATTTGGTTCTTGTTAAGCTAATAAGCTAATAGTTTATATTCCAACATTATGCTTTCTTCTGATTTGTTTCTGATTTATAGTAAACTTTGATACATCTTCACAGCTTTAATAACTCATTTTGTGGAATATTATCCTTTTTTATATAGTAAAGCTTTCAGTTTTCTTGGTACAATTTCTTTAGGACAAAGGATAACTGTATCATCAACTACTTTTCTTCTGTCCATTTAGTGTCTTTCCCACCTCTCTCATGTCTAAGAATCCCCAGATATTTGAAGAAAATTGTGTCCCAGCCCTTCATGCATTGTTTCCATCTATCTTGTGTCTTCCTATAATCCCAAAACCATATGTTTAATTACAATATTATCTGTTTCATATTTTAAACAGCTGGAATCTTTCACCTTGCCTTCTCTAAGTAACCTAGGTGATTTGAAGAGCCATTGATGCAAAATCCTTGTCTGCTGGATCCAAAGTTATGTTACCTTTTGTAGTGCTTAGTTGCTCTTCCAGATTTGATACCAGTGAAACTGATTTGGGGTCATTTCTTGTACCATTTCACATTTCCTCTTCTGTTGCCTTTTTGCTGTCCAACTCTTGCTGTCTCTGAGCTCTTTACATATAGTGCCCCTCCTTATTTTGATACTTTCTTATTTTAACCATTGTGCTTTCTTTCCTTTCACTTGCAATTTTGTCATATTAATATATGTATAAATATTAATTACTTTCCTGAATCTAAACTATTGACTGCCCTTTATACCAAATTCATTTTCAATCCTGGAATGATAAACATCTCCTAGTTGCCATTACTTTATTTCCTTTCTCTTGCAATAGATAATCCCATCACATAATACCAGTTTTCCCTATGTTTCCCCGTCTTCTCTGCTAATTACTGTATTAATCTGTGATCCTCCCAAATTCTGTTAAGTTCTGTGTTACCCCATTTCATGTCCCCTAGCTGATTTAATGGCATCTTCTTATTTAACACCCATCCTTCACAAATTGTTTTAGTAGAAGGTTGTATTACTGTCTGAAGATCTCCATTTACTCTTATTTTATCTTACCTTGTTACTTAGCCGAATCCATTAGGTAACATTAAATAAAATCATTTGCATGAGTATATGATGCGAGTCTCATGCTCCCTTCAGCCTTATATGCAGTATAATCCTGTAAGGCTTTCTGTATATTAAGTAATAAGGTGACCATACAGGATGGGCTGGGCCTTATGATGTGTAAAGTACATTGTACAACCATGGTATTGCTGCCATTTATTCTATCTTCTAAAGAGCTGACTTTGTATCCCTTTTTCAGATTGACCTCCACCTTTTATTCTATGGTTTCAATAGTTTTATTTTTCATACCTATGGAATGTATCGTACTTGTCACCCTAAGTATACTGGGAATTCTGCATCTGCTGTTCCTCCATCTGTTTACATCACCTCTCCTACCGTAACTTAAACTGTTTTATTGCTGTTATATCCTAGCCTGCTGACCATTTGGAACAAGTTGAAATCCTTGAGAACTCCAGTCAATGCATAATATATGCCCTCAGCTATTAATATGTTGTTATCTGCATACAAATTAAATTCTGTTTCTCCTATCCCCTATGATTATTTTTCAAGTTCTGTTCTAATTCTAAGTGCCAACTTCTGTTATCATCAATAAGAAAAAACAGAGGACAATGGATAGCCTTGTCTACTGTCTGTTTGAATTTAGTGCATAGTAGATATCATTCCATTAATTAAGGCATGAAAGAAGGGAGAAAATCATCCCCCATGTGCCTTTTCTCAAGAACCTCTGTAAGAAACCTCAGTTTGCTGAATTAGAAGCTTTTTAGATCTTAACTAGTATGATGCCTTCCTTTCTGGACTCCTTGCTGATGAGGTCATAGACATTTTGTCATTGTCCACTGTTTCTCCTTACAGAACTGTATTGTATGAATCCATATTCCTTTGTTGTATCAGCTTCCATGACAGTGTATCTAACCCTTTTTACAATACTTTTGCAATTGTTTTAACATCTGAGTTTAAAAGTGATAAAATTCTATAACTGGCTGGACAAGTCTTTTCAGTTTTTGCTTGTGGTAAAACTGCTACCGTAGTATGTTCCATTGGTGACGATAGCATTCTATGTTCCAATATCTTTTTATAGAATTTGTTAGTATCTTATGAAAATTGTTACTGTCCCACTTATAAAATTTTATGGAAACCCATCAGAAACTCGGAGTGTCCCCCTCTTTCATTGATTTTATTGCCATCTTAATACCTTGCATTCATTGTCCAGATCATTAACTATGCTGCTATTTTCTAAATCAAACCAACTACCAGAGCTTGTTTTACATTGTTTATCTTACAATTTAGAATAGTGGTTCTTGAGAAAACATGTCTAATTTTAATGGTTATAACCTGAATTTCCTCTTTTAAGTCAGAAGTTTCAGTTATGCATTGCTCTTTCTTTCTTTCTTTAAATAACAGTGCTATGTATTTGGCATTCTCCCTCTTAATCACCAGAAGTCCACTCTGCGTAGACACTCCACATCTATGAGTGCAGCTATAATCACGTCTAGTTCTTATTGGATAACACTGATTTCTGCTATCATTCTTTGTCTTGTTCTGCATATATTACTAGAATCTGAAGTTGGTGTAATCTTTTTTCTCCATCTCTGATTTCATTTTGACTTTTTTGTATTTTCTTACCATCTTCTGTTATTACATTGACCTTTATTACTGTTTCTATCCTGTCCCACCAAATTACCTGAATTCATTTTCATCTGTCTTATTCACTTAAGTAACTCACTCAGTTATATTTTGTAGCCTCATTTCCTTGTCCTCCACCTATTTGTAATGTATTCATTCCCACCTACTGTGCTGGTCCTCATCTTCTCCACTATGTCTAACTGTACCGTGATATGGTTTAAAACATATCTCTGTTTAATATCGATATCTTTAGTAATTTTAAATGCATAGCAAACATTATAAAAAGTCAAATATACTACTGTCTTGCATGCTATCTTATGATGAGAAAGTATACTCCACCCTGTCATTAATGTTGTATTTCTATGTATTAATCCTGTTTCTTCTTTTATTTGTCTCTCATGCATAGTATAGTATTGTCTTCCTGCATACTGTCTATCCAGCCAAGAGTCAAGAATGACATTGAAATCTTGCACAAATAGATGGACATAACCATTTGCAACAAATTCTCTCCATGCTCTAAAAATGGCTCAGAAAATATGGGACTGTCCTAATTAGAGACATAAATATTACTTATGACCATCTTAGATGTTTAGCATTCCTGGTGCTGTAAGAGTGAAGAAGAAGAACGGGGAATATATGTATATATATATATATATATATATATATATATATATATATATATATATATATATATGTTTCATCAAAATGTCAAATTATCCAAATACCTGTGAAGAAAGATATTAACTAGGATTATATATGAATTAAGTGCAAAATCCTCAGCCAAGCTTTTCACTTCAAGGCATAACAGTGCTTCAGGTCACCCTAGATATTGTGCCATATCCTACTGACCAGGAAAGCACTGTTTGTTTTTTACCTGTTTTCCTATCCTGCTGTCCTTTACCCTCTTAGTCCCTTGAAGTAGCAGTCTTTCGAAATATTCCCATATTTATGAATTTGTCCGCACCAGACTTCTCTGAAGGTTGTTCGCACTATCACTTGAGAGTGAAGCAATGGATGTGCAGCGATGATTTACCATTTGTAGCTCTCATATAGTCCAACAATACTCATCTTGGGAATCTGTGTCTGATCCTCTTTCCTTCCTCCAGCTATATAACATCTGCTTGTTGGACTTCTCTGGTTCCCCACCACCTGCAAATATAATTTCCTATCATTTGTTGTGTGAGTGTTCAGTGATTTAAGCTGACTCTTGCCATTTTCTTTGCCTTGGAATGTTTGTTTGGGTTTTGCACTTTTCTTAGGATAGTCTGTTTTGGAAAAGTCCCACTTTCTAACTGGGTTCCTGCAGTCTCATTAATGGATCATCTGTTCATCTGACCTGGTTCTTTTTATTTCTTTCTGGGCATTTTTCTTTTGACCATTTACCTTTGGCTTTTGTTAGTTTGTTTTTATGTGACTATAGGTTCAGTAGTTTGCAGAGGTTTGTTGGCTGTCTAGGCACTCCTTGCTTTATCTCTTTTTCTCAGTTTTTTTTTTGGTTGTAAGTACTAGCCAAGTAGCAGGATTATATGTAGTTAATTTCATGCTGAGGTGGGCTTTGTGTTTACAAAAGTATCACTGAAGTGCTGTATGCTGTTTCTAAGGGGAGATGTTTTAATATGCTCCAACTATAAAGTATGAGAATATAAAAGTTATATTTGTTAAATTTAAATTCCTAACGAAGATGAATAAGATGAGTTTGGAGGGATTAATGACTATGTGGATAGCATGTGTATAATCACTATGAAAGTGTTGTAGGATTCCAGACTGTGCTTTATTACCTCACTTAGTGGTAAAATTCAGTTTAGTATTGTTTTGGTGCTATAGATTTTATTTTTACCTAGAAGGGGCATTGATTAGTTGAGTGATGTTATAAAGATGACAACAGGAAGAACAGGCATTGCAGCTGGATGCATAGGACAAATGTCTGTGAGAGTCTAGTAATGTCCCATAGGATGATGGTTATGTAGATATACAATTTCAAGGCCATTAATGTATAGCTTGATTGTGCATTTGGGTGAAAATAAAGAGCTATTACGAAGTATTTTATGGCTGTTGATTTTTTATGGCTGCCAATATTTCTGCATTGGAAAACTGAGGATGTTGTCTTGGAATAGAGACATATTTGCATATTGTTTGAAAATGTAACTGCATCACCACCTGCTCTTTTGTGAAGTTGGTTAAGTATAAGAATGTTGTAGTTTGGTGAAAGTATTTGTTCATTGGAACTGTTTGGTGTCACCTAAGTTTTACTTAATTTGAGGATATCAGGTTTGTGGAAGAAAATACAGGCATGAATTGATTCTAGTTTATTGGATAGGCTTCTGATGTTAAGGTCAAACCGTTTGTGTCATAAGGAGAGTGGAGAGGTTGCTACTCCGTATCAGCATTAGAACCAGTAAGTATCAGCGTTAGCACCAGTAAGTGTTGAACAGCAAGTTGTGAATTTTGGGCCTGGACTGATGAGTATCTCCAATACGTAGTAGTTGTATTTTTATAGGGTGGGTAGTATACTTGTTGGGGTATATGGGTTTTAGTACATATATTTAGGAGGACTAAGGTACTTGCTAGATTTGATATTAGGGTAAAGTAATTTGCATAGATGGACAGAAGAAAGGATAAAAAGTTACAGAGAGATAATAAGAGTATAGTGGAGTGTGCATATGGGTATATGAATGTGGGTTTGGAGTGGTGGGTTCGCCTGATATAAGTGCACAGTGATAGTAGGTGGCCATAGATACTTGAAATAGAAGAACAGTGAGTGGTATGAGGGGGTACATTTTGGAGTGAAGAGGGTAGATGAAAAAAGAAGAGAGGCAGTAGAGAGGTTAGATATTTATTAGAGGTGAGATGGATGCTGAGGATTTAGGGGGTTATCATAGTAGAAACAGGAAGGAATAGTAGAAGATAGTAGTAACAGTGGTTGGCAATTAGAGCTTGACTGATAAGTGGGGGTTGTGGTGTGCTGAGTGTGCAGTGGTGTGGTGACTTAAAGTTTGGATGCCTGGAGTTGAAAGAGGAACGACATATAAGGGAAAGTGTCTGGTGGAAGGCTCAGGTGGGGAAGAGCTTTGTTATAAGAGTAAAGAATGTTGGTTAGGAGACCACCTGAGAATTGTAAGGTTATGGCAGTATGTCTTTAGTATGGAATGGTTTCAGAGTAGGAAGTTGATGAAAGTAAGTGGCCGATAAAATTATTGCAGAGGAGTGCAGCTAAGGTTATTCCCATGATAAAAACAATGATGACTGCTCAGATTACATAAAATGTATGGGGTGTGGTTAGTGAAGTATAAATCCAGAAAAGGGGTGACGGGAATTAGGAGTAGGGTAGGGGAGTGAAGTGAAGCCAACTGTGTCAGGTTAGCCCAGGGTGTTAGGATCAGAAAACTTGCTCACAAAAAGTTATAACTTTATATTTCACTATGAGCTGCAGTTGCTAGTGGTAGTAATGGAAACTTGGCTATTTTCTGCTTTGCAATACTTACTGGAGTGTCCAAATGGCAATAGCCTGGGTGCATAGTCCATGTAAAAAACACAAGAAAATAGGTGAGTGGTCCTGCAGTTTTCTTTATGATGTTTGTGATAAGACAACGTTTGAGAACAATGAATGGCCACCATTTGGTATAGTCAGGCAAGTATGCTGTTTTGTGGGGAATTATCTCCAGCCACAGGGACTGCAGCTTTAGAGTATATGTTGAACACACGCTTGCAAATAAAATACTTTCTACAATACTGAGTGCAAAGTAGCAGGTCTTTCTCTGCTAGATAATCAGGGCCAATGTTAAATGTCAAGTTAGAATGTCCCCTGGACACTTCCAGTCTACGTTTCACCTAGTCATTGCCATCCTTCCTAAGAAACGTTTTAGTTTGTGCTGCTAGGAGTACTTTGCACATACTGAACTGTAGCTACAATGCTCTTACATTATGACAGGCCTGTGTACCACTCTATGTTTATCCATCTCAAAGAGGTACTTTCACAGTTACTGGCAGGTAGTTGCAACAATGATACATTATAACAACTCTATGTACAGGAATGGATTTAGGTGAAATCCTGGTCTGGACAGTGCCTACTGTTTCACACACCCCCATACACACAGACGATCTCCAGTGCTCCCCACTGTTTCCACCTCATTGCGAGCTTCTCACACAATTCACATTATTTTGATTAATTTTCTCACATTTTACCTTTCTCTTTAGCTTTTTCAAGACACAACCTTATTCATTCAGTGATGTCTTGAACAGAAATTATGATTAAGGAAAGAAATTAAGAGTTGCTGTTCAACATTAGATGTGTTGTTGTCCTACCTCGCCTTCATTCTTACCAGGATGGGTTCGGATCCGATCCTTGGATCTGACTCGGCCTTTATATACAAGCTTGAGGTCTTCCACTAGCTTGTGGCTAAACTCTATTCCAGCATGCACTAGAAAAGCTCCACAGATCTTGTGTGCCGCTAAACATGATTGGGTGCTCGTTCTACTAGCTCTGGCTAAGTATAACATTTTTAATATTTTCTACTGTAAAAGATTACTGATTTCAATTGTCATTTGTCACACATAGTACTTTTTTGTGCTATTTAGTTTACTTCCATTTGTTCTGGCTATTTCAATTGTCATTTGTTACAAATAGTAGTTTTTTGTGCTATTTAGTTTACTTCCATTTGTTCTGGCTATTTTCTGTTGTTGGCCGTTGTCTTTCGTCTGGCCTTATTCTCCCTCTCCCGGCTTTTACCTTAAACTTAATTAGTTCATTTAAGTTAGAGGGCTCTTACTCTGGTTGTTTTTTCTGTTCAAAGTTCCCCTTATAGACAGTTCATTTAAGTTAGAGAACTGCCTTCCCCTTAGGCCGTTTAAGTTAGAGGGCTTTCTCCTTTCCCTATCTCCTGGGCATAGCCCATTTAAGTTAGGGGGCTCTGCCCTCCTTTAAGCCGTAAGTTCGTCTATCTGTTTAGAAAAAATAAATATGTATATATATATATATATATATATATATATATATATATATATATATATATATGTGTGTAAAATACAACTTTTCTAGCTATTTACTTCTTTTCAGTTACAATGTCTTCTAAGGAAATGAAACAGTCAGGTTTCAAAAAATTTGAAGAATGTGGACAAAAAATGTCATTGACTGATAGGCACACAATTTGTGTTTATTGTATAGCAGCTGTCCATGTCCAAGAGTCTTGCTTAATATGTCATTCTTTTAGCCATAGGGCTCTCCTGGAGAGGAAAAACAAATGAATACTGAGAGGACTGTTGAAAACTCCCTTTTGAGAGGCAATACAGGAAGGTCCGGTTTTGAAAAATCTAACAAATCTCCTACTGCAAAGTCTGATAAGTCTGAAAAGAGATCTTCCTTATCCAGTGCTCCACTGGAGCCATCAAAAAAGGTTATTAAAAATCTCAACACCGGACCTGAAGCCTATTGGATCCAAAAAGTCTATGGCCCTGACAGCATCTGTCTTGGTGCCGACAGAGTTTGAAATTTGGAGACCAAATAAGTTCATCACATCCCCTCAGACAAAAACTTTTTATCTAAGGGAGTCTTAGTACATGCTATGGTGGTGGTGGCAGCTAATAAAAAGGAACTCTCAGAGACATCTTCTATTGTTCATCCACTGAACAAGGAATCTCATATGATGGACAAATATAGAAAGCACATTTTTTCTTCAGTGACTTTTGCCCTCATATCACTGAATTACCTAACACATATTACTAGATTACAGAGACACCCCCTGAAGGAGTTAAGAGATACTTTCCAAGGTTCAGTAACTGAAGGGGTTTCAGAAAATGTTTCCTCTCAGCTCTCTAACTTAAATTCAGTTGTCAACACCTCCATAAGACTGATTTCTTATGAAGCTGATGGAGCGAGTAGAGCAGTGGGTTCAGGAACTTCCATTCTTGGATGCGCTTGTGTGACTTTGCAGAGCTCTTTAAATATTCCTTTGTGAATGCCCCATTTGATGGCTCATCTGTGTTTGGGCCCAAAGTCAAGGGCACACTAACCAGGTGTGAGCAAGAAGGAAAGACTCTGTGTGCCATAGGAGTCTGTTTTTCCCTACCTACCAGACCATATCCCAAAGGTCAGAAAGGAAGTGGAAAAATGTGGCTTCGAAAATCTCAGAGAGCTCTCCAGGACACATGTGGTAGATCTTCCCCCAGGGGCAGAGGGGGAAGTAGTAATGGAAGACGCTGACCATGCAGCAGATGGGGTCCACAGGATCAGGGCAACAGAGAATCTTTCTTTGGTAAGCCCTTCCAGCACTCCTGAAAGGAGACCCACTTGTAAACCTCTGGAAGCAGTTGGGTGGCCTTTATCTTTGTACCCAGAAGCCTGGCAACAAATAACAAAAGACAAATGGGTACAAAGCATCATATCCAAAGGTTACCCCATACCCTTTTCCTTCCTCATCCCAAACATAAAAAAGGTCCCAGACATTCCACCCAGTCAAAGGGAACAGACAACATTAGAAATTCAAAAGTTGCTAGACAAAAGAGTAATCCAAGCAGTCCCCACAGACCAAATAGGATTTGGAACTTACTCAAGATTCTTTTTAGTTCTAAAGAAGACAGGGGACTTGAGACCAATTCTGGATCTCAGTAATCTAAACAAATCAGTAAGAAAGTCCAAGTTCTGGATGGTAACACTACAGTCAGTACTCCCTTTTCTGGGACAAGATGATTGGATGTGCTCAATAGACCTCCAGGATGTGTACTACCACATAAAAATGGGAAGACAATCCAGGAGACACCTGTGCTTTTGGCTTGGAGCCTGTCACAACCAATTTCAAGCTCTGTCCTTTGGCCTCACTACAGCCCCCTGAGTATTCACCAAATGTATGGCAATAGTTGTGGGTCACTTGAGGTGCCTAGGATTCCAGGTTTTCCATACTTACACATCTGGCTCCTAACCACCACCATCGAGCATCTACTAATAAAAGCAAGAGACACTACTTTGCAGTTCTGCTCTCACCTAGGAATTACAATAAACTATGAGAAATCTGCCTTGCTGCCTTCTCAGCATGTCATTTAAATAGGAGCAGAACTGAATTCAACAAATATGATGGCCAGACTTCCTCCAGAAAGAGTTCAAGTTCTATGACGTCAGGTTCTAAATCTTCTCACAAAGAAAAAGGTGCAAGCAAGGATAGTCCTAAAAGTCTTGGGGACCATGGCAGCAGCAATAACCTTGATCCCCTTAGCACGTCTACACATGAGAATTCTAAAGTGGCTACTGTCCACTCAGTGGTCGATGCAGGAATTGTCAGTGTCCTACAAAATAATGATGACAGAAACTTGCAAAAAAGACCTTCGTTGGTGGCTTTACTCCACTCATGTGACACTAGGTCGACCATTTGTACTTCCCCAACCACTGGCCACAGTGACCACGGACACCTCTTAGATAGGGTGTGTGATGGGGGGCATTACCTGGGAAAGACAGTCCAAGGCACCAGGCAGGATCACGAGGCTCATTTGCAAGTCAATATCCTAGAGATGAGAGTGTTGTTTCTAGCACTGCAAGCATTTCAGGACTCTCTTCCGCTGGGAGCTATTGCAATTCAGACAGACAACATGTCAATTGTATGGTACATAAACAAACAAGGAGGAACCACATCTTACCCCCTTTGTCAAGAGGCTCTGAGAGTATGGCAGTGGGCAACCTTTTCCCAAAGTTTTTTGATTGCAATGCACATCCCGGGTAAATCCAAAGTGATAGCGGACAGACTCAGCAGAGCAATTTTGATGCCTCACAACTGGTCCCTAAAACAGGAGGTAGCGGAAAGAATTTTCCACAAATGGGGCCAGCCTTGCTGCGACCTTTTTGTGACATCCATGAATGCCAAATGCAGCAGCTACTTTGCCCTCATCCCCCCTCTGGGCAAGTCACCATGGGACGCACTTGTTCACGATTGCCCTCGGTTCTCCTCTATGCTTTTCCTCCCTTTACATTAATACCCAAAGTTCTTCAGAAAGCCAGTTGCTTGGGAAGGGACTTGATATTCATCTCCCCATTTCCTTATTTGGAATATGCTTTTAAGGTTTTTACCTTTTTTGTTAACAAATGCAGGCTCATCTCCCACAATTTTCTTTATCTCAGGAAAACTACCCATAATTTTCCAATTATTTCTCTGCCCTCCATCGATTGAATATGGCACAACCATCCCTAGCCCATATTCTTTGGGCTTTTGATGATACTGGAGTGCATCTACATTCTCTGTTGGATTATAAACATTGCCAGCTTCCCTCACATCTTTAACCTCACTTAATTTTTTCGTTACTATTCCTACTGGATAGCCCCTAGCTTCAAATTTATTAAACAATAACTCACTTTCTTCAAAATATCTTTTATCACAATCTGTTAAATCGCTCATTCTTTTTAACTGCCCCTTAACAATATTATTTTTAACATATCTGGGATGCATACTATCATATTTTAAATAAGTGTTATTCTGAACACTTTTTTGTATATCTTGGTACAAAGCTTATTGCCTTGTTTGTACACCTCAACATCCAAGAAACAGATATTATCATAACTATAGTTCCAAGTAAAGCTTAAGTATTCACAGACATTGTTTAACTCATTCAAAAAACATAAAAGATCATTTAAATCACCTCTCCATATAAAAAAAAGGTCATCAATAAATCGACCATAATAAAGTACATGGTCATAATACTTGCTCTTTCTAATAAATAATTTTCCCATGTTGTCATAAATAAATTGGCATAGCTAGGGGCCATAGCTGCACCCATAGCCACTCCATTAATTTGTTGATAAAAACAAACCATTAAACTAAAAAAAATTATACGATAATATCACATCTAAAATTTCTAAAATAAGTGAGATTTCATCACTATTATAGTATTTGGATTCAACCAGCTCCATTCTTACATAATCTGCCCCATGCCATTTGGTATCATGGTGTTCAAGGACTTAATGTCCATAGTCACCAAACAATCTTTTGCTTCCACTTTTATTGTTTTAATACATCCTACAAAGTCAAATGTGTCTCTTATAAATGCCTCCCCTGTCTCTACTACTTTCTGTAATTTCTTATCTATGTATATAGCCATAGCCTCTGTTTTACATCCCCCACTAGCAACAATCGATCTTAATGGTGGACAATCCAAAGCTTTCTACACCTTTGGCAAGCCAAATATTTTACTAATCATAGGATTGTCTTTTACAAAAAAAGTAGCTTCTCTTTTAGTGATCCTACGTTCACATAACCATTCTTCAGTCATAGAATCAATAAATTTATGAGACTTCTTTATATAGCCTAAAACAGACACCTTATAATAATGAACATCTTGTAACATTTCAGTCATAGCATTCAAATATGCAATTTTATCGAGAACTACTATAGAATTGCCTTTATCTGCTTTTAATAACCAAATGCTATCATCAGTGCTCAATTTTTTCAAGGCAACACGTCCACTTGGTTGCTCCGCTCCATCAATTTGGACGAGGGGAAACAGTTTGTTCCCCTGTCACCTGTTGCCACCGTGACCACGGACGCCTCCCAGATGGGGTGGGGGGCATTATCTTGGCAGGATGGTCCAGGGCACTTGGCAAGATCACGAGGTACATCTGCACATCAATGTCCTGGAGATGAGAGCAGTGCTTCTGGCATTGTGGGCACTTCAGAACTTTCTCCCTCTTGGGACGATCGCGATACATTCGGACAACATGTCCGTGGTATGGTACCTGAACAAACAGGGAGGAACCAGATCTTACCCCCTGTGCAGAGAGGCCATGCAAGTGTGGCAGTGGGCAGTATCTTCCCAACGGTTCCTAGTGACAATGCACATTCCGGGGAAGGCCAATGTGACAGCAGACAGGCTGAGCAGAGCTATTCTCTTGCCTTATGAGTGGTCCCTGAACCCTCGGGTTGGGGAACAGATATTCTACAGGTGGAGTCAGCCTTGCTGCGACCTTTTTGCCAAGCCCCTCAATGCCAAATGCAGTAATTACTTCACGCTGATCCCCCCACAGGGGGAATAACCCAGGGATGCTCTAGTCCACGATTGGCCCTCCGGGCTGCTCTGTGCTTTCTCTCTGTTTCCTCTGTTACCAAGAGTGATTCAGAAAGCCCTATCCTTGGGAAGCAGGGTGATTCTAATTGCCCCACACTGGCCTCACCAAGTCTGGTTCTCCTTCCTCCATCCATTCGTGGTAGACACTCCGTGGATTCTGGACCCAATACCGGACCTACTGACACATATGTTGGGACAGTTCCACCCCTCTCTGCGGACCCCTCAGGTTGACAGCCTGGCTACTCCACTTCCGTCGCTAGTCAGGCTTCATCATTTTTCACCTGAGGTAGTACACATTTTATCGTTCTCTCATAAGTCTTCGACTAGGAAGATCTATTCCAGCAAATGGAAGAGATTCTACTTTTGGGATCATGCTCAGGGAATTGACCCCTACACAGCTCCAATTCCTGCAGTCTTAGAGTTCTTGTCCATGCTCTTTCAGCAGGGTTCTGCGCCTTCCACTATTAAAGTACAGTTGGCGGCTATTTCTAGCTTTCATACTTCTTATGAACCTTCCCTTATGGCTTATAAACTCTGTAAGGCCTTTTTAAAGGGCACCTTATTACTCTGGCCTCCTATTTCTGAACTTATTATGCCTTGGGATCTCAACCTGGTTTTACAAGCCCTTACTTCTCCGCTATTTGAACCGGCTGCCACCTGTGAGTTAAAGTTTCTGTCCTGGAAAACGGCCTTTCTGGTAGCCATTACATCAGCCAGATGAGTGTCGGAGATTCAAGCCCTCTCCATTAAACCCCTGTATTTAGTTTTTCATAAGGACAGAGTCTCTCTTTGACCTAACCCATCCTTTCTCCCTAAAGTTACATCTGCTGTTAATCTCAACCAGTCTATTGAGCTCCCTGTGTTCTTTCCTCAATATTCGAACAAGGCAGAGCTTAGATTTCATCAACTGGATGTGCATAGACATTTGCGATTCTACCTACACAGGACCAAACATATACGAAAGTCTGACCAGTTGTTTGTTTCCTTTTCAGACAACAGAGCAGGATCCTCTATTTCCAAGGTTACCATTTCCAGATGGATTGCTAATGGTATTTCCTTTATTTATTCTTCAGCAGGAAAAACTCTACCATTCCCCGTCAAGGCTCACTCTACTAGGGCTGTTTCTGCATCTATAGCATACCATTCTAGACTATCCTTGGATGATATTTGTGCTGCAGCCACATGGGCTTCCCCCCATACCTTTGTTACTCATTACAAACTGGATGTGGCCTCAAGGAGTAGGGCTTCCTTTGGTTCCACAGTCCTCAGGAGTATCTTCCTTTGAGCCTCCCAGGATAGAGGTGCTGGGACGCTGTCCCGTGAATAAGAATGTAGGTGAGATTGGACTACATAACATCAAGTAGTTATGTACTCACTATAACGTTCGATGTATGTAGTCCATCTCGCCTCACATTCTTACGTACCCTCCCACCTGCCCCCTTCTTGGAGGATCTGGAGGTTAGGTTTGGTACTAGAGTACCTTTCAATAATAGTTGTTTTTTTCTTACCTCCTGGTAGTACTACATTGTTGTTTTGGTTGTTGTGTGTATATGGCGTGTCTGTGGTTTTTGCAGCAAACTAACTCTGGGGTTATGGAGCAGTGCAGCATGGGATACCTGCTTGGCCCAGCCAATGAAAGAGTTTGAGCTAGTAAATAAATTTGTCCGAGTCGGAGCCGATGCGCTCTGAACCCGTGAGTAAGAATGTGAGGCGAGATGGACTACATACATCGAACATTATGGTCAGTACATAACTTCTTGTTGCTGTCTAGTCAACATGACAGTCTTAGCTGAACTGTCAGCAGTTAACTTTGCATTACTCACATTACTCACATTGCCTTCTTTATCCGAGACAAAAGAGCCACTGGATGTATCATGTAGCATGAAACCCGATGGTAGAACCAAAAAACTGCTATCTGGCTGGCTGCTCATAGTAATTCCAAAGATGGACAACACACATGAAATGTTATGGTGAGTACATAACTTCTTTTTTCCTTGCATCCTTTCCTAACTAAGAGAGCACAGTGATAGCCATTTAGAAAAAAACTTGATTAAGCCATATCCCCGAGAAGCCATAGGGAATAGATGTCTGGGATGCATTTTAAAGCATTTTTCTAGCATTTTAATCTAATGGCTGACTTGCACTAAACATCAGCATTATAAGGAAGACATAAGTTGTACCCAAGTCTTAATGTTCAAAGCTGACAAAATAGTTGCTAACATTAAACTAATATGACAATTGTTGTGAGAATACACAAACCCCATCTGGGAATACTGCCTTTCTCCCTACCCCCACCAAAAAAAAAAGGCAGTCACTACTTGTGCATCCCTTTGGTGATAGACTGGGATAAATGCAAAGGTTCAAATTAATTTTAAGTGACTGCTGTTATACATATACATAGCATACCTCCTCACTCCTTATCCCCCCAAAGGCAGCCACCTGTATACATGCCTGATGCTTGGTTGTGAGAAAGTGAAAAAATAATGATTACACTATTGTATTTCACTTTGCTCCTAAACAGCTATAGTAACCTTCTTTGTACACCTCAGAGGTCTGTGAGAA
>NC_056748.1:560003873-560242619 GCF_019279795.1 Protopterus annectens
GGAAAATAAAAGCTTGGCTTTACCTCCTGTGTCTGTGAGATAAAGATAAAAGCAAGAATATCTATTTTGAGCTGAAATCAGTGCACAGTCCGTCTTGTTTGGATGACCTTGGTGTCCACATCCATGCAAGTGTTCATTGTCTGCCTGCATATTCAAGTACTTAGCACATTAAGAGTTCAGTATTCTTTGATTTAGAGTTACCTAGGTTTATTTAGGTATTATTGCTTAGATCTTTTTTTCATTTTAAAATCTTCTGTCTTTGCAAGTAATTTCTGTATTCCCTTTTAAGATATTTAGGCTGGTATTTATTTAAGTACTTTTATTATCTGAAGAAAGGGAATTATTTAGTACTGTAGGATATCAAGCTGTTGGCATCAGTTGCTAATTAGCCAAGCTACTCTGCATATTACCAGGGAGGTATTATTTTTATAACATATATATTTGGCTATCAAGCAAGAGTGGCAAGATAAACAGTGTGTTGAGTTTCTAGCTTAAAAGTCTACAATAGTGGTAGCACTACCTTGCTAGGACAAATACTGAACTCAAAAGTTCTTCCAGACTTCCTTGGGAAGTCTGTGCATATATGTGTGTGTGTGTGTGTGTGTGTGTGTGTGTGTGTGTGTGTGTGTGTGCTCGTGAGCTCTCATGCATAGTGTACCACATGTAAAGGGTACAGGAAGACACTGTGGTTCACAAAAAGAGTGGTAAGAAAGGGGTCTGAGGTGCTAGGCCCAAGACAGTTTTAAAAGTGGTCAGTGTGTAGTCCTAATCTCGATGTGGAAACTGAAACCCATACCTATGGCAGCAATGCATATTCCTTATATTATTCCGAGTGGTGAATTTGTCAGAGAATGAAATGTATGTGCACTTTTCATGTTCCATCCTGTTGGGAACCTGTAGTGTAATTCAGGAAACCATCCCTATCATGGCTAGCAGACACATCTGGGACAGTGGAGTGGATCCAAAGACCATAGCATCTTGTCCCTCACACACCCAGGTGGTACACTAGTTGCTAATGGTGAGATTCAAACCTCATCAGTCCCAGACTACTTATGGTATTATTGCTGATGGTGGTAAGGATATCAGAATTGAACTTATTTAGCCTGAAGAAGCTTTGTTGCTAGAGGTGTGCATGTATACCCTTGAAGCTACACAGTAAATATACAGAAGTTTAGTTTTGCACAGTGGTATTAGTCAGATCAGTGTAGGAAAACTGACAGAAAATTAGGTCATCCAAAGAGTATGCTAAGCTGTCAGTGCCACACAGCTTTCTAAGGTGTATGAAGTTAAAGGAAGTGATCAGAAAAAATTGGTCAGTCCTTATTTCAGATGTCAAGATACATGAGGTAGTAGGTGATAGTCCCCATTTTTGTTTTAAGAATGCTAAATTGCTTAAACAACAATTATGTTATAATAATATCAAGAATAAAGGACTACAGTCTTCTAAACATGGCACTTTTGCCTGTAGGAAATGTACAGCATGTCCCTTTATATCTAGTACTAAGATGTTTAAACATCCTGTTTTAGAGTATGTGTTTACTCGTAGGTTTTATTCAGATTGCTGTAGCAGGCATCTGGTTTATCTTGCGTACTGTATTTTATGTTGTAGTTTTTATGTAGGCAAGACTAGTAGGAGTTTATAAGAGGATATTGAAACATATAGGATATATTAGAAATAAAGACATTACTAGTCCATTATATAGGCACATCCAAGCAAATAAGGACCATTCTTTTAAGTTTTTAGTGTTACAAAATGGTGTAATTAATAAAAGGGGATGAGGATGTTAATAATATTATTGAAAAATGTGACACAAGATGGATTTTATTATTGCAGGTGCATAAACCTCATGGGTTGAATGGTTAAGTGCCTTTAAAGCCAATCCTGAAGGAAAGGAAGCTATGTCATTGATTGTGTAGTTAATTAGACTTGTTATAAATTTGGAGCTATTACTGTTTTTATTTGTCTGATGAAGTGCCAGTAAGGCATGAAAGCACTTACCACCATTAAATAATTTGTTTTTACCTGAAGCCGTGTTTGTTCCTGGTTTTGTAGTTTACTCTTTCCAGTTTACTCATGCTTCTTTTCTTATAGGGTTTCCATATTGTTATTCATTACTCAAGTCTGGGTCTAATGTAACTAAGAAACAATGACTTCACAATTTTTGATTTCCTAGACTTTATAAATCTTTTTATACAACTTATAGTTCTATAACTATCGTCAACCAATTGGTTGATATGATTAGAAAAACTCATAGCTGAATCTACACATATATCCAGGCCCTTGAGTCTACAGTTTCAATCACTGTGTGGTATATTAAGTATTCACCTTTCAATTTATGTATCCTAAATCTCATATGCTTAATTTCTGAGGTATTTATCAGCATAATATTCTCCTGTGCCCAAATGGTCAATTTAGTCGTTATTTTACAGATATGCCTTATCTGTAACACATGTAATCAGTTTACCAAATTTCAGGTCATTAGTATATAGACTGTAGAACACCTCAGATAAAAAAGTTAGGTCTGAAAGATACAATCTAAACAAGTAAGGGCCTAGGACAGAGCTATGTGGGACACCCTAACTATAACCAAGGATTTCAACTGTCCAGTTGCTGTATGATACTTGCCATGTACTATTTGTAAGCCATGCAGCTATCCATCTTATCAAGGGTACATTAATACCTAGTTGTACTAACTTATTGATCAGTGTTCTGTGTACGACCCTGTCAAATGCTGAAGTTAAATCTATATAAATTACATCACAGCACAATTTTTCATTCATAGCTGTTATTATATTGTTATAGAACATCATGTTATGGGTGGTAATAGATACGTTTTCAACAAATGCATGCTGATATATGGTTTTAAGTCCAAACCTATCCAGTTTTGACAATAACTTATCCAATATTACCTTCTCCATTATTTTTCCACAACATGAAAGTAGACTTAAGGGTCTATATGACTCTGGGTTGGTCCTACTCCCCTTTGCCTTGTAGACAGGTTTAATAAGTGCATGTCTTCAGTCTTGAAGAATCTCCCAATATTTATATGACCTAGTGAATAACAGATATAATGGTGCCGTAAGTTCTTGCTGAAGTGTTCTCAGGTCATTGTTACTAATTCTGTCTCCTTCCTGTGCTTTGTTTGGATCCAGTTTGAGCAGTTCTTTTTCAATATAATCTATTTTGATTCCAGTATCTGGGTTTACCTGGATGTTACTAGGATAACTTATCACCCCTTTTGTGGAGCCAAACTGTTTTGCATAAGATTTTGTAAATATATCTATAATCTGTTGTGTCTGAGAATAAATTTTAGAATCTGCACACAGTTTATCAATTTGTGTGTCTTTACTCCTTCCACATCTTATGTATCTATAAAAAGGTTTCCTATTATGCTCAGTATCTTTACACAAATTTTCTTCAAATTTTTCTTGATCTTGTCTCACACTATGCTTAATCTGTTTGTCCAGCTTGTTTATTTCAGTTTTCAAAGTTGTAGTTCAACCTCTCTTCCATTTCTTATATTTTTTGTATTTCACCTTAATCAGATATCTTGTTCTTATTGAAATATATCCCCTGATGTTGTAAGCCTAGACCCTGATGTTAAACATTTTTTTTATTTTTTGCACTCAAATAATTTCTCTTTCAAAACTTCCTACATTCCATTTAAAGTTTTTCCACTGTAAACCTCACTCCAGTTAGTTTTACATAGTGACTGTTTTGCCTCCATATAAGCTGTAATTAACCTACTGTGCATTGGTTTAGATTTTAGTTTGGCAGAATTATCTAGCAACAAATTAACCTTTGTATCCCCATGATCACTGCACATCAATGGTGGTAAATCTTGAAGTAACAGTAATTTCTTTAGGAACACAAACAATGTCTAGCATGTTCCATCCTCTCGTAGGTTTTTGTACAATTTGAAGCAATTGTTGTTCCTGAATATATGTTGCGAATGATTTCCTTACTAACATTGTTGAATCAATATATTTCCAGTAAGTTTCTGGTAAATTTAAGTCCCCAGCTAATATTATTCTTCCCTCCTGTGTTTCATGCAAGAAATGCATGAATTTCTCTACGTCATCTGCACTTGACTTTGATGGTCTATACACTCCAGCAGTTATTATATGTTCCAGGGTTGTCTTTATTGTTAGAGTTACATAGTCTATAGTATTGGTGTTATCACTGAACATGTAATAATCATAGGTCTCATAATTATCTTTAATCCCTATCATAATACCTCCACCTGATTTTTTGTTAGAATGTCTGTTACAGTAAAAACATTTATACCCTGATAGAGCTGGTTTCCAGTCGGCATTCTTTAACCATGTTTCACAAACAACAACATCAGTCTTGTGGGAACTTGGCACAATTTCCAATAAAAAACTTTATTATTAATGCTGCTAGCTTTAACAACCATCAGAGATGCATCAAATGTTGCTATCTATGAACTGTTAAATTTTCAACCTGGCAAAAATCCTGCCTAGTGTTTGTCAAATATTGCAAAATATCTGCTGAAAAAATTCACTTCCCTGATCTTGACAAATGCATACCATCCTGTCTGAACATGTGTGCCCAAAACTAGGCTTGGATGTTCTGCACATTTCCATTTTTTAAAGCAGGACATTTTTTCCATGTAGGTGTTTACCCAAAAAATCTTTTCATTCACAGTGACCTGACTATCCTTTCTATAGGTGATTTGTGAAAAATATGTCCTAACACCAGTACAAACTATATTATCTAAGAGACTGTCAGTTCCCTACTAAGAGTCAGCAAATCCTTGCGGATGAAATAATTTGTAGCAACATGAATAAAAACGGATCCGTACTTCCCTACATTAATGCATTTCAAGGTTTGTCTCATATCTTCTATTTTTTTCTCCTGGCAAGCATAACACTATTCGATGTTCATTATCTTCTCTGCAAATATAAGTATCAGTTCCTCTAATAATTGACTCTCCAATTACAAGAATATGTTTGCTGACCAGCTATGAAGAATCTTCAGCTTCTAATACAGTAATACCTGCTCTATCATTTGTTACAAAGGATAGATCTTCATCACCATTAGTCTTATTAATACCACTGTTTTCGTTGTGTATAAATTCTCATCCAGCTGTTATTGTAAAGCCACAGCTTGAGCCAAGTAGTCAACATCTGTCTTTCTGTTCTTTTTTCTTACAGTAATGTTCTTCAATCCTTCCACATTCAGTTTTGATTTCTTCCTTTTCACCTGCCCCTGGCCTCTTCTTTCTACCTTCTCTGTTGGAAACATGATGTCTTTTTCTGTAGAATGAAGGTTTTCTGATAGAAAAATATTATCCTTTCCTGTAACCTGTGTGTTACATAACAAAGCAGTGTCCTTTTTACTATGTATTCTCTTTCCTTTACAGTCATTAATTGGTTTCTTTTTCTTCCTTGTTATTTGTTGCAAACTTCTTCCTTTCTTTCTTTTTTGTTTCCTTGTAAACAAAATGGATCCTCAGATTGCTGAATATTTGCATCCAGAATTCCAAAGTTTTCAGGGCCATCGTCTTGTTTCATAGGTGTTGAATGATCTCTGCAGACAATAGATGCATCATTTCCTAAATGTGTTCTATTTGTTCTATGCCTAACATTATTTATTTCATCAGTCCACTCACTAATATATGAAACAGCAGTTCTCCAAGCCATGCCAATTGCACAAGTGCAATCATCATCATCAAGTCTATATTTACTTCTAACAATGGTAAGCAAATCATCCAACTTTTAACACTAGGAACACAGATCACCAGTGTTATCAGCTGTTATTTTTAAACATACATAGTATTTATTACACTGTACAAGATATTTGTGCATTAGCAAATCGTTAATTGCATACTCATTTAAGGAATCCATATTCAGCTACAAACTAATAAAATATTGTAAATGAAAAGAATAATCAAAAACAGTAACCACAAAATTTGAACAGAACTTAAATCAACTTCTATGACAAAAAAGTTGTTCTGACCATACAAGTTAGGAAAAAGTTGTAATTCCTTTACATCACACAGTAGCTTCTGCTCACTATCAATCACAGTCACACTTCTTTTTAACAGTAAAGATCAATAAATCACAAACCAAGGTAGGATTGTTTAGATATGCTCAGGATTTTGCTCTCTGCAGTCTGTGTGAATTTATAACTGTCTTGGCTCCTTGGGGTGGCTAGAGCTTGCCTGTCTAAAACCTATCCCTTTCTAACAACCAACAGTGAAATTAAAGGTAAAACAACAAAATATTAATCAAAGTAAATCTCGTTAACAAGCTATCCCTTCCTACCTACAACAGTTAAAAACAGTGATAAATACAATATAAATTCAGATAAAACTTCTCTTACTGGTCAGCTCCACAGTAAATCACAAACCAAGGTAGGATTGTTTAGATACTGCAGCGGTGCTAAGGAAGGACATCTATATGTTCCTGAGCAGACTATCACTCAGAGCCTTGGGAGTGGCACTTTTTCAGGTATATTTTGCTCAGAGTTCAACATTAAAAGCATATGTTTTGTATTCCAGACTAGCCTTGTGGTTATTTTTTTCTTTTTAAGTGAGATTTGCTGCCTTTGACTATTATTGAGGAACTATTTCAGAAAGTAGCAATGGTCATTATAAGTCCCCTTAGGACCCCAAGCTCCAAAGGTAAGAAATATATCCTTGTGATTGTGGTGAATTATATCACTAGATATCTGAAGGTGATGATGGCTGTGTCTTCCATTGAAGCAGATAAGGTGGCAAATGCTCAGTTAGATATTTACAGCAGGATAGGTTTTACTAAAGAAATACTGGCAGATAATAGTACCAACTTCATGTGACCCTCCTGGCCTGTCTATGGTAATGTTGTGGGGTTAAGCATGTAAAACCTGCCACATACCACCCACAGATCAGATATCTGGTGGAGAGGTTTAACTGTACACTAAAGGCCATGTGGGGATTTGCAGACCAGATCAAGAGGGAGTGGGACAAGTACCTGCCCTTTCTTCTATTTGCATACATGGAGGTACCCCAGGAATCCACATTTTTTTTTTGCTGTTTGAGGTGCTGTATGGTTATAGAGTGAGGGGGAGGTCCCTAAATTTAATTCATGATGAGTGAGATGGTGACTACGATTACCACACGAAGTCTCTTGTGGAGTATGTGCTATAAATTCTGGACAATGCTTAGGGTGCACCTGGGGATGACCCCTGAGTACTTGTCACAAGCACAACAGCTGCAAGTGGCATGAAAGGACAACTAGTTTCAAAGAGTATTCTATTTGGCAGCAGGTGATGGTGCATCTTCCTTTTGAACAAAACAAAGTGCATACAGCCTCTGAGGGTCATTCACCATTAAGAAAAAGGTAAGTGATGTTAACTATGAGCTGTCAGGCAGGATGCAAAAGCATAAACTTTAACATGTTAACACAATAAAACCCTATCATGACAAAGAGGCCCTGTAACTCAGTATAGTATTTGAAGGGGGTTGCAGGTGAAACTGGATAGGGTTTGGTGGTAAACCTCCTTTGTGAAGCTAGGTTTAATTATTTGGTAAATGATGAAGCCCTCTTCCAGCAGTTGTCGACTGTTCAGGTTCAGAAAATTTGAGCAGTATTTCGGGAATTTGGGGATATGTTTACTGGTAAGTTAGGGTGAATCCCCCTATGGAGGACTTAGTAGATATAGGAATACAGTGCCCATCAGCAGGCCCCTTACACAGTGCCTGAAAGAGTTAAGCATACTCTGAGAGAGGAATTGCATGGAGTGTTTCAACTGAGGGTTATCCAGGAGTCTAATGGTCCCATTGGCCTCACCAGTGGTGCTAATGCCAAAGAAAGATGGCAGTATCAGGTTCTGTGTGGACAATAGATAACTAAACTGTAACAAACACAGATGCTTACTCCATGCCCAGGACAGCTGAAGCTTAAGACCACCTTGTGGTGCTCAATATCTAACTACTATTGTTACAAAGACATGCGTCTGGAGCATTTCTCCCCTGGCCTCAGCTGAAAATTGGCTCATTCCAAGTTGAACTTTCCTGGTAAACAAATGTTCAGTATTGACTTGACTCTTACTGGCAGGTACCCATTACACATGTAGCCAGGGTGAGGTCAAAATTTGTGACCCCTTTGGGTTATACAAGTTTAAAAAAAATGCTCATTCAGAATTCTGCAACAACTTTCCAGGGGATGGTAGATTACTCCATAGTAGGAACAGGAGATTATGCCTTAGCTTATCTGGATGATATTATCTATAGCTGGCCATGACCAGAATTTGATCAACATGTCAGGGAGGTTTTGGACAGACTGCAAAACACAGGACTGACTATTAAGGCCAACAGGTTGGCAGATGTATCTTTTCTGTTTCACATGGTGGGTGGTGATAAGATTAGCCTAGAAGCTATCAAAGTTGAAGCTATCTGGACAAGGCCTATATCTACCAAGAAACAAGTGAGGACATTATTAGGGAACACTAGGGAAATATAGAATTTTTTTTTCCCAGTACAGTATGATAGCCACTCCCCTTACAGACATTACCAGAATTAATAGACCAAGTATGGTTGCCTGAACTGCAGCCAATGAGCAGGCTTTTCAAAAACTTAAAGGGACTTTAAGAGATCCTCCAGTACTAGCTAGTCCTGACTACAGTGAAGAATTCATTGTGCAGTTATATGATTCCATCTGCGAGGTGGAGACTGTACTTAACCAGTGTTCCCAGGATGGAGATCAGCACCCTATTGTGTATGTGAGCCACAAACGTCATTAAGACCAGAATCCTTTGAAAAAGCTCCAGTCCTACCTGTGTGGAAGAAAGTTCACTGTGGTTGCAGTCCACAACTCTCTAAAAATTGTTAATTGGAGGAATGGACAGAATGGAAAGCTTCTTAGATGGAATTTATATTTGTAGTACTATGACATGACTGTCCAGCATAGGGGTGTTATTGCTAATGCCAGTGCAGAAAGTCTGTCAAGAAAGGAATGGGATAGTATTCAAAAAGTGCACTCTCATCATAAGCTCGTTTTTTTTAAGGATGCCTCCAGAAACCTGCTTGAGATTCCCGGGAGGGGGGATTGTGATGCCAGGGTAGAGAAACTTGTTTAAACTATGATAGGTGGTTCTCATTCTTATTTTAGACTGTTAACACTTTTTCAAACTATATTTAAGCTTTTAAACACCTTCAGGAGATAAGCTAAGTAATTTAATCCTCAATAAATGTGTTTCTGTGGCATACGCGGATAGATAACCTTGAGAACTTTTCTCTATAATGAAAAATGAAGGGGAAAATAGAACAGAAATGTAGGGGATTTTTTATTGAATTGTAAAGTGTAACTTCATGCCTTTCTGAGTCATGAAGTCTAGAGCCATAAAAATGCAATTAAAAGACTCTTCCATATGATAACTGAACAGAGCTGGTGAAACAGTCATTAGTATGCAAATGTTAAATCACTTCATTGCATCTGTGGGGATGTGATTGTGGAAAAAAATATTTGATTAGGCCTCTAGTTTCTGTGGGAAAATAATAATATGCTAGAACATCTATTTTGAACTGATAGTGTAAAGTCAGTTAATCTTGCTGACTAGACCTTGATGCCCTCAACTTTGTAAGTGTTCTTCATCTGCCTGTATATTCTAATACTTCACACAGCAAGAGTTCAGTATTCTTTGAGTGAAAGTTAGGTTTATTAAGCTATTATTAATTAGCTCTTTTTCTTTGTGTTTCATCTGTACAACCAATTATTTTTTCTTCTTTGTGCAACCATCTTCACCAATAAATATTTAGTTTGCATTAACACTGCATTGACTTCTTTATTGTCTAAGAAAAGTTGTTTTATTTATTCAGTTTAAAATCTTGTGGTTGGTATTTATCTATTATTTATTGTCTGAGGAGATTGTATTATTTAGCACCGCAAGTTGCCACACTGATGGCATCCACTTCTAATTAGCCAGGTTAGTCTGCAGAATGCCAGTGAGGTATTATTTTTATAATTTATATTTGGCTTTTAATCAAGAGTGGCACAATAACTGGTATTTTGGGTCTCTAGTTCCATTATCTAGACTAGTGGCTGCTGAATTGCCAGGGCAAAAGCTTTGGAGAACTGCAGATTGACAAATTCTACTAGCTTTCACTGGGAATTTTGTGCATGTATGTGTATGTTTGTGTGCATGTGTATGTGTGAAAAAAATAGTTTGTCTGAAAGCCATTTACCGTGGGTAAGGGAAATTAGAAGACACTGTGGTTCACAGAGAGTGAGACAGTGGTCAGAAAGGGTCCTGAAGTGCAATGTGTCTGTGGTTAGTGTGTAGTTCTAGTTTGAGTGAGTATGTTGGAAGTCCACATCCAGGGAATCAATGTATATTCCATGTATGCTGTTGAAGCTAGGTTGCATTTGGTGAACTGGTCAGTGAATAAAATGTGTATGCTCCTTTTTCTTCTTTGACCTGTTGGCACCAGTCATGTAACTGAAAAGGCCATCCCCTAGTGACCATAAGATCTGTTTTGGATAATAGATTGGATCCAAGGACTGTAGTCCCTGCCTGTAAAATATGCAGGTGGTACAATGTTTAGCAGTGGTGGGATACAAATCCCATCTGTCTGGCAGCCAAGTTCCTCTCCATCTGTGACATTCTATTTGGCAGTGCTGGGATGCAAACCACATCAGTGCTATACTAGTCATGGCATAAGCTGTTCATTACACATTTCATCACAGGACATAAGGCATTTTTTGAACCAGAAACACTGATAACCCAGCAAGTTTTGTTATAGGTCTAATCAAGCTTGAAAAAAAGAGAATACTGGAGGTTAGTTAGTAAATAGGTAGTGTACATCAAAAAAATAAGGAAGGACTTAGCAGACATGGTAAAATATGCTCACTGAAGAAGAGATTAACCCTGTGCAGTAATGCAGTCATACTAGGATATATAGGAAGGCTACTTTTGTTAATTATTTATATCAAAGTAGTCAAGACCAGTTGCACATGAAAAAGAATGTGATTGGGGCAGTTTATAAGACTAAGTAGGCTAACAAGTAATGATGATATATTTGAACATGAAACTATGATCCTTAGGAGTATATTTTTGACTAGAGCCTATCAGTCAAACATCCTGAAGAGTATCATTTCTGAAATCCATGATCTTAGACAGGTTAAATTTAAACTCTTCTTGAGAAGTGGGCTTCCAGATTTTAAAAACAACAAAATTGATTGAGATCCTTTTGGTAGAGCATTTATTTCTTTTTCCTATCTCACTTTATACAGATACTTTTTGAAAAATACTTCACTTGACAACTGGAAAATAATATAGGGTAATAATGACCTTATTTTATCTTTAAAAGAACACACAATATTAAAGGATTACTTGAAAGAGCCACATTTAGTTCAACTCACATCACAAAGACAACTGGTACTTATCAATGCAACTGCTGTAAATAGTACAGATTTATTGGTGAGGGCTCTAGTGTATTCATTAGGCATACAAATAGACAAATTTGGGCCAGAGATAGTTTTACATGTAAATCCAAAGGGTCTTCTGTTTAACTTATCGTAAATCTTGCCACAGTTTGTACACTGGAAACACAGGAAACTTTCAAAAAGGATCTATGAACATTTGCTGGCTATCAAGAACAAAGACTTTAGTAATGGGCTAGCAAAACACGCTATTTGCAACAATTTTAGAAAATTTTCTTTTTTGTGTCCGATACTGTTAAAATGGATTCACTTCAAGGCAATTTAAACACACACCCTGAATGTAAAGAAGCAACATGGCAAATTTCCTTAGCAGCAGACAATCGCTACATCTTAATGATCCTATTAACATCAATTGTTTTAAATGCACAAAGGTTGTAGATTATAGCAGTTTATTTTCATGATGTATTTGTGTATAAATTGTTGACTGATGGAATAATGTTTTTTACAGATTTTTGATCAAATGTTTTTACAGTTAATAGTTCTTTAAGAATGAACTATTCTGTAGTTTGACAAAGAATAGCCACTGGGTATCATGGAGGGTTTTTCTAACGTGTTTTTTGAAATGTAATTATGTTCTGAAGAAGTTCTTATTATTAAAAGAATGACAGCGCTAAACAAAAGTTCTAGTCCAGAGGTCTCCTTTTTAGTTGAAGGTTTTTACAGTTCTTATGCAAAGGTTTCTTTGCAAACTCAGCATATGAGGGTTTACTTTTGCAGTGCTGTGTGCTGCAGGTAGTTTGCTTAATGGTGGAAGGAAAGAGGTTGGCCTCCAACCTGAATAAGTGTTTATACCTCTTCCAAATGGTGTCATTGTGTGATAGGGGTAAAGAGTTATTTGTAAACATGAAGCAGTCACTGCTGTACCCACTGTGTAAATTGCAGGCAGACTTGTTACAGAAGGGACTAAGAACACATGATACAATGATGCCAAACCAGAAATGAGCCAATTAAGTGAAATAACTCAGGACAGGCTAAGTGTCAAAATGGACAGCAAAAGATGGCTAATGCTTGATCTGATGTTATTAATCTTTGAACTAAGTTTCTACCCAGAATGCCCTTCTCCCTGTTACCTCAGATCTCGTTTGCTGCATAGCCGTAAAGCTGTGTTTCAGCCGAGCTCTCAGCTAAGTGGAACTTGTTTGATATTTGTGTGAAAATTTTTGGATATCTTCATATTTTGTTAAGCTATTAGTATTTCCACTGTTTTTTCTTCTGTCTAACCTTGTTTTTTCCTCTCTACCCATTGTTACCGTTGGTAAACTTTCAAGTACCATTGTTGGTACAGCCTTTCCTCCCTTACCCTTTGTGGTATTTCTTTAATACCATAGTTGGTATTCTCTCTTCTCTTTAAATTATTAGCTTTGCTTTTGTTCAGGTGTTTCCCTTTTCTCTACATACCAGTGTATTGCTATTTTTCTGACTGTTTTGAACAGAGTTGACTTTATTCTAATTGGATTATACAGTTGGCCTGTGGTGTCTTTTCTGTCAAGATGTTGGATAAGAAGGGTACTTCAGGTTTTAAGCATTGTACGTCATGTAAGGGCAAGATACCTAATAGTGATTCTCATGATGACTGTGTATACTGTTTGAGAGTGCCTCACCTTTCAGTGCAGCCTCTGTGTGACATTTGTCAGAGTTTCAGTCAACGCACTCTTAATGAGCGCAACAATAAACTCATTCTGAAAGGGTTACTCAAGTCTCCCTTCTTAGAGGCCATTTCTGCAATGGAGGTCTAAACCCCTCCTACTAAGGACAAAAAGAGATCCCACTCTGTTCCTTCTTCACTGTCGGGTGATCAGAGCAAGCCTGGGAAATCAAAGGTCCCAAAGTTAGCTTCCAAGCATAAATCTGCCTCTATGGCTCAGTTTTACTCGGCTCTGACCATTTAAAAACCTATGGTACCGGTGCCTGTTTTGGCACTGGTCCTGCCTCCGGCACCGATCATAGACCTTACTACGTGTATTTTGACTTCGGCACCTGTGGCTATTTCGGTGTAGGGCACATCTTTGACTATTCCATTAGCTTCCATTTTGGAACTGGCCATTTCTGCTCCGAGTGCCATCTCGGCACCAAGCATTGTACTGACATCACTGATTTCCCCCTTTACTTCTGGTCTCAAAACTAGAGACTTCAGTGCCAGCAGACCTTGCACCATGGACTTGATACTCCTCCTCTGTAGATCTGTTTCTGAGCCAAGCATATAGCCCATTCATCAAACATCCTGACTCCCTGTCTGGAGTATCCACTAGATCCACCAGGAGCCTGTGGGAACACGACGTGTTGCATTTTGTAGACCAGCTGTTGTTAGCCAGGGGGATCCCTTCACTTTCTCAGACCCATCCACCTGCAGGACTTGGGTTGTCTTAGCCATGGACTCCATCTTACACTCCTCCTTCAACCATCTCAGTTCCAAAGCCTTCTGCTCCGATATACTTCTTGGAACCCACCACCTCGGCGCCTACAGTGCATCTCACTCTGGCTCCGAGTTTGTCCCTTTGGTCTTTGGTTCCCGCTGAAGTGATCCTTCCTCAATCTGGGGATTGGAGGACAGGCATTCCCGCCCAGGGTATGGAGCCACCTCTCTCCTCAGTTCCATCCTCAGCACCGATAGCTGCGTCTGCGCTGATCCTGCTTGAGGCTCCATCCATGGGGGCAGGTTCATCAGAGTGGGGTCTGACCCCAGTCCAGAGGTTATCTTTCTCGGTTCCGGGCTCTCTTCCCTCTTCAGGTGGACCTGCCTTCCACGTAATAGAGAGGGCTCTTGCTTCTGGCAGCACTCCTTTAATGTTGGAACCCCAGTTTTCTTCCCCTGAGCTACAGCTGTCAGAGACCACCCCCCGGGACACTGGGCAGAGAAGCCACAGGACACCCCTTTTCAGGGTGCTCACTCATCCGAGTCCTCCTCCGAAACCCCCACTGAGGAGCCCCCTCAAAAGAAGATGTGCACATGGACTCACCCAAGGAGTCCATAATGAAAGACATGAATTACGATGTTAGTGAAGAGTCCCAACAGTCACCTCCTGATGATATCTCCTTTGGAGACATCCTGGAAATGTTAAAGCAGAGAGGAGACTGGAAGCCCTCCAACCCTTCATCTAAGGAGTCTGTGTTCCTGCAGGCTTTTTGCGCCCAGCCTTCTACCATTTGGGTGACCCCGCCTCCGACGAGCTTGTCCAGCTCGTCGTGCAGCACTTTGAAGAACCCTGATTTCAAGGAGGCAATCCCTCGGAGACCAGACAAAATTCTTTCTCCTACATAGGAGAACCTGCATTTGTCCAAAGGGTTACCAGTTGATGCTATGGTGGTGGCCACAAAAAAGAACTTGGCTGAGGAAAGTCCCACTCTCCACCTGCACAACAGGGAGTCCCAGGTGGTGGACAGACTTGGAAAGTGTGTCTTTGCATCAGGGACCTTTGCTATTCGGTTCCTGAATTATTTGGCACATTTTACGAGGCTCCAGAAGGACTTGATCTCTGAACTATCTAGACACTTGCAGGACAGTTGTCTGACGAGGTCAAGGGACAGAGTGGCCTCACAGCTCGCAACCCTGGAATCAATATCCAAATCATCCATGAGGTTGCTGTCACATGCGACTGAAAGGGTGGCTAGAGCAGTGGGTTCAGGCATTATTATGAGGCGTCATGCCTGGATGCACATTTGTGACCTCATGGATCCCTTCAAGTCTTCCTTTCTGAATGCTCCTATCGAAGCTTCATCCCTTTTTGACTCCAAGGTGAAGGACACGCTAGCCAGGTGCAAGCAAGATGGAAAGACCCTGTCTGCAGTAGGCCTATGGTTTTCCAACCTCAAAGGACCTTCTCCAGGAATCAGAGGAGTGGAAAAATGTGGCATAAGAAATCTCAGGGTCCTTTCCAAGCTGCATGCAGTGATGATACCCTCAGAGGCAGAGGGGGTAACAATTCTGGACAATGCCCCTATAGAGGCACAGGGGGTCCTCATAACCAAGGCTCCAGGGACTCTTTCTCTGGACAGCCTTATCAGCACTCCTGAAGAGCAGCCCGATTGCTTACCTCTGGAAGCAGTCGGGGGTCGTTTCTCTCTGCACCAAACTGCCTGGCAATCTATCACCACCAATCATTGGTTGCAGAGTATTATCACCAGAGGTTACACCATTCCCCTTTCTTGTCAGCCAAATTTTCCAAGAAAATTTCCCGATGTTTCACCCAGTCAAAGGGAAGAAGCAGCTTCAGAGATTATACACCTGTCTCAAAAAAGAGTCATCCAACCAGTCCCACCAGACCAGTGAGGATCCAGATTTTACTCGAGATTCTTTTTAGTGCCAAAAAAGACAGGGGACTGGAGACCCATTTTGGATCTCAGCAGCTTAAACAGGTCTGTCACCCAAACCAAATTCCAGATGGTCACTGTTCAGTCCATTCTCCCCTTTATAAGAGAAGGTGATTGGATGTGCTCTATAGATCTCCATGATGTATATTACCACATCAAGATGGACAAATGCTCTAGGAGTCTGATTGTCTTTCAGCTAGGAGCCAGTCATTATCAATTCTGTGCCCTGCCATTCAGTCTCTCTACAGGCCCCAGAGTGTTCACGAAATGCATGGCAGTGGTAACAGCTCACTTGAGACTAAAAGGATTCTGGGTGTTTCCATATCTGGATGACTGGCTCCTTACCACCCCCACCGAGCATCTTCTGGTAACAGCACTGCATTATACTTTCTCTCTGGCAAAATTGTTGGGAAAAATGATACATTGGGAGAAATCAAACCTTACCCCTTCACAGCAAATAGAGTTCATTGGAGCAGTGTTCAATACTCAGTCCTGTCTAGTATCACTCCCAATTGACAGACTCCATCAATTAAGGCTTCAACTCTGGGTGATACTCTCTCAAACAAGGGTCTCTGCAAGGGAAGTTCTTCAGGCCCTAGATTCTGTGGCAGCGTCAATCCCAATAGTGCCTCTAGTGAAGCTACATATGTGGATTCTGCAATGTCTCCGTCTGTGTCAATGGTTCCCAAACTATCACCCCCTTGGTTACCAGATTTGAATAACCAACTCCTGCAAACAGGACCTGCTTTGGTGGATGAGGCCAGATGTAGAACTTTGGTGTCATCCATTTCAATTCCCTCAGCCCACAGGCATTGTGACCATGGATGCTTCCCTGATCAGGTGGGGGGGCCATTTCCAGGGAAAGACTCCATAGTACATGGTCCACCTCAGAGGCCCACCTGCATATCAGTGTTCTGGAACTGAGAGCTGTGCTGTTGGCATTGTAGGCCTTCCATTCAGCTCTCCCTTCTGGGACAATTGCAATTCAATCAGACAATATGTCAGTGGTCTGGTACATCAACAAGCAACAAGGAACCAAGTCCTACCCCCTATGTTGAGAAGCCATGAGACTTTGGCAGTGGGTGGTAGCTTCCAACCTCTTTCTGATAGCAACGTATATCCCAGTGAGCTCCACCGTGATCCCGAACAAACTGAGCAGTTGTATCCTCATGCCTCACGAGTGGTCCCTCAACCCCAAGGTGGTGTTAGTAATCTTCATCCACTGGGGCCAGCCTTGCTGTGATCTTTTCACCTCCCCTTTGAACAACAAGTACAGCAGCTATTTCACCCTACTTCCCCAGAGGGGGATTCACCGAGGGACGTTCTGATGCACGATTGGCCCATGGGACTTCTTTATGCTTATCCTCCCATCCCTCTGATCCCACAATTTCTAAAGAAAGCTATTCGGTTGAGATACAAGGTGATCCTCATAGCCCCATTCTGGCCTCGACAAGTTTGGTTCCCCTTCCTTCAACCTCACCTAGTATATCTGCTGTGGATTCTAGACCCTCTACCAGAACTGATTACTCACCCCCAAGGGTTGAGTTACCCAAATCTGTCTAGTCTCAAGCTGACAGCTTGGTTTCTCCACTTCCACTAGTCGCCAGGCAAGCTAATCTCTCCTCACCTGCTCGAGACATCATTCTGACCTCTCACAAACCATTCACCAGAAGACTATATCAGGATAAATGGAAAAGTTTCTCCATCTGGTCCAATGATAACATGCTAGACCCATATTCGGCTCTAGTTACTGCAGTGCTTCAATACTTGGCTAAGTTTTTGAAAATGGAGCCTCTGCCTCTACAGTATGAGTACATCTACATCAATTTTGACAATGGTATGGATGTCACACCTCTTATCTCTTTACGCCTTTGCAAGGCTTTCCTCAAGGGGACCTCTCATATCAGGCCTCCTGTTAGGCAGCCCGTGAAACCATGGAACCTCACTTTAGTCCTTCTGTCTTTGACTCAAAAACCTTTTGAACCTGCTGCAAAGTGTGACCTAAAGGTTTTGTCTTGGAAATCCTTCTTTTTGGTAGCCATTACCTCTGCCAGAAGAGACATGGAGCTGCAAGAATTGTGTATCAAGAGGCCCTATCTGGTCTTTCATAAAGACAGAGTATCACTTCAGACTAATCCATCCTTTCTTCCCGAAGTTGTTTCTGAATTCTCCATAAACCAGACCATTGATCTACCATTGTTCTTTTCAAATTTTGCCAGTAGAGGAGAGTATTGCCTTCACTCCTTAGACGTACATAGACAACTGAGATTTTACCTAGACAGGACCAAACCTATCCATAAATCTTAACAGCTTTTTATCTCCTTTTCTGGGACCAGAATGGGAGAGGCTGTTTCCAAAGTGACATTATCAAGATGGCTAAGGGACTGCATACGTTTCATCTATTCCCTCAATAATGAACCTATGCCAAAAGTTAAAGCTCACTCCACTAGATCTATGGCAACATCTGTAGCTTTCAATTCCACAGCTTCTATGGATGACATCTGCACAGCAGCTACTTGGGCTAAGCCCCATACCTTTATCAATCACTACAAATTGGACTTGGTCTCCAGAGGGAGAGCTGCCTTTGCTCAATGGTACTCAGGAATGTTCTTCCATAAGGTCCACCTATGGACCTCAAGGTAGCTTGGGATTCTGTCCCATCATTGATGAATGGAAAGAAGATTAACAACATCAGATAAGTTATGTCTTACCATAACATTCCATCTGTGTTGTTCATCTTCTTTCATTCATCACTTCCCACCCTCCTTCCCCCTGTAAAGGCTCCTGGGGGATGCTTTGGGTCTAAGTGATGACTTAGGGTATTTGCACAGAAGTGGCCTTGGCTTTACTTCTTTTCTCTAGCAAACTCAAGCTGAGGTAACAGGGAGAAGGGCATTCTGGGTAGATACTTAGCTCAAGAGCTTTTTGGCTGGCGCGAGCTTGCTAAAAAGGCTGAATCAGTTCTGAGGACTCTAAACTGGACCCCATGAGTGAGGAATGAAAGAAGATGAACAATACAGATGGAAAGTTATGGTAAGACATAACTTCTTTTTTTCTGCTTATGCTATGTATAGGAATCTTAACTGTGTAGCTCTGAAATACCCCTTCAAATTGTGTAATCCCAATCCGCCCTGATTTACTGGAAGAATCAGCTTATCCCACATGACCACAACTTCTCATCTCGTTGATAAAATATGCCTGGCCTGTGTATAAAACTAAATAACGGGACTAAAATCATTTTAACTGCTTGTATCTTACTATCCATACCCATATAATAAAGCTTCCATTTTCTCAGTTTTTGTATTATCTTTTGTTTAGTCTCTTCCCACATATCCTTAGTTGCCAAACTAGAAACATTTTTAATCCATACTCCTAAATACTTCAGTGTTCATGTCCCTGTAAATATGGATATTCCTTAACCAGTTCATGTTTGGATGCATAATATACCACTATTGCCTTTGAAGCTTCATTAATTTTGTATCCCAAAAAGATCTGAATCTGTCTCAAAATGTTCTGCAACACTGTAATATCTCGTTCTGATTTTATCAGGTATAAAATAATATCATCTGCAAATGAAGCCGACTTTTCTTGACTAGCATACCAAATATATACTTGAATTTCTTAGTCCCTTATTTTCTTTGCCATTGGTTCTAAATATAATGCAAATAATAAAGGGGAAAGAAGGCACCCCTGCCTGATTCCTCTGCTCAAGTAGAAATTATCAGACAGGACTCCACCCACTTTAATTTTTGCCACCAATCCCTCATATAGCCTCCTAATCAATCTTATAATTGTTTTCAGGAAATGCAAATGCTTCCATTGCCCTGCTCATAAAGTCCCAGCTTATCTGTCAAATGCTTACTCTGCATCAAGACCCACCAACAACAATAATGGTATTTTGTTACATTCTGCATCTCTCTGGATCATAAATGTTCTGTTAATGTTGTCAAATGTTTGCCTCCCCTCCACAAAACCACATTGATCCATATCTATCAGTTTTCGCATTACTTTTGCCATTCTTTTAGCCATTATAGACATGAACAGTTTATAATCATGGTTTAATATTGAAATGGGCCTGTATGAAGCTGGATCTGATGGATCTTTACCCTCTTTAGGTATTACAGCTACCACTGCTTTTTCCAAGATGTTGATACTTCTCCTCTTCTTAAAATACTGTTAAACAAAACATTCCAGATCTTTATCATTTTTTTACTTCTACCTTCCAAACTTCCACAGGAATACCATCTATTCCTGGGGACTTTCCTGTAGATTGGTTTATACATCACAATTTTTATCTCATCTCCTCCTACCCTAACCATTAGTAATTGAGCCTCATCTACCTCTAACATTGGCATAGTTAATTCTTCCATAAACATTTCCATTTGTATATTTTCTTGATTTTCATATTTCTCTGCTTTATAGAGACTCTCACAGAATTTCTGAAATATTTCTAATACCTCTAAAGGATCTCTTGTTACCTTCCTTGCTATAGGCTCCCTACGTTTGGGGATAGCCCTTTCTACTTTCCATAGCCTGAGTCATTGTGATCTCAAGTGTTTTTATCAAAAAGCAGTTGCTTAATAGCAATCTTTCTAAACTTTTGCATATTATTAAGGTAATCTCTTATTTTCTGTCTAGCATTCTGCAATTGTTCTTTTCTCATTCTGTGAGATTCCCCTATTCTGCAATAATTTAACATTTGTAAGTCCCTCTAAATAATTCTTATTACTTCTTAACCATAGCTCCCTTTCTTTTATTTCCACTCTATTTTTAAACTGCACCTTAATTTTATCCCACTCCCTACCTATATTTTCAGAAGAAATTTCTATCCTTTCTAACAGCTACAAAATAATCTCCACTACCCATTCCTTAAATTCCTCTCTTTTCAACAGGTGGGAAAGCACCAATGTCTCATTTTTTTTAATTAACCTGTGCTATTATTTTAGCTATTTTTGGCACATGATCTGAAATAGTTATTGGGTGAATATCAAGACCTTCAATTAAATTCACATGTTCCTGTGAAATGTAAATTCTGTCTAGCCTAGTCCAGTTTTTATATCTCGGGGGATAATATGTCATAATAATATGTAAATTCAATCCGAACACCTATTATTGAATTCACATCTTCCATGCCAAGTATTTTCATAAATTTATTAAAAAATCTACTCTCTTTGTTATATTTTCCCTTCTGCCCCCCTCCCCTCCAGAAACACCTTCACTGCTGCAAATCAAGCAGTTTTAGGTGTAATGTAAGTATATGCCAGTGTAATCCTCCTCCCTTACCAGTCACCCTTTATGTATTTGCTAGAAAACAGCCTCATAATATTCTTTTTCATTAATTTGCTCTCATTTAAAACTTGTTACTAAATCAATCTAAGATCATTAATCCAGTCATTTCACCATGCAAGAATAGAAAAAGGACATTATTTTTTCTCTTATTGTGCTTTTTTAACCATGTTTTTTTTACATTGTACTGCCTACATTTCTTAAAACTGAACAAGAAAAAAGAGAGACGAACAGAGAAAGAAAAGAAAAAAAAAGAACAGCAACACCTATTTAAAATCCAAATTACACTTAAAAGTAACTGAAAAAAAGTTACTATATAACATGTAAAGAAAACCACATTCCACAAAATTAGTACTATTTATGAAAAAATATTTACTTACAATTAACTTTCTCCCCTTTCTTCCCCTCCCCAAAGCACTTTTCCAAACATTAATGACATGAAGTAGGGCATATGTTTTAGAGGTATCCACAAGTTTAAAAAATTTTGAAAAAGTCTAATATTTCCAGATTTTCTTGTTTTGTCATATTTCTCAAATATAATTACTGCATTATAATCCCACATTAATTTATTGGTTATATTGCTGTTCATCTCCAAAATCCTGTCTCTGCTTCATTTCCAATGCATTCTTAATTCTTCTAGTCAACTCTCATGCTCCATTCCTTCTCTCCAACATTTTACTTTGAAAAACTTGAAAAGGTTTCACAGGTACAGTCCCTCTGTGGTCTTTATTACCAGAAGAACAAGAAGCAGAATCTCCTCCTGTTTCACAGCTTACTTTTTTGTTGGACAAACTTTTGCATTTCCTCTTTAGCATGTCATCATCATCAGCCCCCTTTTTCCAATTTTTTCTACATGGGGTCGAGGTATCATGTTAACTGCCGCTAACTCTCTCAATTCTGTGCTACACTGCTGCCTTCTTCAACATTCATGCCTGACTCTCGCAGATCTTATTTCACACAATCTATCCACATCTTTGCTGGATGGCCTTGCTTCCTGTTACCTTCTTCGTGTCTGTCCCAAATTTTCCTCACCAGATTGTCTTCTGCTTTTCTGCATGTGTCCAAACCACAGTAATCTGTTCTCTTTGATCTGTTCTACAATTGGAGTTACTTTTGCTTCTGCTCTTATGTCCTGATTTCTTCATCTGTCCCACATTGTGCATCCTACTACCCTTCTTAGACACTTTGTTTCCATCACTTCTAGCTTCTTCAACTGTTCTGCCTTTACTGCTCAGGTTTCTGTACCATACAGTAGTGCTGGTCACACCACTGTCTTGTACACCATACTTTTCAGCTTCTTTGGCATTCTCCTGTCATAGACTGCACCTGACACTCTATGCCAATTGGCTGCAACCCCTCTGATTCTAGCTTTGACCTCTTTATTCAGTCTTCCCTTTTCCTCAACCAGCCCTCCCAGATACTTGAAGCTGTTTACCTGTTCCACTATCTTCCCTTCTATCTCTATTCTCAGCTTCTTCTGATTTCCCCAATTTGCTGTTATTAGCACTGTCTTATCTGTGCTTAGTTTCATCCCATGTGCCTTCAGTTTTGCATTCCATTCTCCTATCCTTTGCTGAAGTTCTAGCTCAGAGACTGACTGTAATGCCACATTGTCTGCATACAGAAACTTTGTTGATCTGTCCCCTCCATCCTTGTTGCTAATGTAGTTCATCACCAGTATGAACAGCAGTGGGTTCAGAGCTGCACACTGGTGCACACCCACTCCCACTGGGAGCCCCTGTGTGAGGCTGAACACTGTTTGTACTTGAGCCATTGGGTCCTTGTACATAGCCTGCACTAATTCTACCAATGTTTCTGGGACTTTCAGATCACCACAGGACTGCCAAGATCAGCTTTCTTGGGACTTTGTCATATGCTTTCTCCAAGTCTAGGATTGCCCAGTTGGACTCTGTCCTTATCTCTAACTTCTTCAGATGTATCGGTTTTACTTCAAACATCGGGTCAATTGTGCTGCATCCTGATCTGAATCTGAACTGCTCATCTCCCATCTTACATTCTACTACAATGCACATCCATTTATCAATCACTTTCTTCAGAACTTTCATGCAATGTGATAGGAGTTTGATGCCTCTGTACTGCCTACAGTTGTGGATGTCCCCTTTGTTCTTGTACACTGGCATGAGTATGCTTATTCTCCAGTCATCCTGGATACACCTTTCTCTCCACACTGCTATTAGTACCCTCAGGACCCATTTCTCCCCTATCTCACCCAGCATCTTTATCTTATCTGCTGTGACCTCACCTAAGCCGGCTGCTTTCCCCTGACTTCATTTTCCTTAGTGCTGTACTTACTTCTTCTAGAGTGGGCTCCTCTTCTTCTCTCATTGTAGGCTGTTTCTGGGACAGTACAGCTTCTGTGATGTTTTCTTCATTCAGAGTCTGCTGGAAATACTCCTTCCATCTGCCTTTGTCTCCTGTGGATTGGTGAGCAGGTTGTTGCTGGCATTCCTTATGAAGGGTGCCTAACAATCTTCTTTATCTTTCTGGCTTGGCCTTGCAACCTGATATAGTTTCTTTGTGCCACTTAATGAGTCACTTTCCAGAAGTTGGTAGTCTCCATTGCCCTATTCTTTGCTATTGCAACTTCTTCCTTAGCTTCTTTGTTAGCCATCCAGTAGTTCTTCCAAGCCTGGCAGTCTTTTCTATTTCTCACTTCTTCTTGCACTCCTTCTTTCTTTTGATGACTTACTGGACTTCTGCATTCCACCACCAGCTTTCCTTATGTACCTTATTTCCATATCTGGCTTGGCCACATATCTTTTCTGTAGTCCTAACACATGCTGTTTTAGGCACTTCCATTCTTGTTCAGCTCCACCTATTTCCACCTCTTCTTAAGGTGCTAGAGCCTTGAGTAATTCCTTGAACTGTTGTACTTTCTCTCCAGTCAACTTCAAGTTCCTCAGCCTGGTCTGTGTTGACCTTAGAGCCTTCTCTGACCACAGCTTGCAGCTGAATATGGCAACCAGTGGTTTATGCTGTGGGCTGACTATTTCACTGGAGATGACTTTGCAATCATGGATTCTACCTCAGTACCTTTTCCTTACTAGGAGGAAGTTTACCTGAGTTGCATGTTGGCTACTCTTTCATGTGATCTTGTGACCACCTCTCTTTCTGAACCATGCGTTGGCTACTATCAAGCCATTTGTCAGACAGAAGTCTAGAAAGACCTCTCCTTCTTTATTCCTCTTGCCCCATCCATGTGGACCCAGGTAGTCCTCATATCCTTTTCTGTCTGTTCCGATATGTGCCTTCAAGTCACCCATTATCAAAAGCAATTCATGTTATCCTGCATTATCTAGTAGGTCCTGCAACTGCTGTCTGAATGCACTCTTTTCCTCACTATCACAACTCTGCTGTGGGGCATAGGCTGTGATTATGAATACTGCCCTTTCATTACAGTGGAGTCTCATTGCCATGAGACTGTCATTAATTCTGATGATATCCCTTACTGCTTTCTGAAGCTTCTCTCTCACCACAATTCCTGCATCATTTCTAGCCTGTCCTCACCTGAGTAGTAGAGAATGGATCCCAAGCCAAGTGGATTTGCTGCACTGCCCTTCCATCTCATCTCTTGGATACATAGGATGCCCAGCCCCCTCCGTATCATCATGTTATCCACTTCCAAGCTGTGTCCTGTCAGTGAACCTACATTAAGTGTAGCAATTCTCAGTTCATGTTTGGCAGGTTGGTTGGTTTTATGTCCAGGTTTTGCTCAACAGAGCTATCCCCGGTAAACCAGGCTGGACAACTAGACACCAGCCAGCCAGTAGCTTATTGACAAAGGCTGCTGGGCTTTATGGTGGGCACACACTGGCCAATAGGGCCACATATACCCCTCCCTCAATTAGCCTGATGTGGGTCAGAGTAGGCCGGGTCCTCAACCCACTTATCACCTGTAACTACCCATGCCCATTTTAGCAACATTAGTCAACATGACTGAATCACCTAGACCCATATTTTACACCGTCGAGTGGCTAGCCCTGACACGGTGTGCAGTCTGTGATCCATGTTCTCCTTTCTTGAGGATACTGCACACCACAGTAGATGCCCAAATTGGTTGGTCTGTACAACTCTTCCCCCTATAGGGCACCATGTAGAGTCTGTGCTGCTGCCCACAGCTCCATTCATTGAGGAGTTTGAGATGGAAACACTCAGCATTCCTCCTTAGCATGTACTTTATCAAAAAATGATTTTGTCCCTCCAGGGAAGAATACCTTGAAGACAGCTGGTTATAGCAGTTTGAATCTCACATCTGCATCTCAACATTCCCTGCATAGTGGAATAAACTTGCTCCTCTTCTGTCTGGTGTACAATAAGTAATCATTTGCCAGACACATCATATACACGCTGTATTCACCAAACCACAAAGAAACGCCAAAACTGGCTTCAACATAGGAACCACAAATACCAATGGATATATTTCAGCATTCAGTTTATTCTGGTACCTCAACCTTTTGCCTTCTGGGAATAATTCATTCAGCTGCATTTAACCCAATTTATATACCTAGTGCTTTCTAATTAACCAATTACATACAATCAATTAGATATTTAAACAAATCCATCAAGGACAATTATTATCTTTACTTAAACATGTTCTTAAAAAACTTTTTATACATAAATCTACAGATTTTTTATACATACATAAGAACATTCATTTATAGATTTAATTTATAAAGTTACATTACTATCCAAATTCATCCCCCTAGGAAATAGTGTTCTATAATTTATAATCATCCTACACTCTAACCTATCAAGTTCCCTTTTAAAACTACCTCCACTACTTAAAGTTGGTTGTGGTAAAACACTAAAGAATAAACTATTTACCATCCCCCCATATGCAGAGATAAAATGACAGGCTACTGGACTATGCCCATTCTGTCTCCTTATATCTCCTAAATGTTCCTTTATGCATATTTTAACCTTTCTTTTTGTTTGTCCAGTATACTAGCTCATTTTTTGCAACCACACCCAACAATGTACAGTACTCCAAAAGAATTACAATTAAAAAATTCTGTGGCTCTGTAATTTCTACCATTGATATTATTACCATCTAAATTCCTAACCCTACTGCATACCAAGCAGTTACCACAAGCCTGTGTGCCCACTGTGTCACTTGATCTGATTCTAGTACCATCCCCACTCAACACTTCTTTGAAATTACTATATCTGCCATATGAAAAAGTGATGTGTTTAGGAAATAAATGTCCAATTGACATATTATCACATACCACATACCAGAACCATCTAACTATGGTTTCCAAAATATTAGAAAAAGATGATAATTTAGTAAAAATAAATAACTTCTCCTCCCCATCTTCAGAACCTGTTCCTTTGGTATATTTCAATGCAGATTTTCTTCCTGCTCTCCTATTCTGCCCCAAAACCTTATTTCTAGCCTCTGATAAAATGTGTTCTGAATACCCACGGAGAACCAATCTATCATGAACTTCATTCAAAAAAACATCCCTTAACATACTATCTGATGTATTTTGATAAATCATTCTGAATTCCCCATAGGGTAAAGATTTTATTAAGTGATGGGGATGCATACTGTCAGCATGAAGAAAGTTATTAACTGAGTTTGGCTTTCTGTACGGTATATGTTGGACCCTACCATTACTATCCACATAGAATTACACATCCAAAAAGACCATATTGAGTGGATTCAAGTGACATGTAAATTTTAAACCATGAATGTTGTCATTCAACTGTTCCATAAATCTCAAAAAATCTTTCTGTTCACCCTTACATACAAAAATTAAATCACCAATGAATCTTTTGTAATATATCACATTCCTAACAAAATATTCATTCAAATACATAAACTGTCTCTCAAAATCATCCATATAAATAACAGCATATGTGGGGACATAAGATGCCCCCATTCTTGTCCCTCTCTTCTGTAAGAAAAAACAGTCCTTCCATTTAAAATAATTATGATTAAGACAGAACTCCAAAATGGACAACAGGTTAGAGGTTTGGGGCCCTTCCCCCATTATTCTTGCCATGGCTTCTAATCCCCACCTAGTCTCGATGTTGGTATATAATCCACTCACATTAACTGTTGCCCAAAAATGATCATCCTTCAAATTTTCACATAATTCACCTGTACTTTTTATGTGGGATGGAACTTTCAATAAATATTTTTAAAATGAAAATCCAAAAATATTCCCACGTTTTCTAAATGCGAACCTATTCTTGATATTATGGGTCTACCTGGAGGATTAGTTAAACTTTTGTGAATCTTAGGAATGGTGTTGCATTCTCCAGAAACACTCTGCTGTCTCCCACTTTTAGCACTTTGTCCTTCTGCCAAAGTTTTCTCAGAATCAACTCCGTCTGCTGTAGGATTGCATCTCTACTATTAAAGGACTAGGTTGCTTTGTTATAGCCAAGTTTGGAGCATACACACAATGTGCCCTTTCAACTAACAACTCCTGTTGTGGAATACCAGTCCAGTTGCTTATTGTGCTTTCATAAAATCAATGCAGTCTATTTGTTCCAGCTTCTCTGGTTTAGCTGAAAATCTCATGTTTTCCCTACATGCTCTGTTCTCTAATTCTATTATTTGAAACATCTCTTCCTAAGCAGTCTCATATTCAGCCAACCTTTTCTTCATGTCTACCTCTGATTTTAGGAGCTTTATCATCTTATCTGAATATCTGTTTAAAGCTTCTTCCATTTTTTTCCAACCTTTTGTTGTTTCTGTAGATAGGTGAGTTCATTGTACTGTCCCCTCCAGCTCCACTCTTACTAATCAGACACGGATTATATGTGTCACATTCAGGGGTTTATCCCTGTGTGCCATGGAAATGGAAAATAAAAAAATGATTTTACATCAATAATAAATAAAATCACAGAAAAAAACTGCATTACAGAAATTGCATTAGAAAACATAAGCATAACACTGCATTAACAATACATGCAATAAGATCCCAGAATAGTTATGAACTAGTACATTACAATAACCATAGTCTCTGCAAAAGGAATTCTAACTTTACCCATGATCCCTGAAGCAATTAGATTTGTATTCATTGAGCAGATGTTCCCTGAGCATAGTGTGCTATGTTGCAGGGGTTTACTATTGTATTACTTCTACTAGCAGATTATTCCAACAAGCTGGGCCCAGTTTAATAGAGGATTTTTCACAGATAGTTGTACTGAACTGGAGTCTTTTCTGAGACTGACTATTTTCATTATTTGATCTTAGGCTGTATGAGATTCTTCTGGAGAAAAGAGGAGGACATGCATAAGGAATAACTAATTTGTATAAAAATGTTCAGAGTAACTGAGTAGCTCTAATGTAGTCAGTTAATCTTCTGAAGTAGTAGACAGCAGTGGGCCATGTTACCTGCTAGATAAACTAATTTTCTTAACCATAGCCTGAAGCAAGGCTAAATCTTGTGAAGAGTTTAAATTGAACCATGTTCAAGCCTTGGTAACAAGATGTTTTAGCTACAGATGTTCTTACTCCAAAAGAAATTGTCTTGGAAATCCTAGACGTAAGCTTCAGCTGATGGAGTCCTTTCTGTATTGTTTTCAGTGTGCGGTCTAAATGAAAAGGTAGGGTGCAAGAGCAAACTGAGGTATTTATGCTTATTAATTTGCTTGATTGTATTATTTAGTGGGCCCTTTAGGGTTGAGCGCATGACATCTTGCAACCTTTAAGGGACTGAAAACACCACTTAAAATATACAGTGAGATTTTTAAGATCTCTCCAAACAAAATCTGACAAACTGTATCCAAACCTCAGGACCTTGGCACATAAGTAAATGCAAAAAAGATAGTAGAAAGCCCATAGACAAAGCCCCTACTGTAGTGCTCTTACAGAGACACTAAACTGGTGACATTACACTGAGTTAAAAATACACAAAAACTGTGTGTTCTACAGAACCTAGTCTGGTTTATAAACTAGTTAGAAGTAAACTAAATCTAGGGAACTCCAGTAATTAATTTGTGATCACTGACTCTAGTACTTAAGGCAGACACATATCTCACAAATATCTGGAAAAAAAAACTGTAGCCTGATTATTGGAGACAAAAATCAGTGACATAGCTAGAAGACTAGAATTCAGAATAGATATGACATGGTCATATTACATGTGGAGCTCAGTTTTCTGATACTGACAGTGATACATAAAAACACATCTTTTTTTCAAAACTCTACCTTCGTCTTGAATGGCACCTGTGTTTATAAATAAAATCTCAACCTTCAGTTTCTAACTAATGCATTAAGCAAGAGATTCTGTACCTGTAAACCTGTCATTAAATGTGTGTCCAGCCTCCCTGCTTTGCAGCAAGTAGATTGCACATGTCACCTTGAGGAGTCTAGGTACTAAACAGGAAGCCTTTCATCCGCATAATATCTTTTCATAAAATCTGGTAAATTATACCCAAAATGTAACAAGCAATGCTATAGGAAAAGTTGAGGTGACAACAGACTTGCCAAGTGTAAGATGATTAAACAGAAGAATAAGTCAAGTCAAAGCCAGTCTTTACTATACAAATGACAACACAGATGTCTGCATCACACTGAAACATGGTCTAAAATGCTAATTCAGTGCCATATTTACTGGTATTCATATCATTTCATTATGGTAAACTGAATGGAACAGGTGGGTGTGTCACAGTAGTTGTAAGAAAAAAAAAAAAAAAAGAAAATGAATGAAAAACACAACATAAGATAGATTTACAAAAATCCGTTTGTATTCTAGATCTCTTTCTGTGAGAATAAAGTAAAATTCATACTTTAATTATCTTCTGTAATTAAAATTTGAAAATAAAACCAGTGTTTCAAAACAGCCCATTGTTCTCTATGAGGTCATAATTCTTTAAGGAAAGATATCAACTGGCTTCAAGCCTCTCCCCATGATTAATAGAATCGCATCTTATTTGGCCAATTTAAATTACTTTAAAATCTGGCATCTAAAATAAACTGATTTCTTTATGATGACAAATAACATGACAGAAGTAAATAAAATTATGATTTGGAATTCTTTTAAGGCATATATTTATGGCAAATATCTAGGTTGGTATAAAAAAGACTGGGATAATGGAGCTTCTAGATATTCAATTAAAACTTCATTCAGTTTACCTTACCTATCAAAAGGAGATAAAGTCTAGTTAGGTCTGATAAATTCAGTAATAAAAGTAACAAGATATTCTTTTTCATAAAACTACAGTTGCCTTAAAGAAAATCAAAATAGCTTCATACTCAGTGTCTCCTAAAAGAATTCACAACTGAGTTAAAAGGATTTAAATGTATCCTAGGTCTCATCATAACAGAGAGATAAAAACAGCAAAAGATGGTAAGATTGTAACTGATAAAGAAACACAGCAACCCACTCAGTGACACTCGCTGGGTCCAATAAAGGCAGACAGTTCACCAGACAATTCACCAGTTAACACACTGAAGTCTTCTGGATAAAAACAAAGTTGTTTATTCCAGTACAAATACCAAAATCACAGGTTCCAAAAGATTTTAACTGATAGTTGAGGAATCTTAGATGAATGTAAGAATTAGCACCGTTCCATAAATCATTTGAATAATGTACCATCGATATCTACAGACAGGCACAGAAACTGAATATGCTGACTAAAATTGCCTACCCTTTCAGAACATTTCAAAAATGATTTACTTAAAACTATATTATATACAGAAGTTAATAACAGAATTAAAGATTTAAAAGTAGAAAAAAATGTTAGGCCCAGATAGGGTGACTTCAGAGTTAATATGCTTATATCACAACAAATGAAATACTTTGTTCATACTGTTTTAGTGGAAATACAAAACAATCTGACTCTACTCCCCTCATGGGAATATTCCTTCATTTGCTCAGTTTTAAAAGAAAGAAAAGACCCACAAATTCGTTCAGCCTACAGGCCAATTTCACTTCTTAATGCACACAAAGTCATTATGCCCATTTATACAGAAAGACTGAAACTTAGCAGTCCTTCCTTAATTAAAAATTGTCAGACAGACCAAAGATTATTAAAATAATTCTGACATATTGGATATTGCAAAAAATAACAAATTAGAGTTCTGTAAATTAAAACTATTTATTTGAAGTATTAAAAGTGTTTGGATTTCCCAATCAATTTATCTCTGTGATAAGGCATACTTATAATGATAACAAGGCTTATGTTAAGATAGGGATGTTAACATCTGAGGCAGTATAATTAAAAAGGGCACCAGGCAAGGTTGTCCAAATTCCTTCTTTTATTCCCCTTATCCACTGAAATATTGAAAATTCTCAAAAGATCTTGGACTAAGATTCATTGAATAGTCATTGGAAACAATTATGAGTCTAAATTAATACTTTTGTGGATGATATTATGTTAGCATTAAGTGGTTTGCAAACATCTCTAAAAGATGTTCTGTCTTATGTTTAGGAATTTGAATCTTAGGTTTAACATTTAACAATCACATGTTTAATCTTTTGTTAACTGAAAGCATTAACAAAATGATTTCTGAAGAGTTTAACTCATTCACTCCAATGGAGCTCAGGAAGTTTGCACTGTAACTTCCAATGGGTGGAGCCTAAGGTTTTTGACAGATTTAAATTATGCCCTCACATTTCATACAACTGTTCATATCTCTGAAACCACTGAGATTACTAAAGAAGTATAAATGACAAACTCTTCAAATTAAACTATTTTTATAGTGGTAGCATTCTTTAGGTCCTAGGTCTTAAACCAAAATTTATAAGTCACATTAAACACAGTAACTATTACATCTGTAATATTTTGTAAACAACATACAATATCTCAGCAACCACTCAAATTGCACACACACACTCTGAGCACCATTGTATTTACCTAGCTGAGAGCTTTCACATGAAGCTAAGGTGTTCTGTCTGTGTTACTTGGTTGTTGAGATATTTAGAAAAATGTGAAAATTATATCTATATAAATATCACAAAAGCAGCAGTTAATATCTATTTACCTGCACTAGATAGAGGTCAAATATTAATGCAGCTGAGTTTGCCTTTATGCAAGCTTTAAGATGAAATATTTAAAAACCTTGTACATAGCATGGTTTTGGAATTACTGATGCAAATATGAACAAGCAATATTCGATGCCTAGAGGGGTCAGTAGGAGTTAACTGCAGATGCACCTGGAGGAGTCACTCGGATGTAATGAAGCTTGCCCTAGAATATCAAGAAGTGCTCTAGTGAATGATAAACATAAAGAAGACTAGTGGGGAAATAAGAGACTGCAATTATAAAAGAATTATGGATGATGCATCCAAATTGATAGATTTTTGGAATAAGTTATTTCTTTCATATGAAGATAGACTTCAGTTAATAACATGTATTATTTTTCCTAAAATCTTGTACATAATTCAAACTACTTTTCTTAATCCCAGTGGAAAATTTATTGCATTATTCAATAATAATCTATCGAAATTATCCCCATAAGCCAAGAATAATCCAATTATCATATAAGACCCTGAGAAAAATAAGGGATATAAAGTTACACAATCTAGATACCTAAACTAAAGAAGACTTATTTAAAGTAGTAATTAATTGGTTTGATGGTAATTATATTGCTAACTGGAAAACACTACAGACTGAATGGTTTAATCCTAACAATGAAAATCCCCAGTGTACATCTAGAAGAAACCAATAATTATATGTGGATATATTTATGTTACTATAATGAATGTGACACAATCAAAGATCAATCTAAATATATTAACAATATATTAAATAAATTTCAAACTTACTATCATGTGTCAGATAGATCTTAAACAATGGTTTAACCTAACAATTCTCCTTTTCTTCCATGGTATATCAGAAGAATCATGTATACAAAATATGCTACAGTGGAAAGAGAAAAAATTAGATGATGTTATGTAGTCCTATCTCGCCGCAATTCTTGCTGGATGGGTTCAAAGCTGATTTTTGGCTCCAACTCGGCCGATACTAAAGCTCGAAAGCTTTACTGGCTTGAGGCTAACCCTATCCCATGGTGCACCATGGCAATTTCCCAGATCTCATTTGCCGCGAAAGCTTCGAGATTGCTTACTGGCTCATTGGCTAAGTAGAATATTTTTTGATCATATATGATAATTTTCTCTATTTTTTTCACTTATTCTATATAGATAGTTGTTACCTGTTTCCTGTGTGATTGTAGTGAGTGTGTGCTCCCCTGTCCCTTTTTCTTAAGGATTGTACTGCCCATTTTAGTTAGAGGGCCGTAGTTGCCAGATTAAATTAGAGGGCCTTTCCTCTTTGAGAGCTAGACCTTCTTCCTTTAAAAAAAAAATCTTTCCTTCTCTTCAAAGCTTTGCCTTTTTGTTATTGTTATTGTTGTAGCGTTATCTTTGCTTTTTACCAGCAATATGTCCAAAGATAAAGACAGACAACATAAAGAACACCGCCCTTCTGTGTTTAAGAAATGCGACAAGTGTTCTCAAAAAATGTCACTGACTGACAATCACACCAGCTGTGTGTACTGTCTTGGAGAATCTCATTTACAAGAACCCTGTACTTTCTGTCATGCCTTTAGTACTAGGGTTCTTAATGAAAGAAAAAGAAAACTGATGACTAGTTCCTTCCAGGAACAGCTGGAACTTGGTCAGACAGTTCCCAAAACTCTGAAGAGAAAATCTCCATTGGTTCCAGCTTCGGAGCCATCAAAAAATCTAAAGCGTTGGAGCCGAGGAGTTCTGGCTCCGAGTCCACTTCTTCTGTCTCAGTGCTGTCTGTTTCGTCGGTGCTGAGACAACCTTCTGTATCGAGGCACTCACCTGTTTTGGACCCCATCTCACTAACCTTGATATCTGCAAGAACAAGAAACAGGGTGCAAGAGTGGAAAACGCCACTAATAAATATAAAAACAACCACTCTGTAGCCAAATTCTTACAACTCGGATAGAAACTATTTATTCAAACCTTTAAAATATCCAAATATAAAAATATCCAATACAATCCAAATGGGTCAAGCGCTTTCGTCATCAGACTTCATCAGAACCCTGAGTTCTCCTATTTTAGAAAGGAGGAGCTCTCCTTCTATCTCCACCCATTCCTCCAGAACACTCTCTGATGAGGATATCGAGCGGGTGGTGAAGAGGCTGCTCTGTGACCTGGCGCTGGCTAAAAAGTTAGCTTTTCTAGACCCAAAGGCTTCAGAGCCGTCCCATCTTAAGGCTACTGTTCCTCCTCCAACTGCTTCGCTGTCAGAGTCAAACACTTCAGTTCCTTCTGTGCTGGAACTTTTGGTTCTGAGAATTCTTCCTGCTTCCTCGAAACCGATAACTCTATCCTGATCTGCTCAGTCTGGAGCTGAGGGCTTTGGGAGATGATGCTCTCGGGTCAACTCCGAGAGGGATAGTCACCCTGTTTTTTCTTCGGAACCGACCCTCCCTCTCAGTGCTTCTGCTCAACTGAGCTTGGTTCCCATGTCTGATTTGGAACCTGTCCCTCCTGCTTGGAGCCAACCTTCCATTTCTTTGGAGCAGAGGTCTTCTTAGGAGTGGGGAGGTAAGGCCTTCGAAGCAATAGGGAAAGCTTTGTCCAGTGCCAAAGCCCTGCCTTTGGACCCGATGTCCCTCCAGCAGCCAGTAGCAACCTCTTCTCCCCTGCCTGCCCCTCAGCGTAGGGAACCAGAGACTCAAGGAGCTCTCATTGGAGGTGCCCCCTCTTCCAAGACCTCCCCAGATTATCCCACTGGAGAGCTCCCTCAAAAGAGACTTTGTAAGAGGAAGCACGTCGACTCACCTGAGTTTGTCACGTCAGATACTGATTTGGATGAGTCAGAAGGGTCCCCAAGATCCCCCTCTGAGGATGTCTCTTTTGCAGACATTCTTGAAATCCTTAGACAGAGGGGTGATTGGAAGACCTCTAACCCTACTGAGGATGAATCAGTGTACCTTGAGGCCTTTGGTTCCCGACCTTCCACCTCCTGGGTGACACCATCATATGACCAACTTTTGGGGGTCATATCCTGGAAAGCTTAGACCTCCCTGGATACAGTGGAGCCTGTCCCGAGGAGGCCAAACAAATTTATGACCACTCTGGAAGACTAATCTTTTCTTTCTAAGGGAGTTCCTGTGGAGACTATGGTGGTAGCAGTTGCCACAAAAAAGGAGTTGTCAGAGACATCTTCAAATATCCATCCTCCTAATAAAGAGTCCAGGACGATGGATAGGTATGGAAAGCATATCTTCTCTTCAGCAGCATTTACCTTATGATCGCTGAAATACCTGTCCCATTTTACTACACTTCAAAGGGATCTCCTGAAGGAGTTGGGAGATACCCTTCAGGGTTCAGTAGCTTTGGGATCCATGGACAAGGTATCTGCGCAGCTCTCCGCCCTTATATCTATCGCTAACTCCTCCATGAGGCTAATTTCCTATGCAGCTTACGGAGCGAGCAGGGCAGCCGCAGTAATAATTTCTCTTAGGAGACATTCCTGGAAGCGTCTGTGCAACTTTACAGAATCCTTTAAGTCTTCCTTTATCAACGTCCCCTTTGATGGTTCAACTCTTTTTGGAGTACCCTGATCCTCATTGCTTCTTACTGGCCTCGACAAGTCTGGTTCCCCTTCCTGTGGCCCTGTCTCTCGGAGGAACCATGGCTTCTAAAACCATTTCCAGACTTCCTGATTCATCAGTCAGGACAGTTCCATCCTACCATCCAAACCCTGAAATTGACAGCATGGCTGCTCCAGTTCCAAGAATAGCCAGGTGTATTTCCCTTTCTCCTACAGTCAAACACATCCTGATTTCTTCACACAAACCTTCCACCAGGAAATTATATTCCAGTAAATGGAAAAGGTTCTCCATTTGGGCAGCTAACCAAGGCATAGATCCCTACTCAGCTCCCATAGAGTCTGTCTTGTCCTTCCTTGCATCTGTTTTACAAGAAGGAGCTGCATCTGCTACCATTAGAGTTCAGTTAGCTGCCATCTCTAATTACCATTTTGGCTACATGGGAAATCCAAATATGTCCCACTCTTTATGCAAAACCTTTTTGAAAGGAGCCCTTCTCAGATCTCCAATCAGGCAACCACCGGAGCCCTGGGACCTGAACTTAGTACTCACTTCTTTGATTTCTCCACCTTTTGAACTGTCTTCTTCATCTGACTTGAAACTGTTGTCTTGGAAGACATTGTTCTTAGTTGCTATAACATCTGCTAGGAGAGTTTCAGAATTGCTAGCCCTTACCATTCAACCTCCTTATATTGTTTTCTACAAGGATAGAGTCTCCCTCAGAACTAATCCTTCCTTTTTCCCTAAGGTATGTTCAGAACATAATCTAAACACTACTATCGAATTAGCAGTATTCTTCCCAAATTACAGTAACAAATCAGAATACAGACTACACCAATTGGATGTCCACAGAATTCTCCGATTTTACCTGCACAGGACTAAAGATTTTCAAAAATCGGACCAATTGTTTGTTTCCTTCTTAGACAAAAACAAAGGGTCACTTTGTCTAAATGGCTTTCAGACTGCATCTCATTTGCTTATAAAACTGCTAGTAAACAATTACCTGCTAAAGTAAAAGGCCATTCAACCACAGCAGTATCAACTTCATATTCCTTTAGATCTAAACTCCCAATTGATACCATTTGTGCAGCAGCTACTTGGGCAAGACCTCATACTTTTGTCACTCATTACAAATTGGATTTGTCTCCCAGGACAGGTCATCCTTTGGGTCCACTGTGCTGAAGAGTCTCTTTGCCTGAGCCACCCGAGATAAAGGTGTTGGGGACGCTGTCCCATCCAGCAAGAATTACGGCGAGATAGGACTACATAACATAAAGAAGTTATGTACTTACCATAACATTCCATGTTTGTAGTCCATCTCGCCTACATTCTTGTGCCCCACCCTCCTTCCCCCTTCCTGTATCCTGGAGGAACTGGTGGACTATCCATTATTCTGTCTGACCTTGTTGTAGTTGTCTGTCCACTTGGCATGGATAGTAATACAAAGTATTCCATTTGTATGTGCATATTTATTGATAGTTTACTTAGTATTATGCATGTAGTTACTTTCTTGCAAACAAGATCTGGGGAACTGCCGTGGTGCACCATGAGATAGGGGACAGCCTCAAGCCAGTAAAACCTCTCAAGCTGTAGTATCAGCCGAGTAGGAGCCAAGAATCAGCTCCGAACTCATCCAGCAAGAATGTAGGTGAGATGGACTACAAACATGGAACGTAATGGTAAGTACATAACTTCTTTTTTTTAGTATTTTAAAGGTAGACTGTTAAAATCTGTCATGTATGTCTTTTTTAATTTAATCGGAATCCATCAAATTGACTTCTAATACATGGAATAACTAATCATGCCCAAAAAAATGTTTTTTGTGAAACTCTAATGCAGAAAAATAAATTAATTAATAGATATCTGCTATGTAATCCATAAGGAAAACAACCTCTCTACAATTCTTTCAGATTGATATAAAATAATCATAACTTATAAAATTAATTCTAGACATTTATTATATTAGAAGATAAGGAAAATATTTTAGAAAGACATAAGTGTCTCATATAACAATATATTAAAGGTACTTCCCCCAGTGCAACACTGGAGAATAATCACATGGAAATGTTTGCATAGAGCTTTTATTGTCCCAAATAAACTGGCTAAAATAAGGAAAAACTCCAAAATCGAATGCTGCAGATGTAAGCAGGAAATTAAAGTGGAACGCTTTCACATAATATACAGTTGTGTTCTTTTAAGAGAATTTTGGTGGGAAATTAATTATTTGCTTAAAGTTTTGTGGACTGGCAAGATGAATTTAGACATAGTTTAGTTTTATGTAGTGTTTCTTTGGCTGTTGTCTTAAGAAAAGAATAATATGACTTGACATGGAGAATTCTAGCAACAGAAACTAGGCGAAGAACTCTGTACCAGATTTTAATGAATTTCTGTCTGTTCTTTGAGAAATAATTGTCAAGGAGGAAATCATCACTGAAAGAAACAGAATATCCTCAAACACTACTTTTTTTAAACATAGAACCAGATACCCCATTGTTCTAATGCTGAGTCATATATTTTTTATTTTCTTATTACTTTGTCTTCCTTACCTTCATAGTTTTTTTTCTTTTTTTAAACATTTGTCACCTTTTAAAAATACCATTAGAAAAATGGTTTTGACACAAGTTTATATTGCATGTAGTTTTATTCTTTAACATTATATGAACTATGTTCTAAAATATTGATTTTTATTCTTCACAATTCATGATTTGGAACAGCAATAAAATTTGTTGAAAAAAGAAAATAATACCAGCAAATGCTTCAGTTAACTGTTTCAAGCCACAGTTATCAAACTGCTGCTAAATAATGATCTAGATACAATTATGTTTAACCTAAAAATTGGTACCCAGAAACTAAAAATATAGTTCCTCATCCAGACCATGCTAAAGGTAACTATAGTGAAATAAATGGGCTTCTCAGTAATAGAGATTAGAAGGAAATTGTGTATTTCAATAAAAGTTAATTCCAGTAATTACATTCCCCCTGGCTTGGAAGTAAAAGATACACTTTGCAGCTACATTTCTGCTGTGGTCAGTGAGATATGGGTGGCTTTGAAAAGTAATCCTAATCTGTGGTAGGTTTTGGATAATAGTATTGATGTCTTGGACATATTTAATTGTGTCATCTATACTGGCACCCAGTAACTTGATATGAGTGACTTGTTCTAGTTTAGTGTTGCTAGATGAAACTATATTTAGTGCAGTGCTATTGTTGGGAAATTACTAGAGGTAGGTGTGCTTAATTCTATTTTTTTGAGGGGGGGAAGGTTTAAGAATAGCTGGGAGTATTCTAGCCAGATCTCAATAGAGGAGAAGGAGTCTTGGGTGGATGTAGGAAGTTGAGATTGTGTTGACGCTAAGCAAACTGGAGCTGAGACATCAACATATTATATGAACTTTCATCTATTATGTAAAAAAACTAAATGGAAAATAATATAGAAGTACAGTAGACAGTTAATAAATCACAAAGTAATATCTCAGTCTCACTTAATTGGGTTACTTAAGACCTCACTGATGCCTCTTCTGTCAGTGTTTTCCTTTTTGGAAATTAAAATGTTGCAGTATGTTTTACTGCAGTGTGTTGAAAAGTGCAAGCCAGCGTTGCAATTCTGAAGGGTGTTTGCCCCTTTGTCTACCGAGCTGATGACTGTGAAATTGATATATAGAATTCAGTGCAAAACATATTTTTATAATAGTCTTAACAGTTAATTAGCATGATATTCAGACTTAAGAATCATTTAGATTAGCAGCAGACATAAATGTCAGAAAATGAGTATGTATTCAGTAAAGGAGAAAAGAATGTGACGAGAAATTAAGGAAAATTTGTAAGGAGTAAAGTGAAAGTAGCCAGGTAGCTGAGGAAATTAAGGTTCTTGTAGAGCTGAGTAACCTGCATGGGAAACTCAGGTTATACCACAGATACATTGTCAGTTTGACAGTAAGTGACATTTTAATATTTCCTAAAGGAATGCTTCATTGGGAGTTGACACGGAGCATAATAGAGAGAAAGGAAGTAGCACTGTATTGGATATTATCAAAATTTAGTGGAATCTAGTAAAGAGATTCAGTTCCAGGGAGAGACCTGAAGCCATGCCAAGGAGACTGGCATTGTTTAAGTGGCTAATTATTATGTTGGTGAAAATAAACTTTTCCTAATATTTTATGCAACTGTGAGAGTATTAAAATATGATAATAGAAAGTGAACGAGTTGAAATAACCTAATGAAGTTGGATTCAGATTGTCTTCCACAAAGAAGGGAAGAAGAAGAATATATATTAGACCGATTTATGAAGACTATGATTTAATAAGTAACAGCTTTAGTAACACACTTTTGAATCTCATCTGCAAGACAATGCACAGCAACAGATGATGACGTTTGATTTTTGGCCACTTCAATCTAGGCTTCAGAGGACTGGCTTAAGTTTAAGTGAATTTCAAACATTAGGCGAAGATAAGCCATAATTCTTACCCTGCAGAAGGAAGGGTAGGTGGAATAATATTCCTAAAAATGGGCTAAACTGAGAGGCAACTCGAGGTATAAAGACCTGTAGGCTTGGATTCAGATGACAAAATTCTCAGGATGCAATATGCAATTGTTGTGCCAAAACTGGTTGTGGCTCTTTTCCTGGAGGGAATGCTGTGAAAAAAAAAAATATATATATATATATATATATATATATATATATATATATATATATGTATATATATATATATTTTTTTTTTTTTCAGCATGCTCTTAACTTTATTATAGAGTATTGTGAATTGTTTATCAGAGAGATGTGTGAAGCATCTAGAAATTATCACAGTGACTGACAAGGATTTTGGTTTCAGGGGTTATCCAAGGAAGAGTTATTTGTATTTCACTTACCTTACAAGAGCCATGACATTAAGGCACCGGGATCCAAGGACAGATAGAGCAGATGATGCAGTCTATTGATAACAAGGATGATGATGATGATAATAATAACAATACCCATTTGCTATCAGGTAGGCCCACTAGATACAAAGCCCCTTTCAGGAGATACCTGGGAGCCATGTCTGTTAAGTGACTTGCTCAAGGTCATGCAGTAGGCAAAAGAGTGCTGAGGTAATCAAACCCTGTACCACAGAATCTACAACTCACAACCTTGACCCTCTGAGCCAACTGACAGCTAAAGCCTGAGGGGTAGAACAACTTTGTGCTTTGAGAGAAACAAAAATGTGTCACATTAGCATTTTCATATCAGCAGACAAGTACAGGAAGATGAAGACTAATAAAGTATTCTATTATACTGACAGCTGGACAGTTATGAGTAGCCAAAGGCAATACACAATCCTGTATATTTCCCTTCCTCTAACCTCATCAATTCTTGTGGGCCGAGAAAATTTGGGGCAGATAAAAGTTGGGCTAGACAAAATTGCTGAACATTAAATTTTGTGTACAAGATATTGACCAACTTCCATTACAGACTAAAGGTGTTCATGATCATGGGTTTTTCATTAACACTGGATGTAAGCCATTATGTCATATCTTCAGCTACAGCTTTTTGATGAGTTGATAAAATGACTATTCATCCAGTTATAAAGCATTTCATCTGAGGACTTAGGCAGATACAAGAATGGAACCTGCTGGTAGTCCTGGTGGGTTCCAACATTATATAAGGAATTATCAGGTGTACAACTATTAGACAAAGATGAAAACTGTGATAACTAATTTTATAATACCCACATGATCTGAAAGTTTTTTCTTTGTTGTCACTGATATTTATCACCACAAGGTTGCTGTAGTTTAGAAGTTTCTTTAGTAGTTTTGGAGTTGGCATAGTAATGTTCAGTGGTTTCCCTTAGATGCATGCCTGCTATAATTTGTTTTCTTTTGTCAACAATTGATTGTCAATGTCATGGACATCAGCTGATCAGCTGTTAACAAATAACCATATATTCAGAATAAACTACTGCAATGTCTACGTGTTCTTGCTGGTCAGTATGTTATAAATGAAACAATCTGAAAGTCTGACATTGGGCCATAGTTGCTCGTGTACTAAAGGAAGATAGTGCATTATACTCAGTTACAGACCCATCAACTAAAAGACATTGGTGACCTTGTGCTAACAGACTTAGACTGATTGTGTTTTGTTAAGGATTGATCTTACTCTTCAAAAAGATTTGACACAATCCCTCAGGCAGAAATTTTAAGTACAGTTGTCTCAACATTAACAGTTTTATGGCTCAAATAGTAAAGAAATCCTTAAATGGAGAACAAAAATTACAAGTCTCTGTAAAGACCTGCTAGGGTGTCCATTGGGGACCACCAAGGTTCAGCACTGGGACCACTCCTGTTTTGGTCTCTTTTTCAGAGATACCTACAAAGAACTTTGATTAGTGAAATATGATAATAATTGTAAACTTAAGAATATAATTACTTCTACTAAGAAGGCAACAATATTTCAAGACAGTTTCAGCAAAATTTCTACTTGGTGCATTAAAAATACTGTTACCCTCAGTGTTAGTAAATCTGTTATTGTCAGATATGGGAAAAATATACTTTTTGATTAACAAATTAAAAGGAAGTCATGAAAAACAGGCAAATAAATGACACAGGAAGCACTCTGAAAAAATAATTAGGTTTTAGCCAAAGTCAGAAAACCTTACTCTGTATCACAGCTCATACTCAAAGGCATGACCAATATATCATGGGAAATCATTGCATCATGAAATATGACATTGATCTGCCCTGTAATGGAATACAATTCTGCAGCCTTAATATGTGACACCTGGCGCAGCTCAAGAAAGTTCAGAGATTCTTAATGTAGAAAATTAAGAGTCTGGAAAACATGAAGTACTCAGATAGCAGATAGCAACAATCTCTGCTGTCTTAATACTGTAGTAGAAGGTACCCTAGAACTTGTGTTTGCATATACAATACAGTTGACCTGATTACATATGAAAACTCACACATAGAACATAGAATGAGTCAGATCACTCTCATACTAATAAGAAAGACATGTTACATAGGGCAAACCATATGTGACTTTCTTTAAACACTTTGGCAAACCATTTGTGACTAACTTTAAACAACCTTTCCACACCCACAATGTAACTTTCAAATGTTTCCAGGTTCCTCAAGAATCAGTATACCTTCCATCCCACAAAATGGAGAAGACATATTATGAAAGTGCAGGATTGCTTCAGGCCACTTTTTGAGAGTGCATCACTGTACTGTTGTGGGAGAGTTAAACTGGCTTGAACATAAACAACCTAATGTGGGAGAGTTAAACTGGCTTGAACATAAACAACCTAAAGCTAGAGACTTGCTTACAGTCTTCTAATAACTTGGATTTATTTCCATTTTGAAGTGGCATTCTCCTGCTTGAGGTCAAAGGGCCTCTTTTTCTACCCTCTTTTAGGTCCCTATTTGTTCTAGTCACTTTAGTAATTCTACTTTATCTGTAGAAATTTTAAGTTTGTAGAACAGCCTTTCATCTACCATTAGGTAAACACAAACTAAACTTGCATTAAAACATGCCCTTAATGCTCAGTTAATAAACAACTGAATGTGTAACCATGACATTAATTAAAATTTGCCCTTTTTCTTCTCACCTCTAAACACGTATTTCTCATAAATAATTCTCAGTGGTTAGCACTGTTTCTTCAGAAAACCTGATTCCAACATTCAGTCCCCAGTTAGGGTCATTCTGTGCAGAGTTTGCAGTGCTGTCTCTGCTTAGATTTTTACCAAGAACTATTGGTGGAAAGGCATGGCTGGGGCAGCTATAATGTGCACATGCAGAGATCAGGCAGAATATACTGGCAATTGTATAATTTTCTGCCTCTTGCAACATGCAGTGTGACATAAATAAATGAATGAAATAAATGTAGTGTCATTTCTAGGTGATACCAGTAAAGACAACAGCTGTGTAAGTGCTGCTTGTTTTTGCCAAAACTTGTAGATTGCTTTTGTGATTGCACAAATGGTCCAGGTGTGATATGAATTTGAATGTGGCTCAGAGTGCTAAAGTTAGGCTATGCTGTCACAATCACATTGCTGTGGGTATAAGATAACCTAAAAAAAGTTGTTTTAGATTTTCATTTTCACTGTTTATCCCACTTCTTTTTTTAGTTCTTCCTACCTACATTGCCATCGTGGTGGTATGGTGTGCAACAAGTACATTTACTACTTATGTAGGTCTGTTTCCAACCTGTTGTGTACAACATGTACATTTATTACTTGTGCAGGTCTGTTTCCAGCCTATGCTGTATGACATGCACATTTACTACTTGTGCAGGTCTGTTTCCAGCCTATGCTGTATGACATGCACATTTACTACTTGTGCAGGTCTGTTTCCAGCCTATTCTGTATGACACACATGCTTGTGCAGGTCTGTTTCCAACTTAAATAATTATTGCTTAAGTTTGTGTTCCTTTCATGTGTTCTTAAATTCAACTATATCTCTCTTGATTGCCATTATAGTAGGAAGTTCATTCTAAAAGTCATATGTTTCATCTGATGCTCTTTCTTACTTCCCTACTGAATTACCTTCCCCGTCTTTAAAATACAGCTGCTTTTCCATTTACTTATTTTGTGAAAAAAATTCTTCCCACTTTCTATATTAAATTTTAATACACAGGATATCCCATTCTTTCTGCTCTTTTGCTATTTTGCACATGTAAGGAGGGCTCCTTTTATAACCTTATATATATATATTTAGTAGACATTACAAATTGCTTTGGCTACCAATATGGAGGTTACTTCCTAAGCAATGGGTTTGCTGAAAGGTGGCTGGAAAGCTGGTCCAAAGAGAAGAGGGACATAACATTTTTAGAAATATTCCCCATTTGGGTGGCGGTTTTGGTTTAGAAGGCTAGGTTACGTGATATGAGGATCACTTTTCACTCGGACAATATCTCAATGGTGCATTCTCTCAAAAAACAGTCTTCCAGATCCAAGTGGGTCCACTCGGTTATTACGCTTTTAGTCTTACTTAGTCATCATCATCTTCTTTCGGCTGTTCCCGTAAGGGGTTGCCACAGTGGATCATCTGTTTCCATTTCTTCCTGTCCTCTGCATCTTGCTCTGTCACACCAACCACCTGCATGTCCTCTCTCACCACATCCATAAACCTTATCTTAGGCCTTCCTCTTTTCCTGTTACCTGGTAGCTTCATCCTTAGCATCTTTTTCCCAATATACTCAGCATCCCTCCTCAGAACATGTCCAAACCAACGTAGTCTTGCCTCTCTGGCTTTGTCTCCAAACCTTCCAACCTGGGCTGATCCTCTAATATACTTATTCCTAATCCCATCCACCCTCGTCCCACCCAGTGCAAATCTTAACATCTTTAACTCTGCCACATCCAGCTCTAACTCCTGCCTTTTTGTCAATGCCACTGTCTCCAACCCATATAATATAGCTGGTCTCACTACCCTCTTGTAGACTTTCCCTTTCACTCTTACTGGTACTCGTCTGTCACAAATCACTCCTGACACTCTTCTCCACCCATTCCATCCCACCTGTACTCTCTTCTTCACCTCTCTTCCACACTCACCATTATTCTGAACTATTGATGTTAGGTTGTCTATCTTACCTTCGTTCTTGCTGTTTGGGATCAGAGCCGATCCTCGGCTCTGACTCAGCCATCTTCAATAGCTCCAGAGCTGTTTACTGGCTCGAGGCTACCCCTTATCCCATGATGCCTAGCGAAAGCTACCCAGATCTCGTTTGCTCCTTCAGCTATGAGGTGTGTCGTTTCTGGCACAGGCTTGTATACTTTTGTATATTTATATAATTATATTTGTTTAAACTTCTTAAAACTAATATATACTTCCCCTTATAGTTTTATTCCCTGTGGGTGTTGTTTGCGGACGTCGCTTCTTTCCGCAGTCCTTTTTTTTCTTAAGAACTCGTTTAAATTAGAGAGTTCTCCCCTCCCCCCTCTCCCTTAGGACAGCCGTTTAACTTAGAGGCTCTCCTTCCCTTCCTTTTTACTGTAAAAAAAAAAAAAAAACTGTTGCGTTCATTTAGTAGTATAGAGATTTTTTTGTCTGTCTGTATTATGGTACTTGGATTGTGTGAAGTGGTAGAGTTATGTCCAAGGATACAAAAGTTTTTGGCTTCAAAAAGTGTGACTCATGCTGTCAGAAAATGTCTCTGCCACATGGGCACACTAGTTGCATTTATTGTTTGGGCACTGTTCACCTGCAGGACTCTTGTTCTATTTGCCACGCTTTTAGTCCAAGGTCCTGCAGGAGTGCAAAAACAAATTAATCCTTCAGGGTTTATTGAAGCCTCAGGATTCACCGGCAAAAAGTTCTCAACCAGTGAAATCCCCTAAATCTGTCAAGCCGTCGGCTCCACCTTCGGAGCCGACTCCTGTATTGGAACAGCCGTGTATGTCGGTTCCGGCTGGCACCGACAAGACAACTCCTCCATCGTCTCCATCAGATGTTTCGGAGCCATCATGGAGCTATAAGAGACTGAGGTCCCCTTCTTTAGAGTCCCTCCACTCAGCGCCTCGGTCACCATTATTACAAAGTGAACATAGCCACCATTCTTCACACTCCTCTCGATCCTCTAGGCTTACGGATCATAATGTGGAGAGAGTAGTAAGTAGGTTGCTTAAGTCACAGGCACTAACTAAATTACTATCCAGCCCACCTCAACAGGTAGCGGCTCCAACCAACTCTATTTACATTCCTCCTCCCACTCCATTGAGTTCGGAGCCGGAGGTCGTTGGTGTGCGGGTAGTGGAACCGTCGGCTCTGATCACCATCTCTCCTTCAGCTCCGACTTTGGCTCCGATTACCTCGATTGTTCCTTCTATCGAGGAATCTGGATGCCAGGGCTCTCTCGTCAATTCCGAGGGGGGGAGTGGCATCAGACCCTTGTCCGACCCAGTTCTCCTTCTCTGAGCTTCGGCGCAGGTGAGCTCGGCTCCAACATCGGGCTTGGAGCCGTCGCCCTCAGTGAATAGAAAGATTCCTATTTTTTCGGAACCGGAGCTTTCTCTGCCTCGAGGTTGAGACACCTTCAAGGTCATGCAGAGTGTGCTGTCCCCCAAAATGGCTCCATCGGCTCCGTCCCCCATAGTGTCTGTGCCAACCTCTGCTCCACCTCCAGACCCCAAGCATAGGGAACCAATGCCCCAGGACACCCCATCGGGTGTTCCCTCTTCTTCCGAGACCTCCCCTGATCACTCAGAGGAGCCCCCTCGGAAGAAGAAGTGCAAGAGGAAGCACATTGGCTCCCCTGAGTCTGTCACTTCAGATACAGACTTAGATGAATCGGAAGGGTCCCCGAGGTCCCCCTCTGAAGATGTTTCCTTTTCTGACATCCTTGAAATGCTTAGGCAGAGGGGGAACTGGACCTCCCTAGTCCCTACCGAGGATGAGTCTGTATTCCTGGATGCCTTTGGTTCCCGACCTCCCACCTCCTGGGTTTCTCCTCTTTTCTACCCACTCATGTCTGTGGTGGCTCAAAAGGCTTGGTCAACTCCAAACACTGTGGAACCAACTCTGAGGAGACCTAACAAGTTTATTACAGCCCCCCAGGATAAGCAATTCCTTTCCAAAGGTGTGCCTGTTGATGCCATGGTGGTAGCAGCAGCCACCAAGAAAGAGTTATCAGAAACCTCTTCATCTGTTCATCCCCCTAACAAAGAGTCTCGGATGATGGACAGATGCGGAAAGCGAATTTTTGCTTCAGCAACCTTCTCGATGAGGTCCCTGAACTATCTATGTCATTTTACTCGTCTTCAAAGGGATCTCCGAAAGAGCTTGGCGATGCCCTTCAAGATCTTAACAACTGAGGGAGTACAAGCCAAAGTAGCTTCCCAGCTGGCGACTCTTAATTCCATAGTCAACTCCTCCATGAGGCTGATTTCCTATGCAGCCGATGGAGCAAGTAGAGCCGCTGGTACAGGTGTGGCCCTCAGGAGACATGCTTGGATGCGGCTGTGTCAGTTTGTGGAACCCTTTCTAGCGTCCTTCACCAATACTCCCTTTGATGGCTCCTTTCTTTTTGGGCCTCAGGTGAAAGACACACTGACCAGGTGTGAGCAAGAAGGCAAGACTCTCTCTGCCATGGGAGTCTATTTTTCCACTCCCTCTAGGCCTTACCCCAAGGGTCAGAAGAGTGGAAAGATGTGGTTCTGGAAATCTAAGGGATCCTTGCCTGACACGTGGTGATTTTTCCTCCAGAGGCAGATGGGGAAACAACAATAATAGATGCCGCCTTCATGGCAGAGGGGGTCTGCAGAACCAGGGTGACAGAGAATCCTTCTCTGGCAAGCCCTTCCAGCATCCCTGAAGGGTTGCACGACTGCTTGCCTCTGGAGGCAGTCGGCGGAAGACTTTCATTGTACCCAAAAGCCTGGCAAAATTTAACAAGCGACAGATGGGTACTATCCATTATGTCTGGAGGTTACAAAATTCCCTTCCATCAATCCCCATTACAGTCAAAAAAGGACCTTCCAGATGTTCCACCCAATCTGAGGGAGCAAGCAGTCATAGAAGTTTCAAAACTGCTAGAAAAAAGAGCCATTCAGGAAGTCCCCACAGACCAGCTCGGATCCAGGGACTGGAGACTGATTCTGGATCTCAGCAGACTAAACAAATCTGTACAAAGAGAAAAGTTTTGGATGGTCACGCTACAGTCCATTCTACCCTTTCTGGGTCAGGACAATTGGATGTGCTCGATAGATCTTCAGGACGCGTACTACCATATCAAGATGGACAGATGCTCCAGAATATTTCTTCGCTTCTGGGTAGGGGCCAGTAATTACCAGTTCAGAGCTCTGCCCTTTGGTCTCACCTCAGCCCTCAGGGTGTTCACCAAGTGTATGGCAGTAGTCACGGCTCACCTGAGGCGTCAAAGATTCCAGGTGTTTCCATATCTAGACAACTAGCTCCTCACTGCTACCACTAGGCATCAACTCTTACAAGCGCGGGATTATACAATCACATCATGCACTCAACTAGGCATCACAATAAATTTTGAAAAATTTGTCTTGTTGCCCTGTCAGTCTATCACTTATATAGGAGCAGAATTAAACACAAGGGAAATGTTTGCAAGATTACCACTGGAAAAAGTTTCCACAATTCTTCAACAAGTGTTAATCCTAATGCAGAGCAAAAGAATTCAAGTCAGATATGTCCTTCAAGCTCTGGGCTCCATGGCAGCTGCCATTCTTCTAATTCCATTAGCACGTTTCCACATGAGAATTCTTCAGTGGCTTCTTTTCACGCAGTGGTCCTTTCAGGAGCTTCCCATGTTTCACATGATCCTGATTACAGAAACATGCAAAAGGCACCTGTCTTAGTGGATGGACTCCCCACTAGTGTCTCAGGGCAGACCTTTCATGCACCCTCCACTGGTAGCCACAGTGACCACAGACGCCTCCCTGATAGGGGGGGAGGCATTATCTGGGCAGAACAGTCCAAGGCACTTGGCAACCTCATGAGTACCATCTGCACATCAGTATCCTAGAAATGAGAGCCGTGCTTCTGGCGTTGCAAGCACTTCAAGACTCTCTTCCTTCTGGAACCATTGCAATTCAAACAGACAATATGTCAGTGGTGTGGTACATCAACAAACAGGGCGGAACCAGGTCCTACCCCCTGTGTCGAGAGGCACTCAGGCTGTGGCAATGGGTGATTTCCTCCCAACGTTTTCTGATTGCGATGCACATCCCTGGGAGATCCAACGGTATAGCGGACAGGCTCAGCAGAGCTATTCTCATGCCTTACGAGTGGTCTCTGACTCAGGAAGTTGCGGATCTTATCTTCCGCAAATGGGGACAGCCTTGCTGCGATCTGTTTGCCACCCCTGTCAACAGCAAATGCAGCAACTACTTCTCCCTTCTTCCACTTCCAGGTCACATACCCAGAGACAGTCTAATCCACAACTGGCCTCAGGGACTCCTTTACGCTTTTACCCCTTTTCCCCTAATACCAAGACTCATACAGAAAGCAAAATCGTTGAGTTGCAAAATGATCCTCATTGCCCCTTATTGGCCTCGACAGATATGGTTTCCATTCCTGCACCCCTACCTTGTTGATCAGCCCTGGATTCTGGACCTGATTCCAGATCTTCTGATTCATCAGTCAGGCGGGTTGCATCAATCCCTCCAAACAGTCCAGCTTACAACTTGGTTACTCCACTTCCAACTTTAGCCAGGCTTCCCATTATCTCCCCAGCAGTCCATAATATTATCGTTTCCTCACATAAATCTACTACGAGAAAAACGTATGCTAGTAGATGGAAACGGTTTTCGTACTGGGCAGAGTCTAGAAATGTGGATCCTTTCTCAGCCCCAGTCCATGAAATTCTTGAATTTCTAGCAAAACTTTTTCAGTCCGGTGCCGCTTCCACTACTATTAGAGTACAGTTAGCGGCCATTTCAAATTTTCATATCGGATTGTTGAATTCTATCATCATGTCTCATAAGCTCTGTAAGGCTTTTTTGAGAGGAACATCTCTTCTTAGACCTCCAGTGAGAGATACCCCTCCTCCTTGGGATCTTAATTTAGTCTTAACTTCCTTAATTTTGCCTCCTTTTGAACTGGCTGCATCATGTTCCCATAAGTTTCTGTCTTGGAAGACACTTTTTCTGGTTGCTATCACTTCAGCTAGGTGTGTCTCAGAACTTCAAGCACTATGTGTTCTTCCTCCTTACCTGATGTTTCACAAGGACAGAGTTTCTCTGAGAACCAATCCATCCTTTCTTCCTAAAGTCTGCTCAGAGAACAATTTAAATCAATCCATAGATCTCCAAGTGTTCTTTCCCAGTCACAGCAACAAGGCAGAATACAAGCTCCACCAACTGGATGTTCACAGACAATTGGGTTTTAACCTTCATAGAACTAAAGAACTAAGAAAGTCAGACCAGTTATTTCTCTCTTATGCCTTCAACAAACAAGGCCTCCCAGTTTCCAAGGTGACTTTATCCAGATGGTTATCTAATACTATTATCTTTATTTACCAGTTATGGAATAAAGAGTTACCAGCTAAACCAAAAGGTCATTCTACCAGGGCATTAGCCACCTCTATAGCTTTTCAGTCTAGGTTGCCCATAGATTCAATCTGTGCAGCTGCCACGTGGGCAAACCCTCTACCTTTATCTCTCATTACAAGGTGGATATGGTCTCCTGGAGCAGAGCTGACTTTGGTTCCACTGTTCTGAAGAGTCTGTTCCAATGAGCCACCCAGGATGTTAAGTGCTAGGGACGCTGTCCCAAACAGCAAGAATGAAGGTGAGATAGACAACTTAACATAAAGAAGTTATGTAGCTACCATAACGTTCCATGTTCGTTTCGCCTTCCTTCTTGCGTCCCTCCCTCTTTCCCCCATCCTGGTGGACTGAGAGGAGTTCTTGTTTTCACTGGCTGAGTATTTTTTTCCTTATTGTTCTACTGGCCAGGTTTTCCGTAACCTATTCTATAATTAGATGTATTGAACAACCAGTTTTTAGATAACTGGTTTTCTCAACTTATGTCTGGGATTAGCTATTACAAACAAGATTTGGGTAGCTTTCGCTAGGCATCATGGGATAAGGGGTAGCCTCGAGCCAGTAAACAGCTCTTGAGCTATTGAAGATGGCCTTGGCTCCGATCCCAAACAGCAAGAAGGAAGGTGAGATGAGGACAACTAACATGGAACGTTATGGTAGGCACATAACTTCTTTATCCCAAGTATTTAAACTCATCCACCTTCGCCACCTCTACTCCTTGCATCCTCACCATTCGTCTATCCTCCCTCTCATTCACACACATATATGCTGTCTTAGTCCTGCTGACCTACATTTCTCTTCTCTTTAGAGCATATCTCCATCTCTCCAGGATCTCCTCCAGCTGTTCACTACTCTCATTACAGATCACAATGTCATCTACAAACATCATAGTCCACGGGGACTCCTGTCTGATCTCGTCTGTCAACCTGTCCATCACCATTGCAAATAAGAAAGGGCTCAGAGCTGATCCTTGATGTAATCCCACCTCTGCCTTAAACGCATCCGTCACTCCTGCTTAGTCTAGAGATTAATTTGTCATTTTTGTGTGTTCATGTCCCTGGTCATCTTAACCCTATAGCTGACAGCCTCTCCCATTTCCAGTTGGCAAGGTTTTGTCTTTTGCCCTAGAATTCATATTGAAAGGATACCCCAGTTCCTGCGATAGCCTGGCTAATTGCAGAAAACTAGCATTATCCCTCTTGGTAAATTCTTGGGCCTGAAATTCTAGGAAAAGATATTTGTCATCCCCCAGGTTTTCAAGGCATTCTACAGGTCTTTGATTTCTTGTCCCAGGACTTGGGGAGTACAGTTGTTATTTCAGTTTTTAGTGGCTAGGTCTGCTGCTGCGGATTTAGACTCTCAGAGTGCACCTTGCAGCTTTAGGATGGTTGGAGCACTTTTGGGGCATTCAGACTGTGCCAACTGACTGGGTTATCGAGAGGGTACTCAAGTGCCTTGAGAATATCTGGGGACCTTCCCAGGATTCCAGGAAACTGATTGGGAAATCACTCCTTCCCCATGTCATTCAAGGTCTCTGTAAGTCCCCGCGTGAATTTGGTATGTTTGTTACTATAGCAGTCTTGTTCACATCCTTGTATGCTGGTGCCTTCTGCGCCAGTGAATTACTACTTTATATTTGCTGGACAAACCTTGTTATCCACAGTGATTTTATTATGATTTGGTTAAAAGCATCTAAAACTGATCCAACTGGGAAAGGACAACAGGTGTGTTTGGACAAGGTCAGAGTGCTGGCCATTTGCCCAGTGCATTGGGTCGGAATACTATATAATATTACTCCCACAAAGAAAAGGTCAGGCATGGTTTTCATGTGGGCCTCAGGCAGACCTTTTAACTTATTAGAGATTAACTTATTTCTTAGGCAGTCCTTGGCAGGAAAAGGAATTCACATACAAGGTTACTCCGCACATTCCTTCCGGATAAGTCGCACCTCAGATTTGGCCATGGAAGTGCATTCTGTGCACGTCATTCAAAGAACAAGGAGGTGGGTCTCTGACACATGTTGTACATCAGGCATTCAATTTTATTTCTATTGCAGGGAAGGAGGTCATTTGGTTCTTAGATCATTCTTTCACTCAGAGAGCTTCAATCTGAGCCTTGGCCTACCTGGCTGTTCACTCAAGTTCTTATGATTTTAGCTGTTGGACGGTGCATTCCTTTGGTGTCTCTGGAGTTAGTTGGTTTCATTTCTGGGAAATCCAGCATAAGATTACCATTGAAGAAGCCTTACACAGAATTGTGATAATCCACCTCAGGGGTAATGATCTGGGCCAAGTTCCTATGAAAACACTGTTGGCCAGAATTGTGTCTGATAGGCACCGGTTGCAGCAGTTGTATCTCAGTTTGGTTTTGTTCTGGTCTGCCATCTTCCCAACACTTTACTGGAAAGTCACTAGAAGTTCTGGTGCTGTTGGGAGAGCCAGGCATTTCAGCAGCCGTACAGGCAGTCGGGCTACTAGTCAGATTGGTTTCCAGGTGATTGAGCACAGTGATATTGACAGAGCGGACCATGATTTGTATGATTTGAACAATGTTCCTTTGAATAACATGGGTTTTGATTTGTTTAATTTGGACATTGTTTTTGCTGTTCAGGAGTTTTTCAAAGTTTAACTTGGTGCCTTCTTTGACCCAGATTCTCAGTGTAAGGCTAGCTGTTTGGGGGGAATGTCATGTCACATGCCTGGTTAGCAGTGTCCTTATGACTTCAACCCCCTTGTGTCCACCCTTCCTGTTTAGCCGCCCCGACTCTCCTCAAGTTGGACCTAGATTTGACCGGTGGCCACGTAACGAGGTATGTGCCTTGTAAGAATGAGTTACAGTGTTTGCTACCTCGTCCGAGGTAGCTTGGAATATGCACCCATTTTTCCTGAAGTGGCAGCTGGAACAGGTGGAGTTACGCCAACCAGCTTGAGGTAATGGTTTGATGGTTATGGGTTTATGTGCTGCATCTGAATTATTGTGATATTATTGTTCGGTGTCAGTGGCTGTTATTTAATAAAAGGTTGCAAAGTCTTTATGGTGCGGTTTCTGACTTAGCTTAGGAGACAAAATTTTTTTAATTCCATGTAACTAGAATGTCAGTAGTGTTAGTCACAGGCATGTTGCACAGCTTCTGGAACTTATCTTTGTTTGCACTTTTTGCTTGAATTACTACGATTTGTGTCCTAAGTGCAGCTCTTGCCTCTTTAACAGTAGTTGTAAATGCTGAACAAAATAAAATTATCTGAACTGCATATTTTAAGGCTTCCAATTTTTAGTCCAAGTGCCGACAGACCCTCACCCACATGCTTGTTGAGGTGTCAAACCATCATTGTAATCCAGGAGCAGTTAACTGACCATACTTGCTTTTACTCCAAAGAACTTTTAACAGTCATTTAAACTACTTTTGCTTTTCACTGGTGCTTGAAGTGGGAAGATGTGTGTCTTATCTTGAATGTTGGTAAAATGTGCTGTGTTTTTTAAGTATTTTCCTTAAAATGCAACACAGAGCAAAAATAGGAATGGCTTTATCTTCTCAAATTTGGGTTAATGATATTTTTTCTCTTTCAGCTGAGCACAAATGTCACTGCACATGACATTTTCCCATCTCTATTGCCTTGGTGCTTATGCATTTGACTTTTTGTATTGTAGTGTATCAACACTTCTTCGAAACCATATTCTTTGAGTATGACAAATCAGTATTTGTGAGTGTGTGTGTGTGTGTGTGTGTGTGTGTGTGTGTGTGTGTGTGTGTGTGGTAAACATTACCAAAATTGACTGTTCTTTTTTCATAGGGAAATGGTCTTTCATTTTTAATTTTGGATTATGCGTGAGTTGTTACCATGCAGCATGTATTCTTGTAATTTATTAGTATGACTTTTTTCACATATCCTACATACCCCACCAGCTAGCTACTAGTTCGTTACAGTGCCCGGCAAGAAAAAGAACCTGCAACCATCACAAATTTTATATACAGAACATGTTCATAGTGTATTTGAGCATATACTTGATACGCATATAATCTGCATTCTTGGAACAGATAAAGACAGCTATTTTTAGAAATGGATGTCATTTAAAGAAGTACAACAGATGATAGACTACAAAATATATTTATTGATAGTAAAATAAATTAAATTACAGTAACACTGATATAGAAAAATTCATATTGTATGAACTTCTGTAATCAGTAGGCCAGTAATGTCTTCATTTTTATTCGCTTTCTCCTTTCTGAAACACACAAAAAATATATAATTACAAGAAGTTTTAAGAATAATGCAACTTTCTATAAAGAGATCACACTAAGATTCTGTCTTACTACGTGAAAAGTCTTACAACAACAGCAGATACAGTTCTTCCCTAAAATGTTTGTCATAGATGAAAAAAAAACTTGCTATATTCTAGTACCCAGTTTTGAAGAGCATTCATACGCATATATATGTGTATGTGTGTGATTGTGATACACACGTTTGTGTGTGTATGTATGTACATTATATATGTTTGTATATATCATATACTTAAATGTGTATGTGGATGTTTGTGGGACAAGAGCCACTGACAATTAATCAAGCAGAGTGACCTCCTTTTTGCCTAATTTAGTTCCAGGTGAAAGAAATCACATTGCAGGATAACATGTAATAATTCACTATGTAAAAAGAGGTAATAAAGCATGCAATATCAGGCACTTATTGTAACCTGAAGAAAAAGGCACAGACTATGCAGATGATTCTGAAGTACAACAACTAAAGATGTGAGATACCTTGCTACCGATCTCTCTACTCTTTGCCCTGAGTTTGTTGACCTGAGATTCAGCGATGTCAGCCCTTTCTTCGGCTTCCTCAAGCTCATGCTGAACTTTCCGGAATCTGGCTAGGTTGGAATTGGCTTGCTCCTCCTGGTCAGAAAATAGAATTTATTAACAAGGAATTACAATCTAAATATGATAACTAATAATTAAAAAGGAATGGGGAAAATCATGAATTCAAAAAAAAAAAAGTATCTTGATATCACAATCAAAATTCTAGTCAGTTAAGTACATGTTGTTTTTCATATTTAAAATACAAGATTGGATGTGAAAAGTATAAGATATCTGAGGAGTGTATGGCAGTGTTTTAGTGGTGCCATACTAGCATACATATCACTCAACATTTCAGTACAAGATTTCTGGACAAAGCCAAAAATAACATGGAGGCAAAGGCCTAGAATCGCGGACAGGTTTTAAATGTTACTTCTGTAAACTTACAATGATGTTCCAGAAATGCACACAATTTGAGGAATAGACCAAAAGTGTGAGTATGAAATTCTAGACAATTGAGAGGTATGCGACCACATGATTTTAAAGAATTTTGTATAGTTTGTATGAGTCTGTCAATCTATCTGCAACAAAGAAAACTGTGTGAAAAATGACCACAGATATGTCAGTTGTGTTTTCATTGTCTTATCATGTCTGAGATGAATAGAGTAAAATATGAAAGGGCCATAAGCCACATCCACAACACACTACTAATTATCACCTTATCTTCTTACAGGCCCCTTTTGCGACCACCATCTTTGTCATTCTATCCAACCACCCTCTAGTCCATTGCACCACTCTTCCTCCTTCTCCAATTCCTTTGAGCTTGTTTAGAAGGCTTCTGAGGAAAGGACACTGAGCTAAAGGTTTTGCTGAGGTCAAGGTAGATTACATTAAATGGATTTCTGTTGTCAATCCACATGTGACTGAGTCATAAAACTGAATTAGTCTGGATTGACAAGATCTGTTCACATAAAAAGCCCATTTTATTTCCTAAATTGGTAAAGTCACTAGGTAGAATTGCTTGTTTTTCAGTGGCAGCTCAGGAACTCTGGTTACTAACTTGCTCAAAATCACACAGTAGGCAAATGGAGTCTGAGGCAATCAAATACATTAATAGAGTATGAAGCTTATTAGAAACACATTGCTGTACTTTTCTGTTCTGGACAGCCATGGTTCATATCCTAGAGTTGGTTGTTTTCTCCCTAAGACTTCTAGCCATCACTGGTATGTCACTGCTGATATCGGTCCTACTCCTGCCCCACCCCTTATGAAGTGGTACGACTGTAGCTTTTATCAGTCATTTGAGACCATAGTGCCAGCCAGGGTTGTGCTGAATATCCTCACCAGTTTTTTGACAATACTAACACCAAGATAAAGCCACTTCAGTGATGAAACTGTCATTTAGAATCAGCAATCTGGGTGTTGATTATCTGGTTAGCGAGGTACAGAGAATGTACGCACTGGGTGGGTGGTGTAAAACTGTACCACACACAGAAATACTGTGCTGCATTTTAGTTTGAATGTACTATTCAACCAAGAAGTCCTGTTATGTTGTACTGTTTTTATATCTGATGAGAAATAATGAATCTTACTTTGCTGAAGTGGTCTGATGTTGACAGCACACTATAGGGTTACTGAATGGTATTGCCAAGTATAATATAGAAACAGTAAAAACATATTTGTAAAAATGTAATTTAATTATCAAAATTAGCATTTAAACCAGCAAATGCTTTTTTTGACACTAGCTGTTAAAATTCTTATGACAGATATAAGATAATCAACAAATTATCCAATAGGTAGATCCAACAGGCAGTCATTCTCACCACCACTCCTAGCTATATCAGCACTGCTGGTTGCCTACCAGACATCCTAAGTGATCATCTCCCAACCTTCACATTTAGACATACACATCATCCCCACAAACACATGGTATTTAGTCTAGCATATGATATCTCCCAATTTAACAGACACTGTCATTATCTAGCTCTAAAGTGTAACTGGGACATTCTTAAAAACATATATCCAGATGATGCAGTAACACACTATAATAATCCATTCCTAAACATACTAAATCAGTTTGCCCCTATTAGAAGAAAAAGATCCAAATCCAACCTAGTCCCCTCAGTCATAAAAGAGACTAGGTAAATTTTGTTGAAAAGAGATAAGGCATGGAAAATATGATCTAAATCGAAATCTCAACAACCCTGGCAAAATGTTAGACACATCCTTAACCTTTTAAAGCAAAAAAAATAGGTCAGATAAAAATTTTGCATTACTCAAAACTACAGGATAAGAATATGCCACAGAATCTAGAAGATTTAGGCTATTTGCCTGAAGTGTTTACATAGATATATTTATACCTCAAGCAGGCTCCAAAGAATCTTTTCTCTGGTAGACAGCAAATGTTGGAGATGTAATGGGGAAGAAAGAGGTAACTGGGAACATATTTTCTGGAAGTGTAATGAGGTGGCTGTCTTTAAAAGATTCCCTGCAGACTGCTCTGTTGGAGATGCTGGATGAGCAAACTGGAGTGACTAAGGAAATTATTTTTTTCAGCTATGATACAGAGCTGGAATTGCCTAGACATAGTAAGACCTTGCTGAGTCTAATTATGATGGCTGCCAAAAAAGCAATAACTAGAAATGGAAATCAAAGTCTAAGCCAAGTTTACTAAACGTAACGAAGAACATAGCTAAAACAACTGGAACTGGGATCTTTAAAAAATAGTAAGAATAAATTTCACAGGAAAAAAATAGGAAATGTGGGACCACTACATGCAGAGGAGGAACGATGTTTAAAAGAAGGCAGAATCTAAATGACCTATGTAATTGGTGACTGACAATGACTGGATATATTAAAAGTGATGTATAATGTTTGCAGTTACAGTTGTGTTGGCACGGTTTTAAGGTATAATGTTTGCAACTGAGATTGTGCAGCTATGATTTATTTTCATTTATGTAAACGTAAGATTGTCTATGTCACACATGATAATTTAATAAAGATGTTTCTTGTAAAAAAAAAAAAAAACCTACAGGATAAGCACCAACACAACCCTACTGGGCATCCGTAAAAAAACTACTGCACCTTGTCCAAACCAACATGCCATCTCCAATAAGCAGCAAGATCAGTGACTCCATTCCTGCCCAGTTTAACTGCCATTTTACTCAGTCCCCTTACTGAAAAGCCCACCATCCTCACCTCACATTATCCCTTCCAGTATTAGTGCTCATCTGGCTCCCATCTCCCACTAACCAGTACCAAGAACTACCATCATGAAACACCTCCATAAACTTAAAACTACAGCTCCTGTCACCAACAGTCTACCTCCTGAGTATCCCAAACTAACAGCTGATTCTTTAACATACCCCATATCTATACTGATATGTTAACACATCCATTACTGAGATCTATTCCCCACAATCTGGAAAAAATCACATCATAGCTATTCATAAAGGCAGATTCTCCACAGACTTCACTGTTATCAGATTCATAGCTATTCTACCACCTTTGTCCAAAATCTTAGAAAACTGCATCCACTGACAACTCTTTGGTCACCTTATCCATAATAATCTACTCTCCCACACACAACACAGCTTTTGGCCACATTGCAGTGCTCCTTAGTTTTACTAACACGATAAGTACCAATAGAAATGCTGTCAACCAAGTATGCACCGTCTTCCTGGATCTGTCTAAAGCATTCAACACAGTTTCACATCAAAAGCTGCTTGTATAACTTGCCTATTTAGGCCTCTCACAATCTAAACCTTCCATGGTTCCACAGCTACCTTATAGACAGTGTACAGTCTGCCAAATGAAACAACAACTCTTCTTCTTAAAATCCCATGTGGACTACCTCAGGGTTCATTTCTGGGTCCCATATAGTTCAACATCTTTATTAACAATCCGCACAAAGCAGTCCTAACATTTATCATTGGTCACTATGCAGATGATGTCACTCTTATATGTTCAGCTCATAAACTCACCCAACTACAAAAATCAGAAAAGATTCCTTCTCCTCTCTTGAATCCTGGTTAACAGACCATCAAGTACTGAAGTACTGTTAAATGTTAAAAAAAAAAAAACATATGCTCTTTACTTCAAAATCCCTGTTAGCCCACAAACAATCTTTCAGGATTACATCAGCTGCTAACAATATCCAAATCGAAAAAGTACCCAACACAAAACTACTCAGGGTGATACTGGATGATAATTTAAAATTTGACCTATACATCTGTCAAGCTAGTAAGAAAACAAACCAAAGGCTGATTTTTCTCTACCATTCTTAACACTTTCTTACCAGGTTCTCTAGGATAAGTCTTGCATATTCATACCTTCCCCCTCACTTCTGTATGCATCATCCATCTGTACCAGTGTTCATATCACATTAAAAAACAAACTTCAGGTCTGTTACAACAAAAAAGCCAAATTTACATCAAACTTACCAAACTGTCAACACCACTGCCTGGTAAAACATCTAAACCAGATTACCTGATCTACTCCTAACTAGTCATTGCCCGCAAAGTTATACACAAACCTGAATATTGCTGCTCTCTACAAAACATTCTGCAACATTACACCATTCCTAGATATGTACTCTCTGAAACAAAGTCCTTATTACTAAAAAACAAATCAGATAACAGCACCAGTAACTCCCTGTAGTCTACTTATATTGCCAAACATCAGAATCTTATCCCTCTCACCCTTTAGCAAACTACCATTCCATCAAGTTTTAAAAACCTCCTAAAACAACATCTTAATGCCTCATGGCTGTGTTCTTCTCCCACCCTGAATAATGCATTCTTTGTTTTAGTTGCCCCTCCCACACACCTTTTATCCCTACTGTCCTAGTCTCTCTGTCAATCTCCAGTCTTACATTACACCTTTCTCTTCTCATCCCACACCACTGAAAGAAACTTCAATTATGCTATTCATACCTTCTGTTTCTTCTTAGAAATCATATAATTCTCTTTACCCCTACCCCTTCTCCATTTTTCTATTCCACCTGGTTCTATTTCATACCCAACTCCATGTTTGGGCTTTTAATTCTTCTTCCATCATCTATACCCTCTGCTCTGCTGTCTACTGTTGCTCTTTTCCTAAATGAATTTGTCTGTTATTCACTGATATATTACTGCTGTTAATTTATACATCATGTTTTATCTTCCACTTGTCTTCTTTTTCATTTTACTACTTAAAGTTATATCTTGAATAGTACATATACTACTAACTTTTTTCTATATTCATTACTTGTGTATCTGTAAACATTACTGTGTTATGTATGCAACAATTACTTTATATCTACTATGCGCTGCTTTTACTGCTTTCAATATATATTTATTTACATTTGTATTTTAAACATTATTAGAGTTTTTCTCCCTGGACTTCTGCTGAAAAGGTGTCTAGCTACCCAGTCAGATTTTCCTGGTAAACAAAAGCAATAAATACGTTAACCATGACATTTATCATAATTATTCATTTCAAGCCTTGGTATACTTATCAGGTTATCCTTTACCATGTAGTACCCCAGGCCATACCTCTCAACTGTCCAGATTTTTGCAGAATGTCCAGATTTTTACCTCATATTTTGGTGTATTCCTAATAAAGTTTGTGATTTTCTGGCAAATCACTGGGATGATCTGAGGACTGAAGTCACTAAATAACGACATACATTTGAGTTTCAGACATCAAATCCTTCAGAAAATATATGTTAACACAAACTCTGTTACTCTAGCAACTTCCTAAGTTTATAAGAAAAATATTTACAATCTGTCCCTATTTTTGGGCCTTTATCCACATTTTGTCAGGCTTTGCCCAGATTTCATGCACTAAGAAGTTGAGAGGTATGCCCCAGGGCACTTGATTCTAAACTCTGCTCACAGACTCTTATGTTACTACCCTGTACCTTTTATAAACTAGTTCCCTGCCCCTCTAGAAATTCTTATTTTTTTCTAACCTAGATGAATCTCTCTGGGTTAGTAATAAACTACCTCGTAGTATATATCAAAGGCTGTTTTGCCACTATATTTCATTTGATTTATTCTACAACTTTCAGGTCTTTGTGATAATATTCCATGTTCACTCTTTTGAGTTTCTTCACTTTTTCTTACCTCCTAGAATTCTCCTTTCACACTCTACATGTATTACCACACAGAGATTACTAACAAGTCTAACGCGGTCTGTCTTGCCAAGTATGACATCAAGAGGTACGTTTTTTGATAAGAATGGCATTTCAAGTTCTGAAACAACTGGCTTTACAGGAAATCAAAGCAAAACAATTCCCTGTATTCAGAACTTAAAAAAATAATGAAACAAAATACAGTGGGCAAGCATAATTGATCTATATGCTTTTGTATATCTGTCCATTTAAATTTAAGTAAATTAAGTTTTTAGCAACATGGGAGATACAGAGTTTCTGACTACACATTGTTACCTAGTCCTACTTTGTGAATGTTTATATAAATTAAAATAATAAACCAAAAAAATGTTCAACATTTTGGTTTTCTAATGGTCAAGATATACTTCACATGGTGTCTTGATCCTGTGAGTGAAAAGTAATTACTATACAGAAAATATTAGTTCTGACTCAGGTTCTATAATGATCCTTAATACAGTTTCATAACTGATACTTCACTGTTAAGAAATTTAATCTTGAAACAACAGTTACAAGATGACACTTACAGCTTCCTCAGACTGTCTCTTGTAAGCCTTGACCTTGAGTTGTAGTTTATCTACCAGATCCTGGAGTCTCAAACAGTTTTTCTTGTCCTCTTCGGTCTGCATGCAGGAGATAAGATTACAGTTAAGGCACATGTAGCCTGTATTAATATATATACTGTTGTTCAAACATTAAAGTGTAGTTTTTTTTCTGAGCGTGGTTTTATACCTGGTATGTGAGCTCTTTGACTCTTCTTTCGTATTTGCGGACACCCTTAATAGCTTCAGCACCTCGTTTCTGTTCTGCCTCCAGTTCATTTTCAAGTTCACGAACCTGCAAGTGCAAAATGATTAAAGCTTTTACATGGGAATTAAAAATCTAATGTTGTCTGGCTAAATATTAAATGCACCACACATTTGCACAGACAAAAATAATTTTAATATTTGCAGTAAAACATTCTTATGTGAAAACCTGATTGTTATCCCAATCTTTCTTTCTTGGGCCTTTAATTGCTTTGCATATGCCGCATTGCAGGTTATATTGAGTAGATCCTACATTGGAAGGTGGCTTAATGTACTTGATAAAGGTAGAGCTTTATAAGTGACTGGCTGGTGGGCTTTGAGGCTGAGGGTTGGGGGAGACGTAGAACAAGATTTGATTGCCTTCTACCTGCCTGACTATAAGGAAAAAAAAAAACTGATCCACCTGTTTTCCTTACCTATTACTTCTTTTCTTTCTTTACCTCATTCTTTTTCTTTTAGTTACATTTTTCTGCTGTCTTATCTTTTCAAATTTTCCTGTGAGGCACACTCCATGAAATGCTTCACCAGTGACCAGCTCCCCAGAATACACACTACTGTTCTGAAATTAAAGAAATGTGTGTCCCATTGCAGGCAACACTGATGTTTCATTCCACTTCTTCATTCCATTTCAAGGATGTCACTGCCTGGCACTACACTAGGGTTTCTCCATATTCTAAGCCCTAGTGCAGTTACTGACTTGGTTACTGACTGGCTTTCAAACTAGTCTTTTCCTTAACCAGGTTATACTGTAGATTTATGCACTGTGTTCAGTGTGACCAAGTCTGAATCATATTTTTACTAACTGCAGCAGATTCCTCACTTGCAATTAAAACAGGCAATGGTATAATGAATCACAATGTCTGCATGATCCTAATAACATGGATCATGCACTTGCTATATAGCGGTGAAATAATGGAAGCACAAACTCTAGCCATCATCTCAAGACTGAACAGTGCATTGAGAGATGTTATGTAGAAGTTTCAGTTTTGCATTTACTGTTTCATCAACTAATGGCAGGAACAATTTTAGGCACTGTAAGTAAACATTACTGTATTCATGTAAAGTATGTACTGTCTGACTGTAAGTATGCATGGTAAAGGGAATCATGTATACAGTGTCTCAGTATGTCTTTTTAAGAGCCTTAAAATGTATATGTTTTTCTGTTACAGATTTGCAAACCCAAGTATATTACATACACGGGCTTCCAGTTTCTGGAGCTGCTTCTTTCCACCCTTCATTGCTAACTGTTCTGCTTCATCCAGACGATGTTGCAGGTCCTTGACTGTCTGGTCCAGATTCTTCTTCATCCTCTCCAGGTGGGCACTGGTGTCCTGTTCCTTCTTCAGCTCCTCAGCCATCATGGCCGCCTGCAGGTAACATTGTAAGAGATGTCAAAAGTGCATCAGTGTTTTGATAATATAGTATTAGTAAACTGTAATTTATTTCTGTACTGCTTTGTAAAATGGAGAAGGTGTTCATTAAAGTAGTACAGTAGAACTGGAAAATTATATATCAATTAAGTTACAGATGGATATATTATGAGTCAAGTAGTGCAGAACCTGCCCCTACATTCCATTGTGTACATTCCCTGGAGTTTTAGCCTGACAAAACCATCTGACTGAATCTTCAGGTTGATAGAAACTCACACAGAAAGTATATTTTCAGGGCAACAAATATCCTGTACTCCCCATGTGTGAAGTTTCACTCTCCACACTCCACACACCTTTTACTTATACTAACTCCAGAGTAGCACAAAATGGAACATTTAAGGCAGAACATTTTACATTAATAGAATCACTGCTGGTGCACAAATAGAATCCACACAAGTCCTATACAGAGCAGTGGTTGGAGACTTCAACACTGGGAAGCTGAGCTTGATGAGTTTGAATCTCATCCATTTGACATTGTAGGGTGACAGAAACCAAACTACTTGACTTCACTGTCTGACAACTTTGAGACCTAGTGTCTCTTAATTGTTTGCCTGCCAAGCTTCCCTCATGTAAGGATTATATCCTCCGTGTAACTCAGCTATTTTCATATTACCCCAGGATATTAGCGCACTATGGTAATTTAATTGTTCACCACTGCAGTCTAACAATTTTGTATCAACATCCCAAAAATTAATTTTAAAGCATACAATATGCTAATCCTTACATCTGTGATGGCCTTCTTTGCCTTTTCTTCAGCATTCCTGGCTTCCTGGACAGCTTCATCCACTTCACTTTGGAGATGAGAAACATCACTTTCTAGTTTCTTCTTTGTTGCAAGGAGACTGGTATTCTGTTAACAAAACAACATTATTTTGGCAATTATTGTGATAGACATCACAAAATAAAAATCAGTACAGAAGGTGTAGCAGATAGATAACACTGAGGCCTACCTGAGAGTGCAGAAGCTGTGACCTTTCAGTAGAGTCCAGAAGCTCTTGTTCAGCCACTTTGCGAGCCCTTTCTGTCTGCTCCAAGGCAGCTCTTATTTCCTCTATCTCAGCCTGCAAGAGGTTACTTCTACGTTCTACCATGGCAAGCTGTTCCTTAAAGTCCTCTGCACTTCTAATTGCATCATCTAAATGCAGCTGTGCATCCTTAAAAGAGAAAGAAAATAAAACTTTAATTTGATATACAAAATGTGTAACTGTATGTACTATAGAGCATTGTTTTTAACTTATCTTTTTCACTGCATGTTTACAGAGTCTGTGCTGTTCGGTATGCGGTATCATAACTGACATTAGATTGGGTTTGTAGATATCATTTTTCAAAAAGAAAAAGACGAGTAGCAGAGCAGTATTTTTTTTTACAAAATCATCTTTTTCTCTGATTCATTTCAGCATAATAAGAAATAGGAAGGCTGATTTGGTAAAAGTAAAAATAATGCTTTAAATTTCATAAACAATGTCAGGAAAATGCATTGGAAAGGATTTTTGATGACTGCTGGGTAGAACAATATCTGTGGCTACTGTATGACGTAACACTGCCAGCCATTATAAAACAACAGCAACTGTTAATTACTAATATCTAGACTGTGATACTAAGGTTCCAGGTTCTTTGGAAGCATAGTACTTGATATATAAAAACTCCTATTTTAACTTTTCTGTGTGAAACACAGAGATGAGCAGCACTCAGGTATGTGCTCATTATCCTAAGTTTTATATTAATCAGTAAGACAGAAAGTGAGGGGCTCATTGTATGATTACCTTCTTATTCACTGGCTCTCAATATGGTGAGACCCTGTGAGTTGGTCTCATTGCAGTGAGCAGGCAGGCTGCCATAGAACCATATCTGAGTTGATGAAAATCCTGTTTTCAATTTTATATTCTGACACTGAGGTTGGACACGGAGTAAAGATAAATAGTAAGTTGTTAAACTCTTCTTTTTCCTCTTAAGTCGTGTGGCATTAGAGTTAGTGCATTTACACCTCCTGGGGTGGTACAAAGCCTTCATATTGTAGATACAGAGGGCATAGCCACTTGCATAAACAAACATGCTGTCATTTTGTGTTTATGATGAATGGACAATTATTTTGAGATTTAATGGCTGTCAACAATCATTCTACCATTACAGACGCACAGATATAGGCAAATATGGTTGTATTAGTATACTTTAAAGCACATTACATTGTTGTGTATCAACGTGTAAGAAGAGCAAGAACTGCCATAAACTCTCCAAGTATGGGGAGACACTGGTCACAGCACCCTGTTACATACATATACTAACTGTAAAAATTGCTAGTAAGGCAACAGAGTAAGGAAAACTAGTTTAGGATATCGCAGGCTGTGACTTGTTATGTACATATTTATACCTTCAGTCTTGATATTGTGAGGACTGCAATTATGGTTTCGAAATTTCAATAGAAACCCATTTAGACTGCATTTGCTTGTCAACAGAAGGAGACAATATCCTTATATAGTCTATATTTTAAAAACATTTAACGTTTTGGCTCCTCTCCAGCCCTCCCTTGTCATTCATGACTTCTGGAAAACCTTTGTGGATTCCCTCTGTATCATATATCCTGACAATCTTAGTCTATTCCACTGGTCTAAAACCCTTTCAGTTTGAAAAGTGCTTTCACGGATCAAAGAAATAGTTAGTTCTTAAAATGTTACCTATGCCCCTTTCTTTCCCATCAGCCTGTTCCAGTTGACCATCTTCTCATCTTCTTGACATCACTTTGTGCATCTATATTGTATTGTCAATCTCTTTTCTGGACTTTAGAGAGAAAAGTTCCATTTCCTTTAGCCTCTGGTTGCATCATTTCCCCATCTCATTCATCTTTGCTCCAGCTTTTGTCTATCTAATCTAGTATTTATATGCTGCTTTCCTCTCTCCTCTAACTCCATTCCATTATAACACCCTCCTTTTGCTTTTAATTATGAAGACTAAAGAATATTCCTTGAGTACCTGTCTAAATTTGCTATGTACTTAAAAATCTTTGGTTCACTTTTGTGCTCCCTTCTGCAAACTCTCTTTAAACCTGACCTTTGCTGGTCTCACCATCTTTGCCACCTACCCTTCTGTCAGCCTCCTTGCACTGTGCCTTCTCTAATGCCCCACCCTCCTTTCCATCTCTTATATGCCCATCCCTTTACCTCAAGGATGCCTAGTGTCTCACTAGTAGCAAACATATTTTGCAGGTGTGTCAATAGAAAAGTGGACATTTTTTGGAAATCCTGTTTTTTATTCAAACCTATCAAAGCAGGTATTGGCAAGACAGTAGGAGTGCATGAAGTAGTTGTACTGGATAGTAAGAAGGCAGGAACAGCAGTAGGGTTTGTGAATGTGTTTCAGAAGTGGTTAGCAACAGTCCAAAAGTCAAACACATACAGCACATTCATGAGCTTGCCTCATATGAGTTATGGGGACAAACATTACATGACATTAAACGGGCTCAGAAAAACCTCAGATAAATTAACCTGACAGTCTGAGCTAAGGGGGAACAGCAACTTCTAAAAAAAAAGAACAAGAACATAAAGTGCTCCCATTCAGCATTCATAGATCTGTATTTATAAGTACATTTTACTCAGGTACTACACCTTATCTGACTGAAGCCTAATATTAAACAATCTCTTGTACAAGACATGCAAAGACAAATTTAATAAATAGCTGTCATTTTCTAGGGATTACTATTTCACTGTCTTTGCTAATTATTTCATGGTGGTGTTAGTTTAGTTCTGTAACAGCATAAGATGCTTCCATACAACACACTTTTGAAATGTCTAATTGGATGAATGCCATTAAAGTAGAAAATGTGAGAAGGCCGTTAACACAGTTGTGAAGAGAGATGATATTTGTGGCTTCAAAGCCCCCTGCATGTCAATAATTTATGTGTTGTCCCTCCCTCACCTCCTATGTGACAACCCTGAGGACACTGCAGCTCATATTGAGAATTTGCCCAAAGAGACCTCATCTGATTGTGAAAGCCACCCAGATAGATATTATAACACAACTGGGATTTGCACACCTGAAGTGCACACTGTTTTTATTGTGTGGCCCTAGTTCATTTGAACAATCAAGGTAAAGATAAGATCATTTCCTTGACTCTAAGAAAATTGATTCAAATAATGAGTGAGAGCTAATGCATTTTCTACTATAATAAGGTACAAATTATGGGCTGGACAGACCACTTTGGTCAAGAAATGTTTACCCATTTCTCATTTCATTTGTTTCAGTTTCTTTTGATCATATATTTCAGTTTTTATTTGGTTACTATTTTCAAACTGATTTATCAATACAAAAATACCATGTTTCAGTAGTGAATTAGTAAATAGACAAGAAAGTCTGTTTATAAACAAACACTATACCTTGAGCTGACCCTGCACATTTCGAAGTTGTTTCTGTGCTTCTGCTGCCTGACGGTTTGCATGGCTCAGCTGAATTTCCATTTCATTCAGATCACCTTCCATCTTCTTCTTTACTCTCAGGGCATCATTTCTGCTTCTGATCTCGGCCTCTAATGAACTCTGCATGGCCTCCACAACTCGCTGGTGGTTTCTCTTGAATTGTTCAAGTTCTTCATCTTTCTCAGCAATTTTCCTGTCAACCTCTGATTTCACCTGGTTTAACTCAAGCTGAACTCGCAGAATTTTAGCCTCTTCATGTTCCAGGGATGCCTGAAATTGATTAAAGAACACAATGTGTTAACATCTTCTGCATAAAATGGAGCTAAGCATTACCCCTTTTAAGTCACCCAAAATGGTTAGGTAGCATTTGGCAAAACATATCATACTGAAAAGCATAGGACGCACACTAAAATCACATGCTTGATTACTCTGAATACATTAAATAATGCCTCTATATTTCCTTTCAGCTCAGATCTATCATGTTTATTTTCAGGAAATGGATTTTTGTCTTGGATTTTTTTTAGTGAACACATTTTGATGAAATATGTGAAATATAACTCTTATACCACCCAATGCAGTCATTTCCCACTTCAAGGGTACTTGCCTCAGCCTCTTCTAGTGCACTTTGAATGTCGGACTTTTCTTGTTCAACCTGCTTCTTGGCTTTCTCCAACTCATGTATTGTCTTTCCAGTCTCTCCAATCTGCTCAGTTAAATCAGATATTTCCTCTGATGATAAAAGAAAATTACAAATTATGCTACAAATATAAGCAAAAAAAATGTATTCTAATTAATGCATTTCAGGTTTTAGGACATCAGTAAAATCTTATGCTTATCAGAGCTTATTGAAATTATATTTCATTGTCGAGGATAATGCTATGTGTTTTAAAATATTTATGTTTTTATTGCACACATTCTGTATCAAAGTGTGGGGTGTGCATTGATGGACAGTGATTTTATGATGGCAGATGCTCTTATATTACCACAGTGAAGTAACTGCAATGCTACAGTTAGGTGTTAAAAAAATAGTAAGTGTGAGAGAAGGCAGCACAAGGATATGCAGAATAGCATTCACATTACTGCAGAGAGGCTCTCAGGAGAATTACTGCTCAGAGTGGCAGGTTAGCTACTACTAACTTAACAACTATATCATTATATGGAGACTAAATATCTCTTAGTATTCCTGTGGTTGATATTAATAATATATTTTAGAATGTATTTTCTTATGGTCAGTGGGCACATCTGGCAATGTGTTTTGTAAGCATCTGCAGGAGCATACCTCCTAATGGAAGCACAGTTCATTTACTGAGAGTGTGCATGCACTTTACAACAATTATTCTCTTGAAAAATGCCTAAACATCTAGTAATAGCATATGTCTGATTTTCAAAATGTTCACACACATTGGTAGTTTGTGTAAATTGGAAACCAGAATGTTAAATTCATTAATGTAATCTTACGTTGCAGGTTCTTATTCTCCCGTCTTAGAGTTTCAAGCTGGTCCAAAGATTCCTCATAGGCATTCTTCACCTTAAACAGCTCAGTGCTGATAGAACGTGACTCCTTTAGGGCTGCATCTAACTCTGCCTGGCTCTCTTCATATTTCTGTTTCCATTCTGCAAGAACCTGAAGAGGTGGCATATGTACAGGTAAGTAAGTGGTAACAGTAGGTCTGACCTTTGCAATACAGAGTAAGAGAATGATCAATTACCTTATCAAAATTCCTCTGCTTCTTGTCCAGGGCAGCAGCAGCTGAATTTGCTCTTTCAACATCAAGCATAAGGTCCTCAACTTCTCCCTGTAGCCTCACTTTTGTCTTGTCCAGTGAAGCACACTTGGAATTTACAGCCTCAATTTGTTCTTCTGCTTCTTGAAGACGTGCAGCAAGTTTTTTCCTGTAAAAATACAGAAAATTTCAAAGATCAGTCTCTCTTTCTCTCTCTCTCTCTCTAATGCAGACACGCGTGCGCGTACGCACACACACACACACACACACACACACACACACACACACACACACACACACACACAAAGAAAAATCAAAATCTCTTCATCTTGCAGTGCTGAATCATTAAATAGACAAACGTGCACACACACACACATACAAACTCTTATGTAGAAAAATACTCACACACATATGTAACATACCTAAAGATACTTCCTATCTTTATTTGCATTGATATTTAACTGTTTCACAGTTTTGAGTATTAAAGATACATTTTTTTTGGTTATTAATACATTTTTTAATTATTTCTGATATACAGTTTTACTTACAATGCTTTGTGAGTAACACACACTGCAAGTAATGCATTTAATATTAAATCAGATTTACAAGTCAAATTTGTGATTAATGCAGTTGTTTAAATGAGTATAAAGTGTATTACAGTTAATTTGATTGACAGGTACTCTATATCAATACAGTATAACTTTTATCTAGTAGTTATCTTTGTTTTTAGTTTGACGTATCATCCAGTGCCACTACAATTTGGAGATATCCAAATAAATAAAGTGAAAACATCAGTTACATACTTTGCCTCTTCAAGTTCCTCTGTCCTCTGAATGGCATCAGTTTCATATTTTGTTCTCCACTGAGCAACGTCACTGTTGGCCTTAGACAATGATCGCTGAAGTTCAGCCTTAGCTTCCTGTTCCTCTTCATACTGTTCGCGGAGCAGGTCACAGTCATGACGGGAAGATTGCAAGGCATGAGCCAGGGCATTCTTTGCCTTTTGAAAAGTTAAAAAGTAAAAGTGCATGTCATTATTATGAGTTAAAACTCTCACTAGTGCACATTCTTTCCACAGTCCTTCCAAATGCTTTACATTATGGTACCACAAATAAATGACCTGATGAACTAGAAGGGCACTTATTGGTTTTGGGTGAGTCAGAATGAACTATAACTGGCCTGATTATACCAGTGAATAAGGACAGGTATTACTGGGAATTAGCATGTGTCTGGCAAAGAAGTGGATGAATCACTGTCATAACTATCTATACATTCAACAGACTTTTAATTTGCACTAGTGGCTCATTTTGGAAAAGGCTCTTGTGAGGTAGATTTGTTGTGCCATAGTTTTATTGCCAGTCAGGCTGTATGGGAATGGTGTTTTCCAGAAGAAGGGATGTGGGGTGAAGCCCTCCACAGTACATTGTTCTCCACTGATGTGGTGAGATTTAAGAATTATATTCATTCACTCTTGGGGTTCAACAGATTCCTTTTCAAAGATCACACCAGATACTGATGGACAAAATGCATAAATGACAAATGAAATAATCTTATCAATCAAAAAAAATGAAGAAATAACATGCAGTCAAATAACCACACAAATAATTCAGTTTCTGACCACATACAGAAATACTATACAGTTGTACAAGCCGTATTAAAAGTTTTCAGTATATTTTCTGGGGGGATGATGCCCGTCACCCCTCCTTTCTTTGCAAACTAACTCCAAGTTCATATTACAAGATAAACAACTATTGTGTTTATGATGAGTTACTGTGTACTTAGGTAAGTATATATAGTGAGCAGGAGAGTAAGGTTATGGAGGAAGCATCACTCCTACAAAAGATACTGTCACTTGTATTTTATATATTTTCTTAAGATTAAATTCTGCTTATTTACTACAAAATAATCACATCTCAGAAATGTGACTACATGTTCTGTTCTTCTGTTTGAAAAGTTGATTGTATTTGCATTTCTACCCTTTGCATTCAGCCGAATGATGTTTTTCCATTTCTAGTTCATGCATACAGCATATGATATAGAGCTGATACACACATCATATCAATATATGATCTTTGAAACAAAATGTAAATCATTGAATATTTTAATACATTTTTGCTGACCAGTCAAAGCTGATTGTTGTGTGATTGTTGGATATTGGGGATCATTGACTTTTCACTTTTTCCCACTGTTGAGTTGGTATTTATAAGTTGCAGAGGATACTGGGGTGCAATGGGCTTTCTCTTAGCAGAAAATGTTTCCTTTTGTATTAAGGACTGGGTAGTTTGGAGATACTCCATAGCACAACTTTTTTAGTAAGCAGGGATAAAATAATCTCACAGTACATTTAAAGTCTCATCCCTTTGGACATCAACAAGTTACATGGCTTAGTGTCTTTAGGTTTTAGTAATGTCTAATCACGGCTGAAATGTGTTCTGACTTCAACGTCCATAAATTAATTGTCCTTGATTTTCGTATGCTGTTTTATTCTTCTGTTGGAAAATGTTGTACATATCTTTATCCCTTTTGGTATTTATAATTCACACTGCATGACAAATAGTCTGTTAATGTTGCATTATTTGTATGTTATTATCCCATTATATTGAAAATTATTTGATAAAGGTGAGGTTGCTTTGTCTTTTTATTGAAATGTTTCATAACTGGTTCCTCGTTTACATACTTTCTGAACATATACTAGTTTATGCACTTTGATTTCATTGTAATGCAAGTCTGGTGAAGTCCATTTTGGTTGGGTTGAAATCGTTACCTTATGTCACTTGAGTAAAATGATTTAAGTAAGTAATGTAACTTACTTTTTTAGTTTGATTGCTTATTTTATTGAAAGCTTCTCCATTTGGCCAGGTATTTTTGTTTTCTTTTCACATTTAAGAAATAGGCACAAGGTAGTCAAAGACTGAGTGTGTGTGTGTGTGTGTGTGTGTGTGTGTGTGTGTGTGTGTGTGTGTGTGTGTGTGTGTGTGTGTGTGTGTGTGGCAGTGAGAAACGCACTTCTTTTGTATAATTACAGTATGCTCTACAGTGACGTATTAAAGTTTACAGCTGAGTTCCTCCTGTCTCTCCTAAAAGTATAGTAGAGCAGTTACCATAGATACTGATTTGTGAAGGTCTGGGAGGACTACCAGATTTTAGTCCTCATGGCAGTTACAGCTGGGGACAAAAATGTCTTAACAATACCTAAGTATTACGTAGTAAAATATTAGCATTATTAATTCAGATCCACTCTTCATTTTTTATCTTCCTTTCCAAATTAACTATATACTGTCTAAAAATGATAACTACCCATTAACGATGTGAAATTGCATAAGATTAATGTAAGCTAGCAGAGATTTCTCTTAGGACCAATTTCCTGGGGTTGTATGATTAGAGATGTGCTTTCCAAGTGGACTTAGGTTCTTAAAATAACTTAATGCCTCCACAACATTATTTCTCTTGGATTCTCTGAAGATAACCATTGTAGGGGATGTGTTTTTATGTAACTATAGCACTTCTTTAACTATGTGGACTGTGGTGAAAATCTTTTGAGCTTACACTGCTTTTTTCATGTACACTTGTCCCCCCAGGTCCCTTCTGTAAACAGGTATAATCTGTTAGGAACAACCGTGTAAATTAACAGTAATCAATCAATCAATTATTCAGTGAATGAATGAATAAATAAATGAATGCATTGTTCATTTTTATTATCATAGGCATACTTCATTGCAAACTCCTGTATTTTAGGAAAAAACAAGAAGCATTTTGTAATATCATACATTATGCAAGGCTTCCTATAGAAAGTGTAAGGATTCTTGATGACCTGGAAGTGGTAATTTCAGTAATTGGCAAATTGTAAAATTATGGCCGTGGTGGTGCAGCAGTTAGCATTGTCGCTCACAGCAAGAGGTTCTCCTGTTCGGTTCTCGGCTGGAGCGCCTTCTGTGTGAAGTCTGCATGTCCTCCCCACAGATGTGTGACATTTAAAGACATGCAGGTAGGTGCGTGCGTGAATGGTTGTGCCTTCTTTGAAGGCTGGGCATTGGGCTGGCAACTCGGCACTATAAAAATCCACTGCCAATCATTAGCTGACTGGAGTTCCTTTGTGGCGACCCCTAACTAGGAAAAGTCGAAATACTATTGATGAAAATCACTTTGACCAAACCATCCAGTGGTCAAGCTCTCACATCTCCTACAGTATTGTATGGTCAAACAAGAGTGGAGAAAAGGGCAAAGCCAGCAAGTACTGAAAATCTTTTTCATCAAAATGACTTTGCAAGATTGGCATTCACAGAAAACAGTTGCCATACACTCAGCACATCACTGAAATGTGAGACTTTCTAATGCAAGTTCTGGCACTTTAAACTATAAGTCCATCTCTGACAAAATAACAGAGAATTCTGAAACTTGTTGCTACACTTTTAAATTAGTTTTGCAGAACGGGTTTCCTGTGTGTGCCTCTTTAACTGGAGGGGCTATGCCTCCCTCATATCTTCTACTTATATAAACTAAAATTGAGGTCACTGTGTCTCAGCATATAGATAATACTCTTAGATACTTAAAGCATGAAATTAGTATATATCGCCCCATTTGCATCTAAATTTTTGCTGTTCTGCGTATGAAGTTCCATTTTTCAAACTTTGCTAGGGCATCTGTTTGCAGATCAACTCAAATTGCATTATATTTCTATAATACTGTTCAATAATGAGTGATATACCTTAGTTTCCTCTTCTAGCTGTCTCTTTAGATCTTCAATCTGCTGTGTAAAGGCTTGCTTTCCTCTTGTAAGCTGGGACACAAGAGAGTCTTTTTCTTCCACTTGACGAGTGAGTTCCCCTTTTGAATATAACAAGTTGTAAAATATTAAGAAACTGTATTTGGTGTTTTCAGTATCTTTTATTCCTACTGGTCATGCTGCTAAGGGAAAACATACATCTTTATCATACCACTGTATCTTTTTTTTTAGAGGAACAGTTTTAAATCAGACACCATTTCTTTTAACTGTAATCCTAGATACAACGTATAATTAGTGGTTGGTTCAGGAATTTTCTGGATAGAAATCCATATAATAAAATTTTCCATTACATTTAACATGCAGACTTTTTTCCCCAGAGCAAGGCGAACAAATATTGCTGATAGGTCCTAATTTATATTTATACTGACTGTTCAAAATAGATTACAAATCAGGCTTCAGTGTTTTACTCTTTTAATTCCGTACAAAAATATGCATGCTACCTAAGTTAGTGTAGGTTCTTCTTAATGTAACTCACCATTTTCTGTTTGTAACCGAGCTCTTTGCACATTCATGTCATTTACAAAACGTTGAAGCTCTTCAGTCTTTGATTTAGCTTCATTGTACTGATCCTCCACTGTATGGCATAATTTTTCAAGGTTTGCCTTTTTAAAGAACAACAAAAAGAGGGTCATAATGTTAGCAGGAGGTAATCAATTACATTTTATTTGTAAATCTAATTTAAGAATTAATGCTACCTTTGCTTTAGAAACTGATTCCATGTTACTTGCTAAATCGTCAATTTCCATCTTCAGTTCACTCTTTTCCTTCTCCAGTTTCTGCTTAACACGCTGCAGGTTGTCGACTTGCTCCCCAAGCTCTGCAACGCTGTCAGCATGTTTCTTCCGAAGAGCAGCAGCTGTGGCTTCATGCTGCAATGTAGCCTCCTCAAGATCCCGACGCAGTTTCAGGAATTCTGCTTCCCGTTTCTTGTTCATTTCAATCTGGACTGATGTTGCTCCACCAGCTTCCTCTAGTCGTTCACTGATCTCCTCCAGTTCTCTGGCATAATCGGCTCTTTGTTTTTCAGATTTTGCACGTGCTGCACGTTCTGCTTCTATTTCTTCTTCAAGTTCTTCAATACGTGCCTATAAAATAATTATTTTCATTAATATTTATTGTTTTCAAAGCACTTTGAAGTTAACATATTTGCAGGTATCTATTGAATTCTTTGCATCTACCTATCTACAGGTGGTTGATTGTGAAGAAGATGAGTGTGTATCTTGTCAATTATAACAGGATAAGTTGCAGTTTATAACCTATTTTTCTCAAGCATCGTCATTACTGGCACTGTTTATATTACAGCACCAGTTAAATGCATTTTATTATATAAGATATATAGCTTGTTGCCAAACACATTAACAAAGATCAGATATTTGGTGTATATAGTCCTGTATTTAGAGGATTATTTCACAATATATAAAAGGCTACTCCAGCTTAACAAAGTCATAGGTAGTCTCTTACTGTATATCCTTGACAAACTTAATTAGCTTCTTTATACTGCTATGTTAATATTTCTTTAAGCAAATAAAAACAGCAGTTTCAAAGGAAACAACAAGATTCTGTTGTCAAAGTCATCTTCTAAACTATGAATATGCCATGTCCAATTTTGCGATGCTAAGTATATAAAATAGACAAGTAATATTCATTAGTGAAAATTATGTATTTTTATAATACTGTCTACTTATGTTTAAGTTGTTATTCATATGTTACCTAAGCTTTTCTGTTGGAGGTATCTGAAATGTATATTTTACCTTATAATTAAATAACAGGATCCTCTAGTACTGTTTTCTTGTTATGGGCTACAAATTCCAATATGATAAAAAAGACTGTTAAACTGGTTCCTCTGTCTTGATCCTAGACTTACAAATGTGTTACCTGTCATCATGTAGTGCAGTACGTATCAATAAGATCAGCTTTTGTATGGTTCTAATTCACTAAAAACGTGAACGAACCATTTCAGTTGCAGAAAGTTAAGTGTACAATCAGTAATTATTTTCAGAGGCAGTTGTTGTGAGTTCCTTGTATGTTACTGATATAGTTATGAAATCTGTATGATGTATCGTATATTATTTCTGTGGCTGTATCTAGTCAAGAATGAGAGACTACAGGGATGGTAATGTGTAAAACTACATGACAAAAAGTAGGAAGACAAGAACAAAGGATTCTGAGTTTGAAACTGCAAACTTATATTAATGATAAATTATTTGTGCTTCCTTTTGCATGACCAGACTGTCATAAAATACCAGCTTATGTTTACATTTGTTTTAAAAAATTTAAATTTTTACAAGATGTCAGATGAAATATTGTTTGTATTGTTATACTTTACTAAAACTTTAGATGTCAGTAGTTTGCAGTTAAGTACCATATTTCCAATCACCATATATTAATAGAGATGAAACCTATGAAAGTCTCTAGAGAACTGTACTGTACTTCCAGTAAATAGTAACAACTCAGAGTTTACCTGTAACTCCTTAATCTTCTTCTGTAGTTGAGATCCCAGAGCTTGCTCATCCTCAATTCTGCTTTGCAGCTGGCTGATTTCAAACTCCTTCCTGCCAGGTGGATATTTATTTATTATTGCATTTTGTGATGTAGCATTATATACTACTTCTACAAGAAAAAAATCTAGTAAGATCTTACTTCTTCAGTTTTTCTTCTTGTTGCTGCCTATCGTTTTCTAAATCCATTAAGGATTCTTGAGATAACTTGAGATCACCTTCAAGTTTTCTCTTTGCTCTCTCCAGATCCATCCGGAGCTTCTTTTCCTGTTCCAGTGATCCCTCAAGCTGCATTAAGAACAAAGATACAATTAGCAAAGAACTAATAACCAGCAAATGGCATAAATGAAGGCAACCTGTGTGAATATTTGTATCACTTACATCATCTACTTGTTGTTCAAGTTTAGTCTTTGCCTTGGTTAGAGTATTGACTTTGTCTTCCTCTGCCTGAAGATCATCTAATGTTTGCTGATGTGCTTCTTGTAGGGCTTTCTTTTCCTTCGTTAATTTGACAATGGATTCCTCTAGGGTGGTCATTTCTTCAGTGAGGTTTTTAACCTATGAATAAAATAATTATTTCTAAGCTAATACAGATATTGTGGGCCATTATTGGATGCTGAGAAGATAGACAAATATGTGCCATTAATTATGATAATACACCATGACAAAGTGTAAGTTATCTGCCTTTCCCACATCTATTAAAGTTTACATGTTTCTTTTGTATTTTATCTTGTTTTGATCCCCACAACAATCGTTATTCAAAGACCACAATAAAAAGTTAATTTGCAGCTTTGGCCTGCTTCAAGAGAAGAAAGATTCATGAGAGTGACATTAATGACTTGGTGTCTGTGGTGGTTCTGAACCTGTGAAGACTAAGGCAGGAAAAGGTAGGTCAAGAATCTAAAGGATATGTTACTTTCCCTGAGGAAGGTAGGAGCTTTACCTTTGCAAGGAAGACCACCTAGTGGAAATCAGAAGCATAACAATGTCCTGAGTCACACAAAGAAATTGCAGGGTGATGGTCAGTTTTTCATACACATCTGTTATACACAGCTGTGTCATGTCACTGCACGCTTCTACTAGTAATAGAGAAACAGCCTCTGGGAGATGGAATGATATTTTTTAGGCCTGTTGTCAGGAGTCCTAGGTTCCCATAGCTACCTGTTGTAAACAGTAACTTGTGTAAGGCAGATCCATAACAGTAGCTGGATAGCAGCTTGTTAATGAAAAATGTCAGGCTGTGATGACACCATTATCTGGACATAATCAGCCCTTTAGTTCTGTGGGTTAAGAACAAGGCATTCCTGGGGTAGGTGAGAGCTCTGAATCCCATCTGTTCCTGCCTGGGTAATCCAATCTAACCATTCATTCCAAAATGACAGGAGTGAGGAGTTAGGGAATGGGCCAGCTTGCTAGTTCTGTGGTGTGGCCTGCCTGCTCCTGTGTGCTCAAAGCCTCATGCTCCATAGGTGTCACCAGAGTAGCAAGCCAGGGTTACCCCCCCAAGATGGGTGAGCTGACAGTTTCTACTCATTTTCTTCCTCCCCCTGCCAGATCCATCATGCACCTGAGCCTATAATCAAGTACAGGTTCCACAAGCCATACATAGAGCTTTACTTGTTTATACTACTTGAGGTGGCTGAAGAAGGATAAAGTCTTGAGAATGACCTGTGGTGGTTAAACAGGAAAAATGACTAATACAGACCCTCCAAAAATGGCTTTCCCAGAAGCTGAATAAAAGGTTGACAAGCAGAAAAAACTGTAACATGAAATATGATTCCTTAAATTGTCTATAGGTAGTGTACATCAACTTTTAAAATAGTCCAATTTCTTGTATATCAAAAATAAATTATACATGAAATGACACAGCAAACAGGAATAAATATTTGTCCCTCAGTTCTATGTTTATGTAATGTATTCAGCAACCCCTTTCATTGGCACTAAAGTACAGCTAATGAAGTGTAAAGGAAGACTGGTCCTAGGGTTGAGACTGCCTCTATATGTATATATATATATATATATATATATATATATATATATATATATGTATATATATATATATATATATATATAGATGTATATATATATATATATATATATATATATAGATATATATATATATGTATATATATACATATATATATATATAGATATAGATGTATGTATATATATATATATATATATATATATATATATATATATATATACCACAATGCACTACCTCTGTTCTTATTAATAACCTCCATCAGATACTCCCCTTTCCATATTTCTTCCACATATCACCATGTAGTGTCATCTATATTAACTGTTTGCTGTCTCAGGCGGAACATTGTCAGATATTTCTGAAGTCAAAGATGGCAACATCAACCACTCCCTATTTACTAATCACCTTTATTTACCAACTAAACAAAAAAAGGATCAAGAAGCTATTTTCTGCCAGTTTCTTATTAAGACCAAACACATCTAGGTCCTGATGTTAACTCATATCCCAGCATTCCATAACTCTTTCCATTAGTATTTCCCTTAGACTGACAGAACTAAAGGGATTATTCTTCATCTGTACCATCTTTGTGAAGTAACATTACATCATAGTATTCTCCAGGTAATTACTTTCTTGGGAATGCCTTTCAAATGGTTCTAAAGTTTTCAGCTCACTTTGCTGTACCACATCAAATCACATTGATTTGTTTTATACATAAAAAAGTTTTCATGGAAGTGTATTCAAAGAGTGGTGCTAACTTGTACTCTTATTTCATTTAATACTCTGTCAATTTTTTAGAACCCAAAAATACTGATAAAGACTTGCCTTGTTTTCAGTGGCATGCTTTTCTTTCTCCACTTTTGCTAGAGTAAGTTCTAGATCGTCAATATCTTTCTTTAGCTCAGAGCATTCATCTTCCAGTTTCCTCTTCTTTGCTGTCAATTCTGCATTGGCTTCTTCCTCATCTTCAAGTCTCTCATTTGCTTCTTTCAGTTTGGCTTCAAGCTGAATTTTAGTTTTAATGAGACCTTCACATCTCTCCTCAGCATCAGCTAGAGTTTCAGATTCCTGTGGAGAAAATGTTTATAAAGTTACTGTAGTACCCTACTATGCTAATTTTTAGCCTGGGTATGTAAAACTGTGCACAGCATTATTTAAGACACTTATTTAAAGGTACTCAGACTGACAGCAGTATTCTGCCATTATTGCACTGTAAAATGTGTGACATGGCACCGATATTTGTTAGGGTAAATCAGTAGCTATTGATAACCATTAACGCTATAGTTCCATATGTTAAACTACAGGAACTATCCATTTCCTAATGCACATGTGCCATCAATAAATGCTGTTTTCAGCCTATATTACTGCTGATGGACAGTCATATGGTGAGTTTACGGTCAACCAGCCAAAGTATTTATAGGCAGTCAAGATGTAAATTATGCTTTCTAGACAGATGATCATCTCAAAGTCAAACTTTGGAGAGCTTCATAGCTTAAGTGCAGATGGCAGTAATCATTAGACCCTAGATGAAATATGTTATACATCCAGGTACAGAAAAGAAATTAATAGGGCCTGATATTTTTGCTATGTGGGCATAAACAATGAGGTTACAATAAAGATGCATGTCTTCTCAAAAGCATTTTAAAATTGCATATGTAATAATCAAAATAATGAAATGGAATATGTCACAAAAACAGCACTTAGAAAAGTATTTCTGATTATTTAACTAATAAAGAAACTGTACAGTTCCCTTTAACATGTAGCAATACCAGATTGTTCAGTACTGGGTCTGATTCTTTACCATCGAGTGTATTTATGAGGGAAAAATTGGCTAGTCAGAATTCCCATTTAAACTCAAAGAATTCTGAAATGGGGGTATGCATATGAGTACACTGCTGAAATATAGTGGGAAACTAGAAATTAATTAAAATATGCTCATGGTATGTCAAGGATACTCACTGATTGAACTTGTAAAGCAAGATCATTCTTTTCCTGTAGAAGAGCAACCATCTTTTCTTCAAGTTCCTTTCTCCTTGCCTCAGATTTAGCAAGGTCTTCCTTCATCTTTTCAAATTCCTCTTTGATGTTTTGCATTTCTTTTTCAGCTTCTGCACTCTTTAGCAATGGCTTGATCTTAAAATATAGTTTCATCCATGGCCAGTGTTTCACATTCATGAATGAACGGAAGTTATACTGAATAGTAAAGATGGATTCTCTATGAAAGCAGAAAGAAAGACATTTTATATACTAGATTCACTTTAAAATGGATAAGCATATCACACAATCTAAATTATCTAGGGCAACTGGGATAAGAAACAGAAACAATGGTATGAATCACATTTTATGTCTGACTGTCAATATATTAATCTATAATAACAGAGTATGTCATTTGTTATCTAAGTACCTCCTTTCCAACATTTTCTTGAATTCCACTCTCATTAGATATCCTCTACAAACAGCCTGAGTACGAGTGATAAGCTGGGCCAGTTTCTCATCTCGCATCTCTTCTAGAGTACCCAGCAGACCAGCTTTGAAGAAAACCTAAGAGAAGAAATCATCACAAACATTCTAAAACACAATAAAAACTGATAAAAGAACTGTACAGTTCTCTGCAACATGTAGAGATACTAGATTGTTCAGTACTAGGTCTAATTTACACTCTGTATTCATTCTCAGTCTTTATTATTGAGTGTGTTTATGAGAGAATTAATGAAAACTTAATTTTATATTAAAGTAAACTACATCATACCAACTTAAAATAATTATAAAATGTATGACTATTTTGCAAAAGGTTAACTTGCTAGGACTTACACAAGCTAAATGAAAATAAATTCATTGGGCATAAAATAAAAGGTGTTTGAAACAGTACCTATACAAAATAAATAAATAAATAATTTAAAACAATTGAAAAATGAATTTTGTATGTGGTAATTTCACGCATGCCATCAATTAAAAAAAACTATTTTCACTGAAGTCAATTCATCTGACATTTCTGTCTCTTGCAGTGCTGTCCTAAATAAAATGACCCTGGTAAACTTACCAATGAAAGCTACATTTTTAATTATGAGACATGCTTTTAAGCTACTGCAAACAACTGAACACTGGTTAAAAAATCTGAATTTCACAGTTCAGTATTTAACATTTGTCCTTAGCTAACTAGTATATAACAGAGCTAACAATGCCATGTGCATTCCCCAATCCAGTCTTACAATTTTTTCAGATCTCATTAAGCCTAAAGTCTGAGTATTTACCTGTGGCTACTTTTATCACTGCTTCGATGTGAGCTCCACTACATGTAGAATTATTGTCTTTGCGCAACATCTACTTGTTCCATTGCTCACATGGCAGTGAGCAAAGCATCATGGCTACTGACTTCTGAGGGCAGTGATTTGTACTTCTTTTCAGTTACTTATATTAACTGCTACTTGTTTCTCTATATTGATGTCCTGTTTATTTAGCTCTCACCATCATAACTCTTTTATTATCAGCTCTGTCTGTGATTCAGAACTGGGGAATTAGAAACGCTTTTAATATTTTTTGACAACAAGGCCTTTTCGTGTATGCACCTTATTTTAAAACATGCATTCAGTGTTAGAAGAGACTGGGGAAAATAAACAAAGTTGAACAAGGAGATGGCAAAATGTCATCTAGTTTTTGTCTGCAGTATAGCCATAGCTGTTTATCTGCCGGTCTATTGTCTGTCTGCCCAAACAATGCACAGTGTTAAATGGTGTGATGACTATCTTCACCAGGAAAGGCTGTTGATATTTTAGCACTATCATTTGAATATCATGATTGACAGACCTTGATGCTTTGCAGAGATGGCCTGCATTTCTCACCCCTGAGTTTCTGGGTACTGGCTAAGGCTCTTGCCATCCCTCTAGTGCCTTTTTTAGGCAGAGTTCCAAAGACAAAATTATCACCATAACAGCTATAAATAAATGCAATCTGAGGGTCATGCTGCTCAATGCTAGATGTCTAAATCTCAAGATGCACTTGCTTGAAGCACTCCTCAAAATGGAAAACATTGACATCTGTGCTGTAACGGAGACCTGGTTTAAAGTGGCAGGAAGCACCCCTGTGCTACCAGGCTATAACTCGTTCCACACCTTTCAGCCCCGAAACATGGACCGAAGCTCCAAAGGCAGTGATGTCTCCATATTCATAAAGGATATGCACACCTCCAGACTAGTAGCCCAGCATAATGCATTTGAGATACTTCAGATACAACTAACATTGGGTAAGACTGCGATCCAGGTCATAGCCTGCTATAGGTCCTCAACCAACTGGACGTATAAGAGAATTTAAGTACCTTTTTCTGCACTTTTTTTTTAAAAAATACAGTATTTAAATTGATTTAAACTGTGTATGAAGGAGTGTTGAAGGAATTTTTATCTGAAGTTATTCTGCTCTTCAGTAACTTGAACTAAAGTTAGTGTTGGCTGAATTTTGTTATTTGCTAGTAATTACAGGTGTGGGGGTAGCCACATTCTTTGACTTCCTGTCCTTGCATATTTAAACTGGTGCATGTGAAATAATTCCTGCTTTAAAACTTCAGCTTGGCCAGCTAAAAACTTGGTTATATTCAACTGGACGTATAAGAGAATTTAAGTACCTTTTTCTGCACTTTTTTTTTAAAAAATACAGTATTTAAATTGATTTAAACTGTGTATGAAGGAGTGTTGAAGGAATTTTTATCTGAAGTTATTCTGCTCTTCAGTTATTCCCACCCACCTGCCCTGTTTTTGTTTTGGTGTTAATCTTAGTGGCATTGAAACTGCCCGCCCCTCAGCCTGCCTCTGGGCCCATCTCATTTGCTCACTCAACTGAGTGCAGTGAGATCATATTCTGATTTCAGGCACTCCTACTGTGTACAAAGAGAGCATCTGGGAAATAGAAAAAAAAAAAAATTAAGCTTATTTCCTGCCTTTCTTGTTAAGTGGTACAGACTATTTGTAGGCTTCTGAGCCCCCAAGCCCTTCTGTGTTTGAGGGAAGCCTTCTAGCTTGTTTATTTCTTATAACTAGCCAGTTTTCTAGTTTCAGCACTCAAATCTGTTTCTTTGATCTCAGCACTTGTTCAGAAAAAAAAAAAAATATTTCATCTGCTTTTACTGTACTTGTGTTTTTACCTACTTCTTTTTACTTTTGCATCATCTTAAAATACTCAATTGTATTTATTACTGCTTGGTGTAACTCATTCTAAGCCTTTTGGTTTAAACACTTGGGCTTCGGACCAGTTAGTTGTTTTGCACTGAGAGGGTTTGTGGTCTGCACTGTTGTGGCAGAACAGGTAGCTTACATCCTTCTAGGTTGAGAACTGCTGATTGAGGGCTCAGTGTCTGCTATTCTAAAAGTGTATTAATTCTGATTTAAGCACTTGGGCTTTCAAGCCAGTTATTTTACATTAAGAGGGTTCGTGGTCTGCACTCTTGTGGGAGGAGAGGCTGGACTCTGCCCTTCTGAGCTGGGAATTTCTGGTTAAAGGCTTATAGTGCATGCATATCTGAACTGTTCCTTACTGAAGTTGGTGCGCCTTGTTTGCTGTGGCATAGACTGGATTCGGGCCTGCTGGATCTAGCTTTGTTTGTGTAACTTGAGCACTAAGCCAGACATTCTCTAAAGTATTCAATGGTATTTATTACTGCTTGGTTGTAACTTGATTAAAGTGTAGCTATCATTCAAGTCTTTTGGATTAAGCACTTGGGCTTCAGAACAGTTGTTTTACATTAGGAAGGTTTGTGGCAAGCACTGTGGTGGCAGGACAGGTAGCTTTCATCCTTCTAAGTTGGGAACTGCTGATTGAGAGCCCAGTGTCCAAGTGTATTAGTTCTGGTTTAGGCACTTGGGCTTCAGGCCAGTTATTTTACATTAAGAAGGTTCATGGTCTGCACTCTTGTGGGAGAAGAGGCTGGACTCTGCCCTTCTGAGCTGGGAATTTTCTGGTTAAAGGTTTATAGTGCCTGAATATTTGAACTGTATCTTACTGAAATTGGTTCACCTTGTTTGCTCTAGCATAGACTAGATCCAGGCCTACTGAATCTAGCTTTGTTTATATGCTTGTTGTTTGTTTGCTTGTTATTTCCTGGAAGCTAATTCCACCTAATACACAACTTCTCAGCGCTTCTGTGGATCACTGGTGATATCTGCATTGCTTACTGTACTTATTTCCTTGTTTCACTTGAAAGAAAGTTACTGTTTGTCGTTTTGCATTTAGTTACTTGTAACACATTGCACTCAAGTTACCTGGCACTTGCTCACTAAAGCAATTATATAAGTCAGCACTAAAAATTAAAAGCACTACACCCTCACTCCCCACTGGCCCTTGTTTTCAATTAAGGATTTCCCAATATTATTCTAGCATGTCCAAAGGTCAGTTGTCAATCTCCTCTCCGGTCCAGCTGGTGAATCTGGGAATCTTGAGGCAATGTTATAACTGCCTCATGTACACAGACAACCCTCTCCTCCTCCCACATAACACAAATACTTGCGAGATGCAGCTATTTAGCCAAACTGGAGGCTGAGCTCTCTCAACTCAGGACTGGCAAGACCAGACAGGAGGAGAAGGCAACTACACACACCACAAAACCAGCCTCACATAATGCTACCACTCCACTGAATCAAACACATAAACACACAAAGACATACTCGGAGGCTCTGAGTAAAAATTTACCTAAACAGCAGAGGCCTCCAAAGCAGACACCCAAACAACTGCTACCTCAAGACACCCCACAAGCAACACATAAACCACAAAAGCAGTGTGCAAAGCAGTCACAGCCCTTAAGGCCAAATACAACACCAAACATACTTGTCATAGGTGACTCCATAGTCAGACACACTGACGTCCCACTCACCAGGCTGAACAAGGAGAGGGTCACAGTAAGCTGCCTATCGGGCGCTAGAATCCGCCACATAACACAAGCACTCAGGTCACTCCATAGCAAGTACAAATATGACACAGTCATTGTCCATGCTGGTGTGAACGACCTGAGACGTACCTCCCTGGACTACATGAAAAAAGACATAGAGGAGCTCTCTGATTATGTAGCCCAGGCAGGTATGACCCTAACCCTGAGCAGTATCCTTCCTTCACCAAGAATGATGCCACAATATAGAGACAAGATGATCAGCTTTAACAATTGGCTTAATGTCTGGTGTCATTCAAAGGGGATCCAGTGTCTGTCTGCCTGGGATGACATGCTTGACAAGCCACGCTGCAAGGGACGGCTTGCACCTGTCACCCTGGGATTCCGGATATTGGCTGAGGCTCTTGCCACCCCCATAGTGCCTTTTTAGGCAAGGCTCAAATTCTAAACCTACCACCCTAGAAAACAAAAATGGGAAGAAACTGAGGGTAATGCTGCTCAATGCCAGAAGTCTAAATCTCAAAATGCACGCACTCGAGGCCCTTCTCAGTATGGAGAACATCGATGTCTGTGCTGTAACTGAAACCTGGTTCAAGGCTCCTGAGAGCACCCCGGCACTATTAGGTTTTACCTCATATCATGCGTCCGGCCCCAAACCGGACCACACCAAAAGGAGGTGTATCCATATTCATAAAGGATACTCACACCTCGAGCTTGGGGGCAACGCACGAAGCTTGAAACCATCCAGGTGCAACTAACCATAGGCAAAACTGCTCTACAAATTGTAGCATGCTACAGGCCACCCTCTCAAACTCAGGAACCCCACACAGCCTTCCTGAAGACACTGGAGGGTATAAATGTATCTCGATACACCATCATATTGGCTCACTCCTACTACCCGTATATAGACTGGGAACAATACTCAAGCCCTAACTTTCTAGCCCAACGGTTCCTGGAGTTCATAAATTCAAATGCCATGGAACAGCTAGTCACTGTTCCCACGAGGAGGAAAATATACTAGATCTCATTGTCACAAACATGGGGACAAAATGCTCCACACCGAAATATATCCCTCATTGGTGAGATCTGATCATAAACTAATCTCACTGGAAATCCACCCCACCCCAAGACCATATTAAGAACTTCTCTAAAGCAAACTTCACACTTCACACTCAAGACTGGTGTGGTATCCTTCAAGGCCCCTGAGCCAGAGGAAACCCACACCCAAGCAAGCCCTTACAAATGCCTTCTATGAACACCTCCAGGACTGCATGGATTCAGGCAATCCCAAATAAAACCAAGACTCTTTCCACAAAGGGCAAACGTCCAGTCTGGTGGACCCCAGCCATTAACAAACTTTACAATAAGAGGAGAAAGCTATTACATGATAGAACAAAATCCATAAAAGGGAAGTCACCCCTGATCATTATTAGTAAAAAAAACGAGCACTCATAAAATCAACTAAGGCCAATTTTGAGAGAAAAATTGCCATGGATTCAAAGGACAATCATAAGGCCTTTTTCAGCTATGTTAGGAACCTGGGTGGAAACTCCCAGATATGCTCAGAATTAGTCCAAAATGATACAAAAATCACTGAACCCACAGACATTGCCAACATACTGGCAGACAGGTTCAGTGCAAACTTCACCCCTCTCCCCTAAAGGAGAGATAACTATCCCAGCCGAGTGTAGCCTCCCGACATCTCAAATGCACAGGTGAAAGCTGCTCTCTAAAGCTAAAACACAGCATCAATGGGACGGATGGTGTGTCCGCTGTGTGCTACAAATGAGGAATTAAACCCCACATAAGGCAGCTGTTTAATCTTAGCCTTACCACAGGATACGTGCCCAGTGGCGTGACGGCAACTGTGGTCCCACTCCACAAAGGCGGTGCCTCTCTACCCTGGTAATTACCCCATATAACAAGTCTAGTCTGCAAAGCTATGGAGAGGATCATAATGGAGCTCATAAACAAAGATATAGGGACTTGCAGACATTGGACCTGACCCAGTTTGGCTTTGTCAAGGGAAGATCATGCCTTTTGAACTTGGTTGACTTCTTGAAACAGTCACCAAGACCATTGATGAGGAAATGCAGTCCATACAGCCTACCTTGACCTTGCAAAGGCTTTCGACACAATACCCCACTGGGGTATTGTAGAAAAACTTACCAGCTTAAATGTAAACCCATATGTCACAAGATGGGTTGCAAACTGGCTTAAGGACAGAACCCACAGGGTTAGAGTTGCTGGCGCTGTGTCAGACTCCAAGCGGTCACAAGTGGTGTCCCACAGGGCTCGGTCCTTGGCCCCTATTGTTTGGCATCTACTTCTCAGAAGTACAGGCCAACATGGAAGGACTTTGGCTGACAAAGTTTGCAGACGACTGCAAACTGGGAGCCATAGTGGAAAGTGCATCGGACACGGATATCCTTCAGAAGGGACTCACGAAACAGATAGCTGGTGCCAGAGCCATGGCCTGAAGTTAAACGCCAAAAATGTATAGTCATACCCTTCGGGAAAACAAGGTACCCCAAGCTACCATATAGGTGGCAATCCACTAAGCACAGAAGAGGTTATCAGGGACCTGGGGACCCAGGTTGACAGTGGCCTTTCTTTTGACACTCACATTGCTAAAGTGGTTAGAAAGACCTTCTACATTGCCCACCTGATCATGAAGGGATTCACATCCAGATCTAGTGAGGTCATTGTTCCCTGTACTCTTCACTTATCAGACCAATGATCGAGTACAATGCCCCATTCGGGATGTATCTCACCCGACATCTGCAGCAATTGGAGAGACCCCAAAAGTTCCTCACCAAAAGGATAAAGGGACTCCAAAATCTGTCATATGCTGCCAGATTGAAGAAACTCCAGCTCTATTCAGTCGCATACCGCCTGCTCAGAGGTGACATGTGCCTGACATACAAGGCCATGTCCAACCCGGAATTAATGGACATGCTCCACCTCAAAAAATCCAAATCCACCAAAACCACTAGAGCAAGCGACTTAAACCTTAGCACGGATATAAATAGGACGTGCTGGAGGGATAGATTTATCACTCAGAGACTCCCTATGCTGTGGAATAAAATCCCGGTCCATGTGAGGCAGAGCACCTCGCTGACTCTGTTCAAGAGAAATCTAGACCTGTGGATGGGAGATCGTAGGTTTACCCCAGGAATCATCTCTGTGTCACTGCTGGACAGAGGCACAACAAACTAATGGGCACAGTATTTTTTCATATAAGGGGTGGCATAAGCCACAATAATTTGGGCTAGGCTTATAAATGCCTTAGGGCAGATAGCCTAGTATAAACCTATGAACCTATGAACCTATGAACCTATGTCCCTAAACTCTCACTCCACGTTCCTAAGCACCCTGGAATCTATCAAGGTCCAACCCAACACTCTCATACTAGGAGACTTCAACTATCCCTCCATCAACTGGGAAAACTACTCAAGGACCAATGCACTGGCCCAACGCTTCCTGGAATTCATCAATTTCAATGCCCTGGACCAGCTCATTCTTACCCCCACTAGTGGAAGCAACATCCATAACCTGGTTATTATTAACATGGGCAACCATTGCTCTACACCAATAGTCATTTCCTCCCTGGTTAGATCTGACCACAAACTAATCACCATGGAAATCCACATCTCACCCACACCCTTTGCAAAGGTATCCACCATGAAAAACCTCTCCAAAGCTGACTTTGGACTCCTAAAAACAGAGGTGGCTAACTTCACTGCACCCATGCCAATGGAAAAGAGATGCATGACTGCCGAATCATACACCAATAAACTGTACGAACACATACATAAATGCATGGAACTAGCCATACCCAACAGAACCAAGATGCTCTCCTCCAAAAAAAGGAAGCCAGTCTGGTGGTCCCCCGCCATTAATAAACTCTACAACAGAAGGAAGAAACTGTTGCAGAAAAAGGTGAAGTCCCAAGACTGGAAAAAACTCCCTGATTAGCCTCAACAAAAAGTTGAGATCCCTCATCAAAACCTCCGAAGCCAGTTATGAAGGCAGAATTGTGGCAAACACTAAAAACAACTACAAAGCCTTCTTTAGTTATAACAAGAATCTCCATAGCATTACCCAGATTTTCTGAGTTATTGCACAATGGTACTTCCTATACTGAGCCAACAGATATTGCCAACATACTGGCCGGTAGATTCAGTGCCAACTTTACCCCTCCCCACCGGAAAGGACCAATCTCAATACCGGAAGAATACCAGGCAACCTGCATTATTGCAGCACAGGTTAAAGCTGTATTGTCTAAGGCCAAGAATACAGCTTCCTTGGGACCTGACAATATCCCTGGCTGTATTTTACATGAATTACAAAATGAACTGGCACCACGTCTGTTTGCTCTGTTTACTCACAGCCTCACCTCAGGCTTTGTCCCTACCGAATGGTGCACTGCTACAGTCATCCCTCTCCATAAAGGAGGAGCTACTACAGACCCTGGAAATTATCTCCACATTAGCCTGACAAGTCTGATATGTAAGGCTATGGAGCGCATCATCATGGACCTAATTAACAAGGGTATAGGGAATCTCCAAACTCAAGATCATACACAATTTGGTTTTGTGAAAGGTAGAGCATGCCTGCTCAACCTGGGTGACTTCTTTGACACCATCACCAGAGCGGTGGACGAAGGTATGGCAGTTCATACAGTCTACCTTGATCTGGCCAAGGCCTTTGATGCCATTCCTTACGCAGGAATTATTGATAAACTCACCAAACTAGGCATCATCCCCTATATTGTTAGGTGGTTTGCAAATTGGCTCACAGATAGAACACACAGTATGAAAGTAGCGGACTCCAAGTCAGACTGCCGACCAGTCGCGACTGGAGTCCCACAGGGATCAGTCCTGGGTCCTCTCCTGTTTGGCATCTACTTCTTAGAAGTCCAGGCCAACACGGAGGAACTCTGGCTGACCAAATTCGCAGATGACTGCAAGCTGGGAGCCATTATTTACTGCACAAGTGATGCACATATCCTATAGAAAGGCCTCACTGAGACCAATGACTAGTGTCAAAATCACGGCCTTAAGCTTAATGCCAAAAAATGCGTCATCATCCCCTTTGGAAAAAACTCAGTTCCCACTAATTACCACATTGATGGGAGCCCACTGAACACTGAAGGCGTTATAAGAGATCTGGGAACAAAGGTTGACAGCAACCTCTCCTTCGACCACCACATTGCCACTGTGGTCAGAAAGTCCTTCTATGTGGCACATCTCATTACCAAGGGGTTTGCATCCAGGAAGAAAAAGATCATCATTTCTCCCTACTCTTCCCTCATTAGACCAATCAAAGAGTATAATGCCCCATTTGGCATGTACCTCCCTAGATACCTGCAACAGCTGGGGAGGCCACAAAAGTACCTCACAAAGAGGATCCTAGGCCTTAAACATGTCCTACACAGACAGACTCATAAAACTCCAGCTATTCTCTGTCTCATATTGTCTACTAAGAGGCGATCTCTGCTTGACTTACAAAGCCATGTCTGACCCAGCTCTGTTAGAAATGCTACATCTAAAGAAATCCCAATCCCTCCAAACCACACGCTCCAGAGACCTCAAACTCATTACCACAATCAACAGAACATGCTGGAGGGATAAGTTCATAACCCAGAGACTTCCCACGTTCTGGAATAGACTTCCCATACATGTCATGCAGAGCACCTCACTAGCCCTCTTCAAGAGAAATCTTGATGAGTGGATGGAAAATACAAAGTTCACCCCGGGGATCATTCCAGTGGCACTACTTGATAGAGGCACTGGGAACTAACATTGCACCGCACAATGCCAGGGCACTTCTATCGGCTAGGCTTGTAAAGGCCCCAGGGCCATTAGCCTAGTACATACCTCTGAACCTATGAATCAATATGTTTAACACCATCCTTTGAATGTCATCTACTGCCTCATCAACCAAAATCCCTACTCTGACTCTATGTCTAAGCTTAAGAAAAAAACAATATTCGCACATTGCATACAAGAAAAAGATAGACTAGCATCTTACAAAAATAATCTTTTACACATAAGTCATAAGCTTGTAAAACAAAATGAATACTTTTAAAATAGAAATAAAATAACATAAAGCCAAAACACATAACATAAAAAGCAACAGTTAATTAAAAAATTGCAATACTAGGAAAGCAGGTATAAAACAGGTAAAAAACGATCTATTGTTAGCTAAAACATAAATGTAATCAAGGCCGCTAACAAGTATTAGCATATCCTTTACTACTTTTTGCAAAATTGCACCAGAAGTGTCTACAATTTTACAAAGAAGACTGACTGTGCTTCAGAAAGATAGTGTAAAACCTTTCAGAAGATAGTCTGATCATGTAAACTTATACGTCCATGGTTTCATAGGTTGTTGCTAGGCTGACAAACACTAGGACTTTTATAAGCTTAGCTGTGTATCCCAACCCAGTTTTGTCCCCGAGTTCTTTAGGCAAAACTTAGTAGAAGGGTATGTTAGGAAGAAGGTAACTAAGGGTTTTGTGGGGGAATGTTAACTAGAGAATATTTTAGTTAGTGATGGACTCTGTCCATCAGAGACATGGGAGATAGCCTGGGGATGAATTTGCAATTTCCCATCCTATGGTCAAGGTTTCATTTGAAAAAGGTCAGGCATGAACTCTGCTTCACATGGATGTGGAGACTATTCTGTAATGTGGGGATCCTTTGAGACACATAGCTGTCTCTCCAGCAATTTCTATTTATGTCACAAGTGAAATTCAGATCTTTGGATCTAGTGTTTCTGGTGCTGTTTGTTTTGTGGATGTGCTAAAGATCTATCAGGGCTGGATCTGAGGATACCTTATAGGTCAGGCATAGATCTGAGGATACCTTATAGGTCAGGCATAGACTGCCTCTCAGTAACCTGTTGGAGGCTGAGTACAGAGATAGGTCTTTAGGCAATCTTTATATGATTGCATATTCATGCCCTGGATTCTCCTGTTGAGGAACTGTTGTAAGTGTCTAGTTAGGTACATGACAAAGGTAGGATTGTACTCGGGTCTATATTAAATCAGCGAACACTTTAAAAAGCGAATGCTGATTTATCGACCCCATGTAATTGAAAGCTTACAATCCTGAATACTTAGAACAGCGATTTTTTTCCCAGGAAAAAAATCGCTGTTCCAGAAAAGAAAAGAAAAACCTTAAAACATTACATAAAGTGAGGGGCTTTGCCCCCCCCCCCACTTAACTATACCAACTCCAAGATCACACTACATTGACGAAAACAGCAAAATAATGAAGGCGGCCAAGCGATTTCTTTCCCAGGGAAACAAATTTGCTTATATGCCATTTCGGTATTTTGCTGTTTCTTGCTTTCAAGTTCAATCAATACGCATTGGAAAGAATGCGCCTTCGATCATATAATAGGGAACCTTGTACTCAATGATAAGTCTGATAAGGGCTGAGCAGAGTGGTACTATAACTTCCTTCGAACTGGATGCTATATCCTTATGTATAAGTTGGGTGACATAGAAAGATTTTCTTATAATCTTTGCTACTTGTTGGTTGAAGGCCAGATTACTGTCTACATATGTTCCCAGATCCCTAACTACACGGTTGACTTTTAGGAGTGTTTTATTGATGGAGAAATTAGTTGGGAGGACAGTTTCCCAAAGGTCATTATAATGCTTTTCCTGGTATAGAGTTTGAGGCTGTGGCTTTAGCATCATTCATTTGTCTGTGTTATACCCTCTTTCAGGATGTGTTGGTTTCATGGTGGGAATCTATGATAGCTCTCAATTTATAGTCATCTGTGAACATGGTAAGCCAAAACCCTTTGACATTAGCCTAGATGTCTGAGAAATAGATGCCAAACAGGAGGAGACCCAGCATGGAGCCCTGAGGCACTCTACTGGTGACTGGTGTCTTGGTGGAGGTGGTCTCACCAATCCTGTCTTTTTGGATCCTGTCTCTGAGCTAGCAAGCAATCCAGTGAGTTGTGTAGGGATTTATGTGTAATTCAGAGAGTTTCTCAACAATGCTTGAGTGAGATGTTGTACTGAATGCCTTGGTCAGGTCAAGGTATGCGGTATGCACTGTTTTACCAGAGGTAATCTCAAATAAATCAGCCAGGTTAAGTAGTAGGTATGACCTTTCCCTTACCAAAACCAAACTTTGATTGAGGGTATTATTTTCCCTTAAGAAAGATAAATTGGGATGGGTTCACTGTCTGTAGGTTGCCCAGGTCCTTGCTGAGAATTTCCATGATAATTAATTTCATGGCTTTGCATGTTAGACTTGTCAGACTCATGGAGCTATAGTTCCTGGGGTCAGTTGATGGTCTGCCCTTATGAAAACAGATGAATGTTGCAGTCCTCTATTCACTTGTTACGTAACTTGTTTTGAGGCTGTAGTTGAAGAATGCCTCAAGAGGTCCTGATAGCTCACATTTTAGACTGTTCAGAAGGCAACCGGGGATATTGTTGAAGCCCATTGAGACAGTGGTGCCACCAAAATCTGATCCCTGCTAATAAATGGGGGAGTATCCTAGAAGAGATTTCATAACATGTAGCTAGGGAAGTGGGGGGGGGGAGTTAGAACCAAATTATTTAGCCAGTAGATTCATTATGTCTTGCTGATCAGTGATGGTGGTGGCATTTACCACCAGTTCATCACCCTGCTGTGTGTTACCTTTAAGGTTCCTGACATAGCTGAATAAAGTCTTTCGACTGCCTTTAGTCTGAGAGGCTATCCTGACTTATTAGTTGGCCTTGTTGGACTTAATTAGGCCTCTTAGTTTCTTGTTTAGTTGAATCAGAGAGCTCTTGTCTTTATGGGACTCTTTCTTCCTGATTTTTGGTCATGACTTTTTATACCTTGTTGAAGTGAGGATTCCACCAGTGGAGTTTGTTTTTTGTGTTTGTTTTGGGCTTACTTCTCTTAGGTACAACTGCCTTTGTATAACCATTTACATGTTTGTACAAGGTTTCTGTAAATAATTCTGCATTGGCAGTTGTGGTCTCTGGATGAGGAAGAGCCTAGAATTTTGACAAATTGTCACTTAATAAGATGTAGTTTGCTTTAGAATAGTTCCTAACTGTTGCAGGTTTAGTTGGCATTCCGGGTTGATTTTTATTTTAAAGTAGACAGTTTTGTGATCTGACCTCACTAGTGAGAACATGACACAGATGGAGGTGTAATGCTGTCTTATACTGGTGAATATTACATCCAGTATGTTTAATCCTGTGGTTGGAACACACACTATCTGGTCTAGGGTGTTCATGTTAATAAAGTCCAGGAGGTGTTGTGCCTGTGAGTTTAAGGCAGTGTATGTTTCCAAATCTGTATAGCAGTAGTTAGAGTCATGCATGAATACGGTATTTGGTTGGATGGTAAGCACCTCTAATATGTCTAGGCAAGAGTTTTGAAGCTCTTGGGATATAAATGGTTGGTGACCTATAGCTAACTAGGATATGGTAAGGGACTTTATCTATGGTGACTTGGACATGGATGAACTCCAAGGCATCAATAGTATTTAAACAACCTGGAGGTACATTTGTTGCTATCGTAGATCGAGACACCTCCACCTTTAGTCCCTGCCTGTCCCGCTGGTCTAAATGTGTGGAAGGCACTGAAACCTTGCACTAACTCAGTACTTTCTGCAGCTTTACGCCAAGTTTTGGTAATGACATAGATGTCTACATTCTCCAGAGAGAGAAGGGTTTATAAGGTGTGGAGTTTTTGGCTAGGCTTCTAGCACTGAGCAGTAACACCTTAAGGTTGCTTTGAATCTTATTTTTTTATGTTGGTAGTGTTATCATTTTGGCATTGCCTAAAAAGACTTTAAGAGGGTGGATAAAGTTTTAGCCAATATCCGAAAGGTAGGTACAGGTGTAGACCATCCTTTGCAAACTTATGTAAACTCTCTTCAGGACTCTGTGTAAACACATTTTTTACATCCAAGTGAAATGAATGGGAAACAGTAATACACAGTATAAAAACATAGAAATGGACAAATGGAATATGTTAGGCATATGGGTTATGTAAAGCGGAAATATCTGCACTGCAATGTTAGGGGACTTGGTCTGTAACTTTGCTTTTCCACTCATTAGAAAAACTGTGCTCCCTGCAATCTGTAGTCTAGACTTTTCATATATCACATCCCAGACCCTGGAATATTCCACTGATGTGACTATATGTAGACACACACTGACAGATACACATGCACATACACTCTCACTCACAAATAAATAATGGCTATAAAATGAAGAAATATGGTCTACAGGTCCAGCCACATAGCTCCAATATCTTATACATATTTTTCTTTAGCAGACTTTACTGCATGGTAAGATTTTGAAAAATACATCTTACAAATTTAAATGCTGCAGATTCAACTGCATATTTACCTTGGTGTGTCCAAATTTGTACTGTGTGTGGTCAACATCAATGGAACCCAGTAGCTTTTCACTTGCTTTCTTGCTGTCAATAAACTGCCCTTCTGGAATTGCACTGGCATTTAACACCTTGTATCTGTTATTTCAAGAGTAAAGAACAGGATGTTTTATTATTTTATACCATAGGCAGGTCTTACTAAACAGACAAAACTTATTTTGTTACATATACCTCTGTTTGAAGTCACCATATAAGATTCGGCTTGGGAATCCTTTCCTACAAATCCTAATGCCCTCCAGCACACCGTTACATCTCAGTTGATGTAGGACAAGATGATGGTCCATGTCTCCTGCAGATATTAGAAGTATAAGCTACATTAACAGTAAGGCTGTCAACAAACATGCTATAAAAGGGTCAATTTAATCAAAATCATGAGTGTCTGATGCAGATAAAATGGGCTTGAGTTTACATTGCATGAACTAGAAACATTTACATTAACTCTGAAAGTCTGTCACTTATGTTATTTTCTCTGTAAGTCTTTCTATACGTACACACTCATTCTCATGTTTGTGCTGTAGTATTGAAGATAAATATATAAAAAATGTAACACGTAGGGTATTCTTATAATAAACCATCAACTAACAATGATTTAGAGTGCATGAATATTACTTTATGTTGTCCAAATTTAAAATGTCATTTAACAAGTACTGTACTAAATGCAAACCTTTTACATAGACAGCATTTCAGTTTACAATATATCTTTTAGATATTATTCTTTGATAATTGATTTTATGATACTAGTATCTGATTGTATGCAGGATATTCTAAGCATATTTTGAAAATGAAATAGTTGAACTTTCTTAGCACTTTTTCCTATGCATAAAATAGAATGTCACCTAACAAGGAGTAGAGATTCTGTAATTTATATAATTAATGCTGTAAATGCAAAGAAAAAAACTACATCGAAATGTGGTCTTGACTCACTGAGTACTTAAAGTATGAAAAATAATCAGTCCTAAAAAACTACATGCCGAGAATTATACATTTCAAACCAGAGTGTGGTAGAAGCATCTTATGAGCAAAAATACGTCTACATGAATAACATGAAGCTTTTAATAATGATGTATCAAAATCTAATGCAAAAAATGTTTCATTTTTATTAATTTGGAAAACGCACCTGGTGTTTTTGTCTCATTGGGAATAATACACCTTACAAAGTGAGGGTGAGTGCTTCTTAAGTTTGACATCAACTTGTTCAGGTTTTCCTTTATAAGAAAATGTAGAATTAATAAACATTTACTTGTTTGATTTTGCTAAGTGTTTAAAATGCAATATAATAAGCACAATAAAATAATTCTTATTAAATTCTTATAATGAAAACAAATTCATAAGAGATTAATACTTGCACATTTATTTACATTAGGTATAAAACCATGAACAGGATGATCAAGAAAAGCAAGGAGTAAAAAGATCAATATTAGTAAGCACAAAGGGAAAGTGTGCATGTGTGTGTGTATGTGTGTGTGTGTGTGTGTGTGTGTGTGTGTGTGTATGTGTGCGTGTGTGTGTGTTTAATGAAAAGAAAAGAAGGAAAGTTATTTCAGTCATAGAAATGAAAGATAACAAATGAAGAAATTTTGAAGATAAAAAGCATCCACAGAATTTAGACAAACAGAAAAAACATTTTGTCAAAAATGTGCACATAGTGATTCAGTCAGCTGGGAGGAGCTGGGCAACATAGCATAATTATTACTCTTACCAAACAGCGATGGAAGTCCTGTGTGGACTACATAACATAACTTGTGATCTGATGTTGTTAATCTTCGTTCATTCCTTAATGATGGGTTATCAGTTCCGTCCTTGGAACCGAGCCGGCCTTATACCAAGCTCATGTCAGCCGAAAACTCTCGAGCCAAGATCCTACCCATAATGCTCTGCTCCTGTTACCTCAGATCTCGTTTGCTGCATTGCTGTACAGCTGTGTCAAGCCATTCTCTCTCAGCTAAGTGAACTTTTCTGGAATTTACTTCTACAATTACTCTTTGAAAACTTTTCAAAATATTATTATCTTGATTCTCCTACCCTATCGCATCTTTTAAGACTCTCTCCCTTTGATAATTCCTTTTTCTTATATTTTTCTTACCTTTGAGGTAATTCTCCAGTACCATCGTTGGTAACTCCTTTTCTCCTTTTCTCTACTGTTGATAGTATAGCCTTTTACTTTTGATAGTATAGACTCTTAATGAAAGGAAGAACAAATTTATTCTGAAAGGTCTCCTCAAATCACCTTTTGGTGAGGCTATCTCTGGGTTGGAGGACTCACCTCCTCCTGCTAAACCCCATAAGAGGCATTCTTCTTCCTCATCAAGGTCGCTCACTTCATCTCCATCTGGAGATCGCAAGGAGTCGACGAATAAGAAAGTGAAATTGACTAGTCTGGCACTGCCACCTGAGATCTTTTCAGTTCCAGGCCTGGCACTGCCCCAATTGCTTTTAGCTCCAACTATGTCCTCTTTATCACCACCATAACCAGTGTTCCCAGTGCAGACCTTTATGGCTCCAACAGTTTCAGCCTTTACTGGCGCTGTTCCTGCAGGTACAATCTCCTTCGGCATTGTTGGTGCAATCCCCTTCGGCCCCGAGTTTGACGATACTGTCCTCCACAGCACAAACACCTTCAGCACTGACATACATTTCGGTGCAATCCTCTTCCGCACCGTCATTGTTACTGGTGCAGACACTTGCCCTTATGGTGCAGACACCTTCGACTTCCATGGCACTGCCTTTGTAGGCGCAGAATACTTTGACTCCATTCTCTTCGGTGCAGACATTCTCGGTTCCGAGCTCTACACCATTCGAACTAGCAAGGACTAAGTACTCTCCTTCTTTGGATCCGTTTGTTGGTAGGCAATATAGCCCTTTCCTAGAAAGGCCAGAATCACCTTCAGGTTTCTCTACGAGGTCGACCAGGAGCTTATCTGAGCAAGATGTGTTGCGGCTTGTTTACCAGTTGCTTGTGGCCAGGGGTCACTCTCAACCATCTAAACCTATGTTACCTCCTTCAGGTGAACATTTTTCTCCTCGAACTCCAACATATACTCTTCCTCCTTCAACTTCCACCTAAGCTTCGAAGCCTCTTCCTCTGACAGCAGCTTCCCTTCTACCGACCCCAATAGTGGACCTCACTTTGGAGCCGGAGTCATCCTTGTGGCCATCGGTGCACTGGGCATTGGGATCTTCTCAGGCTAGTGGCTGTACAGTGGGAGAGGGTGTTCTTGGCTCTATGCCAATTTTTTCTATGGCACCATTCAGGAATCCTTCTTCTCTCACACTTCACTGTCCTCTTGAAACTCCTGGTCTGGAGGTCGGTTTGTCAGAGCTGGGTGTGACACTGGTTCTGAGGTTGTCATGCTCGGTTCCGGGTTCCCATCCCTCTTTGGGTGGACCTTTCTTCCAGGCCATGAAAAGGTTGCTTGCCTCCGTTGGCAAACCCCCCATGTCCGAGTCATCTCCTCCCCCTGCACCGCAACTATAACAAGCCACAATCTCCGGACACTGCGCACAAGGGCCTCAGGTTTCTCTCCGTCAGGAGACCCCCTCTTTGCAGTCTTCCTCAGAACCCCCCACTGAGGAAGTACCTAGCAAGAATTTCTGCAAGAGGAAGCACGTGTACTCCCCTGAGGAGTCTTTGACCAAAGATATGGACTTCGATGACGGGGAAGGATCCCCACGGTCATCCTTTGATGAGGTGTCCTTCAGTGACATCCTTGAGATCCTAAGACAGAGGGGTGACTGGAAGTCCTCTAATCCTTCCTCAGAGGAATACGTCTTCTTGCAGGCCTTTCTTGCCCAGCCCTCTACCTCCTGGGTTACCCCGCCGGCCAATGAGCTTATCCAGCTCATCGTCCAGTGTTGATGGAAAGCTCCTGACACCCTGGAAGCTATACCACGGAGGTCTGATAAAATTTTATCTCCCCCAGCTGAGCATCCTCATTGGTCAAAAGGTCGTCCAGTAGATGCCATGGTGGTGACGGCTGCAACTAAGAAAGACTTGGCAGAAGAGAGCCAAACTGTCCATCTGCCCAACAAGGAGTCCCGGACGATATACAGACTCGGGAAGCGTGTGTTTGCTTCATCGACCTTCGCTGTAAGGTCCTTGAACTATCTGCACACTTTACAAGGCTCCAGATGGATCTTATCAACCAACTCTCTGAAACCTTAACAGGAGCCATTTCTGATGAGGTCCGTGACAACATAGCTTCTCAGATAGTGACCCTAGAATCCATATCCAACTCTTCCTTGTTTCTTATTTCTCACGCAACAGAAGGAGTGGTTAGAGCGGCAGTTCCAGGTATAGTCATGAGATGACATGCCTGGATGCACCTTTGTGACTTTTGGGACTCCTTTAAGGCTTCATTTATGAATGCCCCCATCGAAGCTGCTTCTTTGTTTGGCCCTAAAGTTAAAGATGCCCTAGCATGGTGCGAACAAGATGGCAAGATACTGTCTGCCATTGGTGTCAGACACTCCACTCCTCAATGATTCTTCTCCAGAAATCAGAGGAGCCGGAAGATGTGGCCCAGAAAATCACAGGGATATTTCCGCAACGTATTTGCTGAGTTCTCCCCTAGAGGCAGAGGGGGAAACTCCAATGGAAAAAAAACCCTTTTGGGGCAGGGGAGGTCCATGAAACTGAAGTTCCAGAGATTCTTTCTCTGGCCAACCCTATCAGCGCTCCTGAAGTGTTTCCTGACTGCTTACCTCTGGAAGCAGTCGGGGGTAATTTTTCCTTGTACCCCACTGCCTGGCGAAATATAACCGATTCTTGGGTAAAACAGATAACATCCAGAGGCTATCGCATCCCCTTTCATCTATGTCCAACTTCATCCAGAGACTTACCCGACATTCCACCCAGTCAAAGGGAAGCAGCAGCACATGAAATCCAAAAGCTGCTACAAAAAAAGAGTCATCCAAATGATCCCCCCAGACCAGATAGGATGCGGTTTTTACTCAAGGTTCTTTTTGGTGCCAAAAAAGTCAGGGGACTAGAGACCAATTTTGGATCTCAGCATACTGAACAAATTTGTAAAAACAGAGAAATTCCGGATGGTCACGGTCCAGTCTATCCTTCCTCTTCTGGAAAAAGATGATTGGATGTGCTCTGTAGATCTTCAAGATGCGTATTACCATGTAAAAATGGACAAGTGCTCAAGAAGATACCTCTGCTTCCACATAGGAGCCAGTCAATACCAGTTTCGAGCACTGCCCTTTGGACTGTCTACAGCCCCCAGAGTGTTCACCAAATGCATGGCAGTCATCATTGCTCACCTTTGACTTCAAGGATTCCAGGCATTTTCATATCTAGATGACTGGCTCATCACCGCCCCCACCAAGCGCCTACTGGAAGAAGCCCTAGACCACACTCTCCTTACAGCACAATGCCTGGGAATAACTATAAACTGGGAGAAGTCCAACACGACCCCATCTCAGTCTTTAGAATTCATCTGGGTACTGCTGGACACAGAAAATTGCACAGCATCTCTTCTGGATCATAGACTTCAAAAAAAAAGACAACAAGTTCAGTCGCTGCTCTGTCACCACAAATCTCCTGCTCGGTCCATATTCCAAGTCTTGGGATCAATGGCAGCCTCTATCACCATTGTTCCTCTGGCCGGGTTCCACATGAGACTTCTGCAGTGGCTACTTCTCACTCAGTGGTACCCTCTACAACATCCCTTGTCTTTTCAGATAAGTGTAACTCAGAGATGCAAGTAGGATTTGTTCTGGTGGGTGTTCCAAAATCCCCAACAATGGTCTCTCCCTTTCAGCCCCTATCAGCCAAAAGCCACGGTGACCATGGATACCTCCCTGATGGGGTGGTGGGGCTATGTCAGAAAAACTCGGTCCAAGGCACATGGACCAAGACAGAGGCCCATTTGCATATCAGTGTCCTGGAACTGAGGGCAGTGCTACTAGCATTGCAAGCATTCCACTCAATCCTTCCGTCAGGGACTATTGCAATCCAATCAGACAACATGGCAGTAGTCTGGTACATCAAAAAGCAAGGGAGTACCAGATCTTACCCATTATGCTGAGAGGCCTTGAGAATATGGCAATGGGTGATTGCTTCCAACCGCTTTCTAACTGCAACACACATTCCCAGGAGCTCCAAAGTGATAGCGGACAAATTGAGCAGGTGCATTCTACAACCTCACGACTGGTCCCTCAATCCTGTAATAGTGGCAAAAATTTTCAACTGCTGGGGCCAGCCTTGCTGCGACCTATTTGCCTCCCCAATCAACTATAAGTGCAGCAAATACTTTGCCCTGATTCCCCCCTTGGGGACAGTCACTGAGAGACTCTCTAGTCCAAGCTTGTCCCTTGGGTCTGCTTTATGCTAATCCTCCTGTACTCCTCATATCCCAGTTTCTAAAGAAAGCACAACAGTTGAGGAGCAAAGTGATCCTCATTGCTCCATATTGGCCTCGACAAGTTTGGTTCCCCTTCCTCTGGCTTCACCTGCTAGATCGACCATGGATCCTCAATCCATCCCCAACGTTGATCTCCCATCCACAGGGTCTGAGTCAGGATCTATATTGTATCATCGAACGTTTAATAGTTCGAATCACTAAAGATCGAACTTTAGTGATCGAACTATTAAAAGTTTGAATGATTATAAACTTATTTTTAAAATAAAAAAATAAATTTTAACGGGTGTAAGCAGGGGGGCAAGACCACCTGCACCCGCCACACCCCCCCACTACTTAAATATACCAACTCCGAGATCACACTTCAGTGCAACATAGTGCGGAAATGGAAGATTTCCATTTCCTACAATGTAGCTCAATCTCGGAGTTGGTATATTTAACTAGTGGAGGGATGCAGGGGGGCTTGCCCCCCTGCTTACATCCTTTAGTTTTTCTTTTTTTAGTTTAAAAATAATTTTATAATCATTCGAACTTTTAATAGTTCGATCACTAAAGTTTGATCTTTAGTGATTCGAACTATTAAATGTTCGATGATATAATATAGACCCCTTACTCACCCCAATCTCATAACCCTGAAGCTGACAGCTTGGCTTCTCCACTTTCAATGATGGCCAGGCAAGATAACCTCCCGATGTTAAGTTGTCCCATCTCGCCTTCGTTCTTGCTGTTTGGGTTCAGAGCCAATCCTCGGCTCCATCTCGGCCTACTACTATAGCTCGAGAGCTATTTACTGGCTCGAGGCTAACCCTTATCCCAGAATGCCTAGCGTCAGCTTCCCAGATCTTGTTTACCGCTTCAGCTGCGAGGTTGCTTCGTTACTGGCTAAGGCTTAGTATAGTTTTTTCTATTATTATAATTGTTGTTTATTCTTCAAAATTTGTCAAGTTTTTGTCTAGATATAGTACTTTATCCCTTATCACCTTTCTTGTGTGTTGTAGCTTTGTTGGCCATCGCTCCATACTCGCAGGCCTTTCTCTTTCCCCTGAACTCGTTTAAATTAGAGAGTAGTCCCCCCTTAGGACCATCATTTAAATTAGAGGCTCTCCTTTCTTTTCCTTAACTGTAAAAAAAAAAAAAAAAAAAAAAAAAGAAAGTCTTAGTTTAGTAGTGTAAGATGTCTAAAGAGGCCAAAGTTTCTGGCTTCAAAAAGTGTGACTCATGCTGTCAGAAAATGTCTCTGACTGATGGGCACACTTGTTTAGGGGCTGTGCACCTGCAGGACTTCTGCTCTATCTGTCATGCATTTAGTCCAAGAGTCTTGCAGGAGTGCAAAAACAAATTAATCCTTCGAGGATTATTGAAACCACAGGATTCCCCAGCTAAAGGTTCTCAGCCAGTGAAATCCTCTAAGTCTGTCAAGCCGTCGGCTCCATCCTCGGAACCAACTCCTGGATTGAACAACCAGGTTTGTCGGTGCCGACGAGCATCGACAAGTCAACTCCTCCCTTGGCTCCAACTGCTACCTCGGAGCAGTCTCGGAGCCACAAGCGAGCAAGGTCTCCTTCATTGGAGCCGATCTGCTAGGTGCCACAGTCACCCTTATTAGGAAGTGAACGCAGTCATTGCTCTTTATCCCACTCCTCTTGATCCTCAAGTTTATCGGATAAGGACGTGGAGAGAGTAGTCAGCATGTTGCTTAAATCACAGGCCCTTGCGAAATTACTTTCCAGCCCACCTCAGCAGGTTGCGGCTCCATCCACCTCCATCTTCATCCTGCGACGACACTTAGTTCGGAGCCGGAGACCATGGACGTGCTGATAGTAGAACCGACCGCGCTGATCACCTCCTCTTCAGTTCTGACGTCAGCTTTGATCACCTCGATTGTTCTGTCCATCGAGGGATCTGAGTCTGCTCTGAGGGGTTAAGTGGCAACAGACCTTTGTCCGACCCCGCTCTCCCTCTTGGAGCTTCGGCGCAAGTGAGCTCGGCTCCCACATAGGCCTCGGAGTCACCGTCCTCGATGCGGAGAAGGACTCCCGTCTCTTTGGAGCCGGAGATTTTTTTTGCCTCGGGGTCGGGACGCCTACCAGGTCATGTTAAGTGTGATGTCCCCTGAAACAGCCCTACTATCAGCCCCATCAGCTCCTTCTCTTGTGGTGCCTGTGCCAGCCTCTGCTCCTCCTCCGGCCCAGAAGCGTAGGGAACCTATGCCCCAGGACACCCCATTGGGTAACCCCTCTTCTTCCGAGGCCTACCCTGATCACTCAGAGGAGCCTCCCCGGAAGAAGTGCAAGAGGAAACACCTAGACTTCCTTGAGTCTGTCACCTCAGATACAGACCTGGATGAATCGGAAGGGTCCCCCAGGTCCTCCTCAGAAGATGTTTCCTTTTTGGACATCCTTGAAATGCTTAGGCTGAGGGGTGGCTGGTCTTCCCTACCCCTACCAAGGACAAATCTGTATACCTGGAGGCATTCGGTTCCCGACCCTCCAGCTCCTGGTTGTCTTCACCTTTTGATCCACTCATGTCTGTAGTAGCTCGAAAGGCTTGGGCAGCTCTGGATTCTGTGGAACCTACTCCGAGGAGACCAAATAAATTCATAACAGCCTCCCCGGACAAACAATTTCTCACTAAAAGCGTGCCAGCTGATGCCATGATGGTAGCAGCAGCCACCAAGAAAAAGTTAGCAGAAACTTCTTCGTCTGTCCATCCACCAAACAAAGAGTCTAGGATGATGGACAGATATGGGAAGCAAATGTTTTCCTCAGCGACCTACTCCATGAGGTCCCTGAACTATCTCTTTCATTTTACACGACTTCAGAGGGATCTCCTAAAAGAGCTTGGAGATACCCTACAAGATCCTACAGCTGAGGGAGCATCAGCCAAAATAGCTTCCCAGCTTGCGACTCTTATTCATTAGTCAACTCCTCCATGAGGCTGATTTCCTATGCTGCCGATGGGGCGAGCAGAGCCGCAGGTACAAGAGTGGTTCTCAGGAGACATGCTTGGCTGCGGCTGTGTTAATTTGCGGAACCCTTTCGAGTGTCTTTTACTAATACTCCCTCTGACGGCTCCTCGCTTTTTGGGCCTCACATGAAAGACATGCTTACCAGGTGTGAGTAGGAAGGTAAGACTCTCTCTGCCATGGGAATCCATTTTTCCACTCCTAGCAGACCTTATCCCAAATGTCAGAAGGGTGGAAAGATGTGGTTTTGAAAGTTCCAGGGACCCTTGCCTGACACATATGGCAATTTTTCCCCCAGGGGCAGAGGTGGAAACAACAACAATGGCAGTCGCCACCCTTGTGACAGAGGGGGACCGCAAAATCAGGGTGACAGAGAAACTTTCTCTGCCAAACCCTTCCAGCATCCCCGACGGGTTGCCCGACTGCTCACCTCTGGAGGCAGTCGGGAGAAGACTTTCCCTGTACCCAAAAGCCTGGCTAAATATAACAAGAGGCAAATGGGTGCTATCTATCATATCCGGAGGTTACAAAATCCCCTTCCATCAGCCCCGTCTAAAGTCAAAAAAGTCCATCCCAGATGTCCCACCCAATCTAAGGGATCAAGCAGTTATTCAAGTTTCAAAACTGCTAGAAAAAAGAACCATTCACGAAGTCTCAGCAGACTAACTAGGATCCAGAACTTACTCAAGATTCTTTTTAGTACCAAAAAAGACAGGGGACTGGAGACCAATGCTGGATCTCAGCAGATTGAACAAATCTGTACAAAAAGAAAAGTACCGGATGGTAACACTGCAGTCCATTCTCCCCTTTCTGGGTCAGGACAACTGGATGTGCTCCATAGATCTTCAGGATGCATACTACCATATCAAAATGGACAGACGCTCCAGGAGATTTCTTCACTTCTGGGTAAGGGCCAGTCATTACCAGTTCAGAGCTCTGCCCTTTGGTCTCACCACAGCCCCCAGGGTGTTCACCAAATGTATGGCAGTAGTTATGGCTCACCTGAGACGTCAAGGATTCCAGGTGTTTCCCTATCTAGATGACTGGCTCCTAACTGCTACCACCAGGCATCGACTCTTAGAGGCACGGGATTATACAATATCAACCTGCACCCAACTAGGCATTACAGTAAATTTTGAAAAATCTGCCTTGTTGCCCTGTCAATCTGTTACATATATAGGAGCAGAATTAAACACAAAACAGATGTTTGCAAGGTTACCTCAGGAAAGAGTTTTCTCTATTCTCCAACAAGTGTCATTTCTAATGCAGAGCAGAAAGATCCAAGTCAGACATGTCCTGCAAGTTCTAGGCTCCATGGCAGCTGCTATTCTTCTTGTACCATTAGTGCGTTACCACATGAGAGTCCTTTAGTGGCTTCTTTTCATGCAGTGGTCCTTCCAGGAACTACCCATGTCTCACATGATCCTGATTACAGAAACATGCAAAAGGCACCTCTCTTGGTGGATGGTCTCCCCACTGGTGACTCAGGGCAGAGCTTTCATTCAACCCCCTCTGGTAGCCACAGTGACCATGGACGCCTCCCTGATAGGGTGGGTGGGGCATTATCTGGGCAGGACAGTCCAAGGCATGTACCTCACGAGTACCATCTGCATATCAATGTCCTAGAGATGAGAGCAGTGCTCCTAGCATTGCAAGCTCTTCAAGACTCTCTTCCTTCCGGGACCATTGTGATCCAAACAGACAACATGTCAGTTGTGTGGTACATCAACAAGCATGGCGGGACCAGGTCCTACCCCTTGTGTCGAGAAGCCCTCAGGCTATGGCAATGGGCGATTTCCTCCCAACGTTTTCTGATCGCAACGCACATCCCGGGGAAATCCACCGTAATAGCAGACAGGCTCAGAAGGGCTATCCTCATGCCTCACGAGTGGTCTCTGAATCAGGAAGATGCGGACCTTATCTTCCACAAATGGGGCCAGCCTTGCTCCAATCTTTTTGCCACCCCCCTCAACAACAAATGCAGCAGTTACTTCTCCCTGCTTCCTCCTCCAGGTCAAACTCCCAGGGATGCTCTAGTCCATGATTGGCCTCAGGGACTTCTTTATGCATTTCCCCCTTTTCCCCTATTTCCAAGACTCATACATAAATCAAAATTGTTGGGTTGCAAAATGATCCTCATTGCCCCCTATTGGCCTCGATAGATATGGTTTCCGTTCCTGCACTTCCACCTTCTAGACCAGCCTTGGGTTCTGGACCCAGTGTCAGATCTGTTGATTCATCAGTCAGGCAGGTTACACGAATCCCTTCAGACTCTCAAGCTCACAGCTTGGTTTCTCCACTTCCTACCTCAGCCAGGCTTCCAAGTATCTCCCCGGCAGTTTGTGATATTATTGATTCCTCCCATAAGTCAACTATGAGAAAGACTTATGCTAGCAAATGGAAAAGATTTTCTTACTGGGCAGAATCTAGAAACTTAGACCCCTTTTCAACCCCAGTCCATCAAATTCTAGAATTTCTAGCAGAGCTTTTTTACTCGGGTGTGGCTGCTGCTACCATCAGGGTACAACTGGCTGCCATATCTAATTTTCATATTGGAATTCTTAATTCTAGCATAATGTCTCATAAGCTCTGCAAAGCCTTCATGAGAGGAACATCTCTTCTTAGAACCCCAGTGAGGGATCCACCTCCTCCTTGGGATCTCAATTTAGTTTTGACTTCTTTGATTCTGCCTCCCTTTGAACCAGCAGCTTCATGTCCCTTGAAATGTCTTTCTTGGAATACACTTTTTCTGGTTGCTATTACCTCAGCTAGACATGTTTCAGAACTCCAAGCACTCTGTTTTCATCCTCCATATATGGTGTTTCACAAAAATAGAGTTTCTCCGAGAACCAACCTATCCTTCATACCAAAAGTCTGTTCAGAAAACAATTTAAATCAATCCATTGATCGCCCCGTCTTCTTTCCCAATCATAGCAACAAGGCCGAATACAGACTTCACCAACTGGATGTGCACAGACAATTATGTTTTACCTCCATCGGACCAAAGAGCTAAGACAGTCTGACCAATTATTTCTCTCCTATGCTCACAATAAGCATGGCCTTCCAGTTTCTAAGGTGACCTTATCCAAATGGTTATCTGACACCATTGCCTTTATTTATCAGTTAAGACATAAACATCTACCAGCAAAACCGAAAGGTCATTCTACTAGAGCATTAGCCACTTCTGTAGCCTTTCAGTCTAAATTGCCCATAGACTCAATTTGTGCAGCTGCCACTTGGGCAAACCCTCATACCTTTATCTCTCATTACAAAGTGGATGTGGTCTCCTGGAGCAGGGCTTCCTTTGGTTCCACTGTTCTGAAGAGTCTGTTCCATTGAGCCACCCAGGGTCTTTAGGTGCTAGGGACGCTGTCCCCAACAGCAAGAATGAAGGTGAGATGGGACAACTTAACATAAAGAAGTTATGTACCTACCATAACGTTCCATATTAGTTGTTCTTCATCTCGCCTTCCTTCTTGCATCCCCCTCCTTCCCCCTTCCTGGAGGATTGAGAGGAGTTCACTATGGTTTCACTGGCTGATTTTCTTTCTTCTTGGTTCACATGCCAGGTAATTTTATGACAGTTTACTCTGATCTTTTATTTTGGTAAATCAGTTTTTTTAGGCTACTGGTTACTTTATATGTCTAGTGTGCACTATCTCAAACGAGATCTGGGTAGCTGACGCTGGGCATTCTGGGATAAGGGTTAGCCTTGAGCCAGTAAATAGCACTCGAGCTATAGAAGTAGGCCGAGTCTGAACCCGAACAGCAAGAAGGAAGGGGAGATGAAGGACAACTAACATGGAATGTTATGGTAGGTACATAACTTCTTTTTCTCGGTGTGCAATATTCGTATCGCATCTCATAAATCGTCCGCCAGACTGATCTATCTCAGTAAATGGAAAAGGTTTTCATTATGGGCAGCAAATAAACAGTTATATCCCTTGCCAGCCCCAGTCTCTGTGGTATTGGACTACTTATCACATCTTTTCCAGTCTGGGGTATCAGCCTCTACTATTCATGTGCATTTAGCTGCCATTTCAAATTTCCATCATGATTCTTCACTAGTCACATTGACTCTGTAAGACTTTCTTAAACGGTGTTCTTCACCTAAAACAACCCTTTAGAGAGCCAGTACAACAATGGGATTTGGCCTTGGTTCTACAAGCCTTAACAGCCCCCCCCCCCTTTGAACCTGCATCTTCCTGTGATTTGAAATACCTCTCTTGGAAAACTTTGTTTCTGGTTGCAATCACTTTGGCCAAACATCTGTCAGAACTTCAAGCCTTATGCATCAAACGTCCCTACCTTATCTTCCATAAGGATAGGGTGTCCTTGAGAACTAATTCTTCTTTTTTACTGAAAGTGACGTCAGAGCAGTCCTTCAACCAGTCTATTGACCTCCCAGTATTCTTTCCTAATCATTCTAACAGGGGAGAGTATTGCCTGCAGTCCCTGGATGTTCATAGGCAATTATGTTTTTATCTGGACAGAACAAAACCTATCCGTAAATCAGACCAACATTTTCTGGCCTTTGCTGGACCAAGATTAGGTCATCCTGTCTCAAAAGTTACATTGGCGTCATGGTTGAGAAATTGCATTAACTTCATCTACAACAAGAACAATATCACCTTGCCTCACAGAGTAAAAGCACATTCTACAAGGTCTATGGCAACTTCAGCAGCCTTCCATGCTAGGGCTTCTCTCAATGACATTTGCTCAGCTGCGACTTGGGCTAAACCTCATACCTTCATCCTTCATTACAAATTGGATTTGGCCTCCAGAGATAGAGCTTTTTTTGGCTCCATGGTGCTCAGGAATGTCCTTCCATGAGGGTCGTCCGGGGTTACAGGTAGCTGGGGACTCTGTCCCATCAGTAAGGAATGAACGAAGATTAACAACATCAGATAAAGAACTTATGATGTTAAGTTGACTATCTCGCCTTCATTCTTGCTGGTTGGGATCGGAGCTGATCCTCGGCTCCGACTCGGCCATCTTCAATAGCTCGAGAGCTGTTTACTGGCTCGAGGCTACCCCTTATCCCATAATGCCCAGCGATAGCTACCCAGATCTTGTTTGCCGCTTCATCTGTGAGGGTGTCATTTTTCTGGCTCAGGCTCGTATATTTAGCTTTTTGTGTAAACTTTCCTTCTAAATTTAATTTTTTTTCTAGTATTTTTTTTCTATTTAGAATAGTTATACTTGCTGCTGTTATTTTTTTCTTGTATCTCGCCCTTGTGTTAGAACTAGTTTAAGTTAGAGAGTTCTCCCCGCCCCTCCCTCATCCCTAGGTTAGCCATTTAACTTAGAGGCTCTCCTTTTTCTCTTTTTTTCTCTTACTGTTAAAATAAATAAATAAATAAATAAAATTATTGTAGTTAGCATAGTACTGGTGTGTTCGTCTAGGTTAGTACTGTTTTTTGTCAGTAGTTACTTCTTAGTCCTCCTTTTTATTAGTACAGCATGTCTAAGGAAGCTAAGGTTTCTGGTTTTAAGAAGTGTGACTCATGCTGTCAGAAAATGTCTCTGACAGATGGGCACACTGGTTGCGTCTACTGTTTAGGTGCTGTTCACCTGCAGTACTCTTGTTCTATTTGCCATGCTTTTAGTCCAAGAGTCCTGCAGGAGCGTAAGAACAAACTAATTCTTAGGGGTCTGTTAAAACCCCAGGATTCACTGGCAAAGAGTTCACAGCCAGTGAAATCCCAAAAGTTCACTAAGCTGTCGGCTCCATCCTCAGAGCCAACCCCTGTGCTGGATTTACCTTCTAAGTCAGTTCCAGCTGGCACCAACAAGACAACCTTCCCGTCGGCTCCATCGGATGTTTCAGAGCCATCGCGGAGTCACAAGAGGCTAAGGTCCCCTTCCTTAAAGTCAGAGCATTCGGCTCATCGGTCTCCATTGCTTCAAAGTGAGCATAGCCACTGGTCCTTTCACTCCTCTCGGTCCTCTAGGCTGTCGGATCATGATGTGGAGAGAGTAGTCATTGGTTGATAAAGTCGCAGGCACTAGCTAAATTATTGTCCAGCCCTCCTCAACAGGTATCGGCTCCATCCACTTCACTTGACGTTCCTCCTCCGACTCCAATGAGTTCGGAGCCAGAGTTCATTGGGGTTCGGGTAGTGGAACCATCGGCTCCGATCACCATATCCTCTTCTGTTCTGACCTCGGCTCCGATTACCTCAATACTTCCTTTGATCAAGGAATCTGGTCGCCAGAGTTTCCTCGTCGGCTCCGAGGGGGGGGGGTGGCATCGGACCTTTGTCCGACCCTGTTCTCCCTCTCGAAGCTTCGGCGCAGGTGAGCTCGGCTCCAACATCGGCCTTGGAGCCGTCTACCTTGGTGCGGAGAAAGATTCCTGTTTCTTCAGAACCGGAGCTTTCTCTTCCTTGAGATAGGGGTGCCTTTGAGGTCATGCGGAGCATGCTGTTCCCTGAGTCAGCTCCACTACCGGCTCCACCGACTCTGTTCCCTATATTTTCTGTGCCAACCTCTGCTCCTCATCCTGACCCCAAGCATAGGGAACTGATGGTCCAGGACACCCCATTGGGTGTTTCCTCTTCTTCTGAGGCCTCTCCTGATCTCTCAGGGGAGCCCCCTCGGAAGAAGAAGTGCAAGAGGAAGCACATTGACTCCCTGGAGTCTGTCACTTCTGATAAGGACTTAGATGATTTGGAAGGGTCCCCGAGATCCCCCTCTAAAGATGTTTCATTCATGGACATCCTTGAAATGCTTAGACAGAGGGGGAACTGGACTCTCCTAGCCCCTACCGAGGATGAGTCTGTATTCCTGGATGGTTTAGGTTCCCGACCTTCCACCTCCTGGGTTTCTCCGCCTTTCGATCCACTCATGTCTGTAGTGGCTCGAAAGGTGTGGTCAGTTCCGGACACAGCTGAACCAACTCCGAGGAAACCAAATAAATTCATTACAGCCCCCCAGGATAAGCAGTTTCTTTCTAAGGATGTGCCCGTTGATGCCATGGTGTTAGCAGCCGCCACCAAAAAAGAGATGGCAGAGACCTCTTCATCTGTTCATCCTCCTAACAAGGAGTCTAGGACAATGGACAGATACAGAATGTGAATGTTTGCTTCAGCAACCTTCTCCATGAGGTCCCTGAACTACTTATGTCACTTTACTCGTCTTCAGAGGGATCTCTTAAAAGAGCTAGGAGATACTCTTCAAGATCCTACAGCTGAGGGAGTTCAAGCCAAAGTAACTTTCCAGCTAGCGACTCTTAATTATGTAGTCAACTCCTCCATGAGGCTCATTTCCTATGCTGCCGATAGAGCGAGTAGAGCCGCAGGCACTGCTGTGGCCCTCAGGAGGCATGCTTGGATGCAGCTGTGTAATTTTGCGGAACCCTATCAAGCGTCCTTCACCAACACCCCCTTTGATGGCTCCTTTCTCTTTGGGCCACAGGTGAAAGACACTTTGACTAGGTGTGAGCAAGAAGGCAAGAATCTCTCTGCTGTGGGAGTCCATTTTTACACTCCCTCAAGACCCTTCCCCAAGGGTCAGAGGAGTGGGAAAATGTGGTTCCGCAAATCTCAGGGAGCCTTGCCCAACACACGTAGTGATTTTTTCTCCAGAGGCAGAGGGGGAAATAACAATAATAGATGCCGCCCTCATGGCAGAGGGGGTCCGCAGAACCAGGGCAACCGGGAATCCTTCTCTGACAAGCCCTTCCAACATCCCTGAAGGGTTGCCTGGCTGCTCGCCTCTGGAGGCAGTCAGGGGAAGACTTTCACTGTACCCAAGAGCCTGGCAAAAATTAACATAAGACAGATGGGTACTATCCATTATATCTGGAGGTTACATAATTCCCTTTCTTCAAAGCCCCCTACAATCAAAAAAGGCCCTTCCAGATGTTCCACCCAATCTGAGGGAGCAAGCAGTTATAGAAGTTTCAAAACTTCTGAGAAAAAGAGCCATCCAAGAGGTCCCCGCAGACCAGCTCAGATCCGGAATTTACTCAAGGTTCTTTTTGGTACCAAAAAAGACAGGGGACTGGAGACCCATTCTGGATCTCAGCAGATTAAACAGATCTGTACAAATTACAAAGTTTTGGATGGTCATGCTACATTCCATTCTACCCTTTCTGGGTCAGGACAATTGGATGTGCTCAATAGATCTTCAGGATGCGTACTACCATATCAAGATGGACAGATGTTCCAGGAGATTTCTTCGCTTTCAGGTGGGGGCCAGTCATTACCAGTTCAGAGCTCTGCCCTTTGGTCTCACCACAGCCCCCAGGGTGTTCACCCAATGTATGGCAGTGGTCATGGCTCACCTGAGACGTGAAGGATTCCAGGTGTTTCCATATCTAGGCGACTGGCTCCTCACTGCTGCCACCAGGCATCAACTCCTACAAGCACAGGATTACGCAATCACTTTTTGTACCCAGCTAGGTATTACCATAAATTCTGAAAAATCTGCCTTGTTGCCCTCTCAGTCTATCACTTACATAGGAGCAGAATTAAACACAAAGAAAATGTTCGCAAGGTTACCACTGGAAAGAGTGTCCACTATTCGTCAACAAGTGCAAGTTCTAATGCAGAGCAAGAGGATACAAGTCAAATATGTCCTTCAAACTCTAGGCTCCGTGGTAGCTGCCATCCTCCTTCTTCCATTGGAGCGCTTTCATATGAGGATTCTTCAGTGGCTTCTTTTCACACAGTGGTCTTTCCAAGAGCTACCCATGTCTCACATGATCATGATTACAGAAGCATGCAAAAGGCAACTTTCCTGGTGAATGGTCTCCCCACTAGTGACTCAGGGCAGACCCTTCATTAGCCCCCTCTGGTAGCCACAGTGACCACAGACGCCTCCCTGATAGGGTGGGGGGGGCATTATCTGGGCAGGACAGTCCAAGGCACTTGGCCACCTCACGAGTGCCATCTGCACATAAATGTCCTGGAGATGAGAGCCGTGCTCCTAGTGTTGCAAGCCCTTCAAGACTCTCTTCCTTCCGGGACCATTGCAATCCAAACAGACAATATGTCAGTAGTGTGGTACATCAACAAACAGGGCGGGACCAAATCTTACCCCTTATGTCGAGAAGCACTCAGACTGTGGCAGTGGGTGATTTCCTCCCAACATTTTATAATTGCGACTCACATCCCTGGGAGATCCAGCGTCATAGCGGACAGGCTCAGCAGAGCTATCCTCATGCCTCACGAGTGGTCTCTGAATCAGGAAGTTGCAGACCTGATCTTCCGCAAATGGGGACAGCCTTGCTGCGATCTTTTTGCCACCCCATTCAATAGCAAATGCAGCAACTACTTCTCCCTCCTTCCGCTTCCAGGTCACCCACCCAGGGACGCTCTAGTCCATGATTGGCCTCAGGGACTCCTTTATGCATTTCCTCCCTTTCCCCTTATACCAAGACTCATACAGAAAGCAAAGTCGTTGGGTTGCAAAATGATCCTCATTGCCCCCTACTGGCCTCGACAGATTTGGTTTCTGTTCCTACACCTCTATCTTCTCGATCAGCCCCGGAAACTGGACCCGATTCCAGATCTACTGGTTCATCAATCAGGTGGGTTGCATCAGTCCCTTCAGACTCTCCAGCTCACAGCTTGGTTGCTCCACTTCCAACCCTAGCCAGGCTCCCTAGCATTTCCCCAACAGTCCGTGAGATTATCGTTTCCTCACATAAGTCCACCACCAGGACTATTTATGCTAGCAAATGAAAACGTTTTTCTTATTGGGCTGAGTCTAGGAATGTGGATCCCTTCTCAGCCCCAGTCCATGAGATTATAGAGTTCCTAGCACAACTGTTTCACTCTGGAGCCACTTCAGCTACATTAGGGTGCAATTAGCAGCCATTTCTAATTTTCACATCGGGTTACAGAATTCAAGCATCATGTCTCACAAGCTCTGTAAAGCCTTTTTGAGAGGGACATCTCTTCTTAGACCTCTAGTGAGAGACCCCCCCCCTCCTCCCTGGGACCTTAATCTAGTCCTAACGTCCTTAATTTTGCCTCCTTTTGAACCAGCAGCATCATGCTCCATCAAATTTCTCTCTTGGAAAACACTCTTTCTGGTTGCTATTACTTCAGCCAGATGAGTCTCAGAACTACAGGCACTATGTGTCCGTCCCCCTTATCTGGTTTTTCATAGGAATAGAGTTTCTCTGAGGGCAAATCCTTCATTTCTTCCCAAAGTCTGCTCTGAACATAATTTAAATCAATCTATAGAGCTCCCTGTTTTCTTCCCCAATCATAGCAACAAGGCAGAGTACAAATTCACCAATTGGACATGCACAGGCAATTGCGTTTTTACCATCATAGAACTAAAGAAATAAGAAAATTAGACCAATTGTTTGTCTTATGCCTTAAACAAACAAGGTCTCCCAGTTTCCAAGGTTACTTTATCTAGATGGCTATCCCATACTATTTCATTTATTTATCAGTTACGGGATAAGGAATTATCATCTAAACCGAAAGGTCATTCTACTAGGGCATTAGCCACTTCTGTAGCTTTCCAGTTTAGGTTGCCCATGGATTCCATATGTGCAGCTGCTACGTGGGCAAATCCTCATACCTTTATTTCTCATTACAAGGTGGATATGGTCTCCCGGAGCAGAGCTGATTTTGGTTCCACTGTTCTGAAGAGTCTGTTCCACTGAGCCACCCAGGATATTAGGTGCTAGGGACGCTGTCCCAAACAGCAAGAATGAAGGCGAGATAGACAACTTACCATAAAGAAGTTCTGTACCTACCATAACGTTCCATGTTAGTTGTCTTCATCTCACCTTCTTTCTTGTGTCCTGCCCTCCGTCCCCCTGTCCTAGTGGATCGAGAGGAGTCTCTTTTCACTGGCTGAGTATTCTTTGTTTCCCTCTATTGATTTAGAGGATATGGGAGGTATAAGTCAACCAGTTCTTTTGACTGGTTTATTCTCTTGTTATGTCTGGAGTTAGCTATTTCGAATGAGATCTGGGTAGCTATCACTAGGCATTATGGGATAAGGGGTAGCCTCGAGCCAGTAAACAGCTCTCGAGCTATTGAAGATGGCCGAGTCGGAGCCGAACCTCATCTCCGATCCCAACCAACAAGAAAGAAGGCCAGATGAAGACAACTAACATGGAATGTTAATGTAGGTACATAACTTCTTTTTTTACTATAACATTCCATTTGTGTTGTTGATCTTCATTCAGTCATTACTCCCCACCCTCCGTCCCCCTCTGGAAGTTCCTGGTTGATCTCATATACACCTTCCTGTAGGTCTGTTATGACCAGAGGTAGCCTCTACTTTTGTCTATCAACTTGCAAACTCGATCTGAGGTAACAGGGAGCAGAACATTATGGGTAGGATCTTGGCTCGAGAATTTTTGACTGACATGAGCTTGGTATAAGGCTGGGTCGGTTCAGAGGACGGAACCGATAACCCATCAGTAATGACTGAACGAAGATCAACAACACAGATGGAACGTTATGGTAAGACATAACTTCTTTTTTCTATGCAACTGAATAGCTATAACGTCACTTAACATGACATTTAGAGTCCTGTCCAACAATGCTATTAAGGTATGACTGAAATCTATAAGCCACATTTTTTAAATATTAGCAGAATGAGGAATGCAAGGAGTGCACTTCTGCCATTGTTACATTTCTGAATAATGCTGACATGTTGGTAAGATAAGAAAAATTAATAAACTGATGCAAAATGCACTTAATATTCGGAACCTTTATAGTTTTTGCTATTGTTACAATTTTTGGCAATACTTCTCCAGTATGAAAAACAGAAAGATGGTAATGTTTTTGGTCAGTTTTCAGAAGATTTCAAATTATTTCATAGTATTAGTAAAATGACTATGACAGCATTTGGAAAATGTGTTTAACATGAAATTTAATTGAATCACTGTGCATCTCATGCATCCCTAAATACAAGTAGCTAAATATGATTATTTTGCAAAGTAGAACTTGCAGTATAGGGTCTATATTATAACAGTGAATGCTTAAAATAGTGAATGCTGTACAATCGACCCTTAAAAACTGAAACGGCAAAATACTGAACACACGGAACAAAGATGTTTTTCCCCAAGGAAAAAAAATCACTGCTCCGGAAAAAAAAAAACACAAAATAAAGTGGGGGTTTCACCCCCACCCCCTACTTAAATATACCAACTCCGAGATCGCACCACAGAGGAGGAAATGGCAAAGTCCCGAAAATGGCCAAATGATTTTTTTTCTCTGGGAAAACTCACTGTTCAGTGTGTTCAGGATTTCGCGGTTTCGATTTAAAATGGTTGAGAAAACAGTGTTCGCTATTTTAAGCATTCGCTGATATAATAGGGAACCGCAGTATAGATAGTAGCATTTTGAGGCAGTCCATTGAACAGACAGATAATGCAATACTTGTTTTTTAATGGTACACTTACAATTAACATTTTTAAAAGTATTTGCCAGTGATACATTTTCTACAATGTGCATATGTTATCAGGATGTGGGCACATATGATTACTGTATAACTGTATTATGGGATACTGTGGAAGATTCAAGTTTCTTCTGTCTCTTTGATGCATATATATTTAAGATATTGTCAGACTTGCACATCCTAAGCCCCATTTTGCGTTCCATGAATATGTAAATTTTTCTTTAACAGCACGACCATGAGCTTTTTAATTGTACAAGTTTTTTCTAGTTTGTTTGATAATAGCATGGGATAACATTTTTATTCTTCCTTACGCTTGGATTAGTCAGTGGCATTGTCTCAAAAACCATAGACTAAAATTTTTTGCACAAATACTTAAATAAGATTATACTACCATATGAGACATACTTTCTAAAATCAGGTTGAGCAGATTATTGAATACTGTAAATAATTAACTAAATAACAGAGTTTCAGTTTCTTGAATATTTGTTGCCATCATAATAACAAACCCCATTCCTTATCAAGTTAAACAAAAATTGTGCTATTTGTGTGTTTAACATAAAGTAAGATAATGTTTTACAAAAAAAAGTTATATATCGATTAGCTTGAAATATAAAAACTATGAAAAATGTTATTTTATACTGATAGTGCCCTTCATTAAATGTATAATCAAGTATGTGTCTGGCAGACTGATAAAACAAAAATTTTAAAAAATTGCTCTGAAATGTAATTTCTCTAGTGTATTTAATGTTTTACTATCACTACTGGGATAAGGGAGAAAATCTCAAATAGTCTTATTTTTGTAAGTGATATGTTATGAGTTTGAGAATTTGCTTACATTATAAACATTGTATTCCTGAAGGCAAAGTAAAATCATATCTACATAATAAACGCTAAAATGGTGTATTAATTTGAATAATGCAGTGTTAGCATTGTTCATTTGCATTCCCAACACATTTGTTTGTCAAACATTAAATCTTGTCTTCTCTAGTAGCTCCTTTACAATAACTGTACATGCTAAACAGAATTAGCATACAGAGTTAAGTACAGAACTTACCCTGAACAGTGCAGACACTGTCTGGAAGGAAGCACCCTTCTTCTTACCCTTCTTCCCACCGGTGTCAGCTGTTTGGGACAATAGAATATAATACATATGATTACACATAATATATCAAGTAGTGCATCGAATCCCAATAATGTAATTAAGTCTCCAAATTATTTTTGAAATCATCATTTATAGTAAAGCTGTTTCATCATATATATTTTTTTAAAGATTAATGCCTCCAACCTTGTCTGGCACGCAGTGTATCAGGAGATGTTAAACATCAGCTTGTTAAGTATTATCGTGTGTGAGTTGTGCTTGTTTGCCAGTTAAAGTTGGAATACGGACTAGGAAATAAAATAGAATGAGTACTGTGTGTGTTTGTGTGTGTTTGTGTGTTTGTGCGTGTGTATGTGTGTGTGTGTGTGTGTGTGTGCATGTGTGTGACTGTGTGTGTGTCTGTGTTTGTGTCTACATGATTCTCTTATGGAATGATACTGTTAGGACACGATTGTTTTATTACAGTAATGTGTAGGGTTGCAGTTAGGGGCAGTAACCAGGTTAGGGTTAGCACACGAGTAAGGTGGTACATGCTTACTAACCCTAACCCTAGCTCAATCTTACCAAAAACCTTTTCCATAAGAGTACTCCTGCTCAGACAAATCCTGGCAGGGTGGTATGCCATTTTTTTTTTAATTTTGACCATTTTAAGAATTTATTTTTAAGTTTCAACATCCAGAAATTGATGTAATGTGCACTGATGTGTCAGCACATCAATTCATTCTGTCAGCCTCTCTCTCTCTCTCTATATATGCGTCTACCTGACTTTGTCGAAATCTCAGATTATCGAGTCCCATTTTGTCGACACTCAAAATATCGAACCTCACTTCATCTAAGCAGTGGAACAATGAAGATCTTCCCAGTATGAGTAACCTGTTGTGTGAAACCATGAACTTTTCCCTTTTCCCACTGTAGTGTGATCTTGGAGTTGATATATTTAGTTAGTGGGGGTTGTGGGGGGCATAGCCCCACAACTGGGTGGGTTAGGGATGGTGTGGTTTGGGTTTTTTGTTTTGGGGTAAATGTTTTTTTTACCCTGGGTGGATTTTCATTGTTCTGCTCATTCGATGACGTGGGATTTCAATATTTTCCGTGTCGACAAACTGGGATTTGATAATATGGGATTTTGACGAACTGAGGTAAATGCATACATATGATAAAAGCCAAAAGAAGAAGTGCTGAATTTTATATCCACATATTGGCATGTTAGATGTAAATATGTCAAAATATATAATGGCAATTGTATATATGCGTGTGTGTGTGTGTGTGTGTGTGTGTGTGTGTGTGTGTGTGTGTGTGTGTGTGTGTATATATATATATATATATATATATATATATATATATATATATATATATATGTATATCACAGTCATCGTTAGCTACCATTTTAACTCTGTAGTAACTATCATAAAAAGTAAGTTTTACTTAAAAGGATATTTTAGCAATCCTGTAAATACGCTTACATCAGTGATTACTCTGTTTTTATTTATCATGCTTGATACTTCATAAATATATTGATTTGTTAGCAAATCAGTATTAAAAAAGTACTACCATCAGCAGTAGAGTATGAAGCATAAAGGAAGGCCAGCAGTTTCAGCGATGATTTCTGGTACAGGCCGATGACAGATTCATTCAGGGGGTCCTTGTTCTTATCCAACCACCCACTGATGTTGTAATCCACAGTGCCAGCATAATGCACCAATGAGAAGTGAGCTTCTGCCTTTCCTTTAGCAGGTTTTGGCTTCTGGAAGTTATTGGACTTTCCAAGATGCTGATCATATAGTTTATTCTTAAAGGACTGATCAGAAGCTTTGGGGAACATACACTCCTCTTCAAGGATTGAGAAAATTCCCATAGGCTAGAAAACAAATGTATCAGTTTATATTCTGTGCTATAAAAAAGAAAACAGCAGTAATTTAAGGTATGGTTTTAATACAAGGCTGCACAGAGATACTTTTCCTTGACACTGCATATCCTACAAATCAGTATCCTGTTAAACCATAAATAAAATGAAAATGCTGTTTCAAGGCAAAATATGCCAATAACTTGCTAATTGTTTCATACTTTCTCTGTGTAGTTTATGGGGTACCAGGAAAGTAACCTCTTTGTCTTGTAATACCTACATTCTGAGTCAGAAAGTATCCTGGATGTGTTTGGGCAGGTGCATAGTAATTTATTTAGTCCTATACATATTGTTCTGTTAGTCATATGTAACAATACTGCTGCATGCTGAAAACCTCAGACTTGCATATAAAATTACACTCAGACATGCATGAAATCATGGAGGAGTAGGAAATTGCTTCATGTTTCCATTCATACCCTGCTGGTAGTTAATACAGTAGGACCATTAGTTTCTTTCTGTAAGTCGCATAATAAATGTTAAGAATACGAATATTTGGTAATTGATTTTTTGTTGAATTATTTTAGAATAAATTTCTCTGAAACTTCCAGCATTTCACTTTTGCTTATCACCTCACATCCATCCTTGGAATTGCTGTAAATCTAGTAAACCTCTGCTACACCGCAGCCTCAATAATTTATGCCCCTTCTGTCTTTCACCTAAAAATCTATATTGTTCAGCTTGTACATTAAAAGTGCTTTATGTGCCGTACAATTACTAATGTGTTTGTTACTTTAAAATGTTTTTTTGTATTTTGTATGCATTCATACCACAGAATATTGTTGTAAACATTAATAATTTATCTTTATAGATAACAGAGGCACTCCAGCTTGCCTTCATAACTTCTGACTGCTTTGATATTGCATCTGTAACATGGTTTGTTAAAAATAGAACTCAAATAAACATTCTCCAACGTGAAGGATTGCTGCACAGAAATACATACTATAAAAGTAAAAATTAATATCTAATTTACCTTTTCAATTAGTTCAATGCAAGCAGCTAAGTCCATGCCAAAGTCAATGAATTCCCATTCGATTCCTTCCTTCTTGTACTCTTCTTGTTCCAGTACAAACATGTGGTGGTTGAAAAACTGTTGCAGCTTTTCATTGGTGAAGTTGATCATGAGCTGCTCCAGGGTGTTGAACTAAATATAAAAAAAAACAGAAAGTGCTGTGTGAATACATTGCATGAAGTGGTTTGATACTTGTAAGACATGATTTATATACAACAGTAGTTCTGTTTGTAGATGGTGGTAGGCCTGGCCCACCAAGTGAGCACATGAATCCTTATTACCCATGTTCACCTACATCCTAACACTACTTCCTAGATTTGCTAGTGAATGTGCTCAGTGCTTACTCTTCAGAAGATTTCTACACTGAAAGTATTTCAGTCAATCCATAAGGGTGGTTTTATAACTCACCTGGATAATTACAGACCTTTCAGGCCTACAAGCCTCATCTGCAAAGCCGTGGAATGTATTTCAACTGACCTCATAAACTGTGATATAAATAATCGTATTAGTCTTGACCCCAAACAGTTTAGTTTTGTGAAAGGTGGATCCTGTCTGTTTAACCTGGTAGGCTTCTTTGAAATGGTTATGAAGGTAATAGATGGCATCCACACAGTGCAAGTGGAGTATGTTGACTTGGCCAAAGCCTTTGACACTGTTCCCCATGCTGGCATTGTGCAAAAGCTAAATATTTTAAAAATTGACCCATATGTGGTAGGAAGAGTAGAAAACTGGCTAAAAGAACTAACAAAGTGCAAGTTGCAAGTGCCTCATCAGAAAGTATGATGTGACCATTGGTGCTAGCCTCTGTCTTTTTTAGTATTTACTGCTCAGATCTCAAAGCAGAGATCTAGGACATCTGGATAAGAAAGTTTGCAGATGACTGCTAACTGTGAATTGTTATAAAACCCTCCAAAATAAGTTTCCCTAGTAAATTCTTGGCGTACTAAAACAGTCTCAAATTAAATGCTAAAAAGCATAGTGTCATCACTTTTGGTGCACAACCCCTCCCCTCATCATGGTGTATAGATAACACACCTCTACAAATGAAAATGTGTTGAAAATTTAGAAGGCTGTGATATACAGTTGTTTAATGTATACTGTGCAAGTCTACTTCGAAAAAATGAAGTCTTTCTTTGCACTAAAGAAAAGAATTGTAATTTAACAATTGCAATAATGAACTAACATTGTAAGACCAACTAGGTTATTTATGCTTCTTGGAAGACAGAAATAGAAAGAAATATGCTATGTTAGCTGACTATTTATAGTATCCAGTTGTACTACACTCTTCTGTGTTCTGGAACTTACATCAAAAATTTCAAACCCAGCAATATCCAGGACACCAATAAAGTACTGTCTTGCTTGCTTAGTATCCAGCTGCTGGTTAATACGGTACACCATCCAGAAGAACATCTTCTCATAGAATGATTTAGCGAGAGCACCAACAGAGTTGTTAACCTGAAAACCACAGACACATTACAAATTAATTCTTACTTAAATATGAAATGAGTAGTTACAATACTAACTTATTTTATAGTTTGTCACAAAACAGACTCATTAAGGTGCAAGTATTTTAGTGGACATACATAAAAGTTAGCTGACAATTAATCTCTTACCCTTTGTTGATTACATATCTTATTATCTGATGTCAATCTTCATTTATTCTTGACTGATGGATTACGGTTCTGATCCTTGGAACCGATCCAGCCGTTATATAGCTCGTGCGAGCCAAAAAAAAACCTCTCTAGCTAAAAGGTTGCCCAGAATGCCCCTCTTTATATTACCTCAGATCTCGTTTGGCACTCTTTTAGATAGATGTGTCAGCTGACTCTGTCTTGCAACTAAGTATATTTTTGAAATTATATAGTTTTCTCTAACTTTCTATCTTATTTCTAGCTATCGCAAGTATTTTCAAACCTTTTGTCTACCCTTTCTTATCGTGCAAGTGTTTCATTCCTTTAACCTAATACCACTTGTTATTTCTGACCTACCATAGTTGGTGGTTTCTCCCTCTCTTTCTCTTATGTTACCGACTGGTAATCTTTCCTACCATGGTTGGGAGGATCCTTTCTTCTGTCTGTGAGTGATTGTGTTTTCTCCATCTTTTTTCTCTGAACTTCTTTCTTTTTTACTATAATGGCAGATAAGTCAGAATCTGCCACTGGCTTCAAGCAGTGCCAATAGTGCAGGAGGAAAATGCCAAACTGTGATGGCCATGATAAATGTGTATACTGTTTGGGTGCACCACATCTGGAATTGGAATTTTCTATCTGCCAGGGCTTCAGTACTAGAGCCCTGGTAGAATGTAGAAATAAACTTATTCTTAAAGGGCTCCTTAAGGCTCACTTTGAAGAAGCATTGTGAAGGCCAACCAGTCTCCAAAGGCCTCTGGCTCAAAATCTAGTCGTTTGGTGCTGACTTCTCCATCACCGCCAATATCTAAAAAACATAAATACTTTTTGGAACCTAAATCAAAGGTTCTGAAAATCTTGGAATGGACCTAGTCCTCAACACCAACCACAACCTTGGTGCCATCGACACCAACCACAACACTGGCACCAGTAATGACTCTGGCGTCAGAACTGACATCTGTAGTTACCACGTCCATACCAACATCTCCTACTGCTTTGCAGCTCCAACCTTCTGCCCAGATGCTGAAGACTGAGACGTTTTATGCACCCAGGACAAGATATTCCTAATCAACTGACTCCTATTTGGGTCAACTCCCTATCCCATTTATGGAGAGGCCACAATCTCCCTCTGGATTGTCCGTTCGCTCCACTAGGAGTCTTTCTGAACTTAACATAGGTTGGTGGATCAGCGTCTGATGGCTAGGGGTCTTCCCCTTCTTCTTCTCAGCCCTCTCTCCCTCCTGTAGCAGGGGAGTTCTCCCCCAGTACTCCTACATATATTCCTCCTCTGACCTCCTCGGAGGCTTTAGAGCTGTCCATTCCAACCACACAGACTCCAATGGTGTCGACACTGACAACATCTTTGTCTTCAGTTCCGGCCACAGTTCTGACTCTCTTGGTGCCATCAGAACCAATGGTTCCCTGGGATCGATCCTCCGCCATCAGGTCCAGAGGGTTTCAGTTGACTCCTGTTTTTTATTCAGAGCTGACCTTACCACTTCAGGCTGCGCCGGCTGGGGGACTTTCCTCAGCTCCAGCTTAGGAGGTGGGTCTCTAGGGGTGGGGTGTGAGCCCGGTTATGAGTTTGTCTTGGTTCTGGGCTCCCATCCCTCTTCAGGGGGGCCTGCCTTTCAAGCTATGGCGATGGCTTTGGCCATTGCTACTTCCCAGGTGGCTCATGTGTTACCGGAGTCTCACCCCTTGTCCCCTGCTTTCCCAGAGCTTACACTAACCTCTGTACCTAGACAGCAAGCTCCAAGGATGCAAAAGCTAAAATCCAAAGACCACCCCTCTTCCAAGTCCTCTTCAGATGTTCCCACTGAAGAGCCCCCTCGGAAGAAATTGTGTAAGAGGAAACACCTAGCGTTCCCTGAAGAATCTGTCACTGAGGACACAAATTTCGATGAGGGGGATTGCTCCCCCCAGTCACCCCTGGAAGACATCTCCTTTGGAGACATCCTTGAGACCCTCAAACAGAGGGGTAGCTGGAAGTCCAAAGAACCTTCCTCTGAGAAGTCTGTGAATTTGCAAGCCTTTGGAGCTCACCCATCTACTTCCTGGGTGACCCCTCCCACTGCCGATCTTATTAACCTGGTCATGCAGTGAGCTTGGAAGGCTCCTGATTCTAAAGAACCAATTCCCCGGAGACCAGATAAAATACTCTCCACTCCCGAGGATCATCAGTCCTGGGTGAAAGGGTTAGCAGTAGATGCCATGGTGGTGGTGGCTGCCACTAAAAAGGAACTAGCTGTGGAAAGTTTCACTGTTCATCTCCCTAATAGAGAGTCAAGGGTGATGGACAGATTTGGGAAGCGGGTTTATGCATCATTGACCTTTACCATTAGGTACTTGAACTTTATGGCACATTTTACTAGGCTGGAGTTAACAAGGAGTTATCAGATATCCTAGCAGGAGCTGTAGCTGAGAGGGTCCAGGAAATGTGACCTCCCAGTTAGCCACCCTGGAGTCTATCTCTAATTCGTCCATGAGGATTATTGCACATGCAGCCGAAGGGGTGACCAGGTCAGCCGGTTCAGGTGTTGCTATTCGACAACACAGTTGGGTACACCTCTGTGAGTTTGCAGAGCCATTCAAGTGTTCCTTTGTTAATGCTCCTTTTGACAGATCCTCTTTCCTTGGCCCCAAAGTTATAGAAACTCTCTCCAGGTGTGAGAAAGATGGAAAGACCCTATCTGCTGTGGGCATACATTTTTCTGCTCCCCAATGAGGCTATTCCAGGAATCAGAGGAGTAGGAAGATGTGGTTCGAGAAGTCCCAGAGGCCTTTCCACAACACACATGGTGGAGTCTCCCCTTGAGGCAGAGGGGGAAATTCATATGGAAGACGTCATCCTAGAGGCAGAGGTGGCCTGCAGAACAAGGGTTCCATGGAGTCCTTCTCTGGCCAACCCTATCAGCGCTCCTGAAAGGAGGCCCAGTTGCTTACCTCTGGAGGCAGTCTGGGGAAGATTTTCTTTGCACCCAACAACCTGATGACAAATAACCACAGATGCCTGGGTACTGAGAATTATTTCCAGAGGTTACCTCATCCCTTTCTCTCTTAACCCAAAAACTCAAACAAGACTCCTCGATGTTCCACCCAGTCAGAGGGACCAAGCAGCAGTAGAAATACAAAAGCTGTTGGAAAAAAAGAGTCATCCGAGAAGTCCCGTCATACCAGACAGGATCTGGATTTTACTCAAGGTTCTTTTTAGTGACAAAAAAACAGGGGAATGGAGACTGATTCTGGACCTCAACACTCTAAACAAATTTATTCATCAGTCCAAATTCTGGTTGGTCATGGTTCAGTCAGTACATCCCTTTCTAGAGGAAAATGATTGGATGTGCTCTATAGACTTTCAAGACACATATTACCACATAAAAATGGACAAAAGCTCAAGAAGGTTTCTCTACTTCTGGCTAGGAACGAGTCACTATCAGTTCATGGTGCTGCCCTTTTGCCTCACCACAGCCCCCAGGTGTTCACCAAATGTATGGCAGCAGTAACAGCTCACTTGAGACTGTTTGAATTCTGGGTGTTTCCATATCTATACAACTGAATTATCACTGCTTCCACCAGACATCTACTGCTACAGGTGACAGATTTCACCCTGCAATTGTTCACAATTTTTCCTGCATCTAGGCATTATGGTCAGTCTTACAAAACCTCAAGTGACTCCCTCTTAGGATATGGAAATTATCGGAGCTTGTCTCAACACTCTGTCTTGTGTGGACCCCTACCTTCCCACAGATTCCAGAAAATAAAATCACAAGTTCATTCTCTCCTGTGCTCGAAATAAAACACCAGCCCTACTGGTGCTTCAAACATTAGCATCCATAGCAGCAGTGATCACTCTGGTCCCACTAACGGGATTTCACATGAGATTACTGCAATGGCTTCTGGCGAATCAATGGTCCATTCTAACCCACCCAATGGACCACCCCATACTTATCACCAGTTGCTTCAAAAAGGACCTATTCTGTTGGATGGAATTCGAACAAATTCTACTGGGCTGCCCCTTTGTCCCTCCTCAACCCAAAGCCATAGTGACCACGGATTCCTCCCAGATGGGATGGGAAGGCATTATCTGGGAAAGACAGTCCAAAGCACTTGGTCCCTGATAGAGCCCAATCTGCATATCCACGTTCTGGAGTGAAGGCCGGTGCTACTAGCGTTGCAGGCATTTCACTGTGCCCTTACTCAAGGAACTATTGCAATTCAGTCAGACAACATGTCCATAGTCTGGTGCATCAACAAACAAGGGGGGAAGGAAATCCTATCCCATGTGCTGAGAAGCCCTCCGGCTGTGGCAGTGTGCCATTGCTTCCAACCATTTTCTGACAGCAACGTACATCCTGGGGTGCCCAAACGGGATAGCAGACTAGTTAAGCAAATGCATTCTAATGCCTCACGAGTGGTCTTTAAATCCCAGGACAGCGAGGAAGATCTTTCATTCATGGGGCAAGCCTTGCTACGACCTTTATGCTTCACCCCAAAAGAACAAGTGCAGAAGATACTGTGCCCTGATCACTGCTCTGATGGAGTCCCCAAGAGATGGTCTTCTCCTTGATTGGCATCTGAGTTGCCTCTATGCTTTTCCTCCCTTCCCTCTGATCCCTCTTTTCCTCAAGAAAGCAGCCTCATTTACTTCACCGTCCATGGATTCTGATCCACAGGGAATGGTGCATCCCAATCTTTTTTCAAAGCCTCAAGCTCACTGCTTGGTTCCTTCAATTCCATTAATCACCAGGCATAATGACATTACATCTGCAGTATGAAGAACTTTGCTGGCATTCCATAAACCATCCACCAGGAATCTCTACCTCAGTAAATGGAAGAGATTTTCAATCTGGGCTGGTGATAATGGCCTTGACCCCTTTTCGGTCCCGGTAGAAAAAGTTTTAGAATTTTTGACCAGTCTGTTTTGTAAGGGAGTTTCCACTACTGCTATTAAGGTCATTCTAGCTGCCATCTTTCATAATGGCTTCAGAAATCTCCCCTTAATTTCACACAGACTATGTAAGGTCTTCCTCAAGGGAACTATCCATTCAAGGCCTTCATTTAAAGATCCTCTATCACCATGGGACCTGACTATTGTCTTGCAATCACTGGTACTTACCCCCTTTGAACCAGCAGTGAATTGTGACTTAAAGTTCCTCTCTTGAAAACGCTACTACTTATAGCTGTAACCTCTGCAAGACGAGTTTCTGAATTGCAAGCAATATGTTCAAAGTCCCCTTACTTAATTTTTCATAAAGACAGAGTACACTCAGGACCAATCCATCCTTTCTTCTGAAGGTGGACTCAGAGTCCAACATTAATCAAGCCATAGACTTACCTGTGTTCTTTCCAACTTTTTCCAAGAAAGGCGAATATTGTTAACACCTGTTAGATGTTCACAGACAAATATATTTCTGTCTCAACAGAACTAAAGAATTCAGGATATCATAGCAATTATTTGCCTCCTTTTCTGTCTCAACCTTAGGAAAATCCATCTCTAAGGTTACCTTATTAAAATGCTTAAGAGACTGCATTACTTTCATTTATAACAGAAAGAATCTGAAGCTTCCAATGCTGGTGAAAGCACATTCCACCAGATCTATGGCTACTTCAGCTGTTTTCCATTCTAAAGCTTACATGAGTGAAACATGCGCAGCAGCAACATAGACTACTCTGCATACCTTTATTACTCACTATAAATTGGTTTTGGTCTCCAAGGGAAGAGCTGCCTTTGGTTCTATGGTTCTCAGGAATACCTTTCCATAGGGCCACCCAGGATCTAAAGTAATTGGGGTCTCTGTCCCATCAGTCAAGAATAGATGAAGATTGACAACATCAGATAAAGAAGTTATGTCTTACCATAATGTTGTCAATCTTCATCTGTTCTTGACATCCCATCCTCTTTCCCTCCCTGTGGATTCCTGACAGAGGGATCTTTTGTCCTGGGTTTTCTGTTAGGATACTCCTTTGACATGGCTTCTTCATTTGGATTAGTTTCCATCTATTGTTCTGTAAGTCTACAAACATGATCTGAGGTAATGTAGAGAGGGGCATTCTGGGTAGACTTTTAGCTCAAGAGTTTTTTTGGCTGGCGTGAGCTATATAATGGCCAGATTGGTTCCGAGGATTGGAACCGTAACCCATCAGTCAAGAATAGATGAAGATCAGTAACACAGATGGAAAGTTATGGTACAACATAACTTCTTTTTTTTGTTTAATTTCTGTAGAATGAATTCTGTGTTTGAACTGATGAACATCTGTAAGAACACCTGTACAACATGTTCTTATTTTTGATGCAGTACATTTTTGTGTTTTTTTCTCCATCAAGGATGAGACTGAATATATGTTTATCAGTGGGATCAATCTTCTACCACAGTCATCAACTTTTAAATCAATCAATCCATTAATCAAGAAATAAATAAATAAATAAATAATCCTTCTTTTCATAAAATAGCAATCAACTAAAATAGATGTTTACTGACTTAAAAGACAAATAGTAGACAAAATAAAGAAATAAGTATTTTCAACTTATATTATGGATTACATTTTGTCCATGAGTATTTTGCATGTATTTTGTGCATTGTTAAACTGTTACTTGTTTCCAGTACTGACTTTACATGCTATTTTGTTTTTCTTTTGATGCACTAACATTTCTCCAGTAGGCTATTTTCTGCATTCTCTCAGATACAATCTGGCAGTGCCACAGTGTATCCACTGTTCATAAAACTATAATTACATTCTATGGTGCTGTTTGTTTACTTCCCAGCAGCACTTAACCAATCATCTCTCCACACTGTGGTCCCAAATGATGACTGCTCATTAATTCTGTTATCTAATAGTTACAGTAGGTAATGTCAAGTTAACCTGCTAATGATATAAATACCTGTTGGACAGTCTGCCCTTTGGTTACAAATTCATTTCCAACCTTTACTCTGGGATAACACAATGACTTTAGTAAATCTGCTGAATTGAGACCCGTCAGATAAGCAGCTTTGTCAGCATCTGTGAAAAAAAAAAGAGTTTCAAGTTTTTCACACTATAGAAATGTAATTTAAGTACACAATTTAAGGCACTTAATGTTATGCTACGTATGCATTTCTGTAAGCTTATTCTTGAAATTAAGCATACTCATTTCTGAAATTGAGTTATGATTCACTTTTTTGTTTTCAAAATGTTGTACCATAATTAATAGTAAATTATACTGCATACATATTACCTTTCTGTTTAATTTTAGAAAACCTTAACTTCATCATAAATCATGTTTGAATGAAACAGTTCTTAGAGGCATTAATTAAATCTCAGAATTTCTAATATACTATTAAACATTTGCCTTATTAAAACAGATGTTTTCTTAAAAGAAAGCCATTGATTTTTTGTATTATAAAACTGGTGCTGTGCCTTCAAAGTTAGTCAGCTATTTCCCCAGTGTATGCTATGTTAGCAAATATTTAAGGTAAGACTTTCTAGTCCTCTCTTTTCCATGTGCCACTATGACAAATAAGAAGTAAAGACTCTTCCTAGGGCCAACTGCATGGAGCACTGATATTTGACTTAATGTGTGCGGCTGTGCAGGAAGTGATTAATACCAGTTTGTCCAGCATTTCTAAGTCAGGGATATTACTGAAATCACTGTGCACCAGGTATGGCCAGGTGTCCAAATGTCACAGCAGTGATACATATTCAGTCAGTGGCCCAGACAGTCTTGGGAGAACTAAACACAGATGCTATCATTTCATGGAAGGCTTGTCTCACATCAGATATTGTGTACCTAACTCCAAATGGTGGCTGAGAGTCATAATAAAGCCAGACCCCTAACCAAAGTTCTTTAGCTGAAATCTGGCAATTAAGACTGTGATTAATAACATGTAAACTCAATGCAAATTGTCATTGATCTGCATATATCTGTGAGTTAATGTTTAAAGAAAAAAGTAAGTTTGTGTTTTCCCATTATATTAACTTTTTTATTGCGAATTATCTGATTTAAAACTTTGGCAACTCATGCTTCCATAAATCGTGGATGTGGCCTAGGGAATGGCTTAGGACTCTTACCAATTTAATTGTCTATTGAACTGCACTTATAATCTCATGCCACAGTGCTAATGTAATATTGTTATGTTGTCAGTTTAACTTGTATTTATATTGTTATACTGTTACATGTGACCTTCGTACGTTTCTCTTGAGGGTGCCACTGAAAGTAGGCAACACCCAGGTGAACACTCCCAATCACAGTAAAATAAATAAAACAGGTAAAAATAACTTTAATATAAAAACTGCACATTCTGTGGTTATATAGTCCTTTGTTGTTAAAACAAGGACATTACTCAGCTGTGCTTTCTATCAGAATTTTAGTACCTTCAGTTCCATCTGGCTCAGCCTGTTCCTCTCGCTGTTTCTGCTTAAACTTCATGTTCCCATAATGCATCACTGCACCAGTCAGCTTGTAGATGCCAACTTTTTCCTCTGGGGTGAAGCCAAGAATGTCAATGGCACCCTGTGTATCGGAAATCATGTTAGAATGTTTTCTGCATGTAAAATGTAATACTGTAAGCTAATATAATATTGTTCATGCAGACACAGTTCTGTTGATCCTCCCCATCAGGCAGTCTGGTTCCCCCATGACTGGTTAGAGATTCTACCTGTGCAGTAAAAGGCTAGCAGTTATTAAACATATTCTTGTCAGGTCTTTTATCCATATGAGTTTAACCTCCATTTTTACATCTTGGAAACAGCTTGGGGGGGTGCAATTGTTGCAGCATAGAGATGTTCATCACTCATGCAAGGTACTGTTCCCACTGGCAGCCCAGCTGTTAGAATTCTTACATTCTTGCTATATCCTTTGTCCCACTGAATCTCCTAGTGGGACACACACACACAAACACAGACACACACACATACACACACTCTGTTCTTCCCCATTAGATGGGGCAAAGAAATAATAGCTACTCCTTTTCCATTCACCTCCACCAGGTCCAGTATAGTCCATGCTACTAGACGAACCCAGGAAAAACTAGTCATGCTAACAGCTTCATCCCTGTAGGTGACTGATGCTACAGACCCATTGGTCCATGAAGGAGATATTGTCAGGGTACTACATGCAGTGCTAAATGTGAATATACATGTTGTGCTTATGAGTGAACGCACCAGACAGATGACACACAGCAAAGTGCCCAAGGAGTGAAATAGAAATGAATAAACTGACATTTGTCTAGTTTTTCTGACATTATTTTACTGTGTCACCAGCAGCTACAGATTATTATTTATATGTACTTTGGTTGTTGGGAGTATAATTAGTAAAGTCTAACTATTGTACTTACATCTGTCGCCATTAACTCTTCTGCATCATCAATACTTGGCACCGTAATCTCACCCTGACTCACATATGGGAAGTCATATGGGTTAGTGGAAATCAGAAGCATCTCTGAAAAGTAGTTAAAAATGATCATGAATCAGTTAGTTAAATCTAATTCAGTAGCAGAAGCATAAAGCACACAAGCATTCATTTATTATTTTGTACCTACCAATGAGTTCTGGCTTTTTATTACACATGACCTGGTAGAAGATATGGTAGCATCTTTCAGCTTTCAGCTGGAATGTTACTCTGGATTTTTCCAGAAGGTCTGTTGTAAGCAGATTATGAAATATGAATGTACCATTTATTTGTAATTTATATCTCCAATTATAACATGCAGTACATATTTCAAATTAATACTTACAGGCTTCAATATCAGCAGAAGCCAGCTTTCCTGTGGTTCCAAAGTGGATTCGAATAAATTTACCCTAAAGGAGGTCAAAACTTAACAATTACACGAGGTAACCTAGGATTGTACTAGCTGTACTTGTACAAAGAAAATTAATTCTGATGATACTTTATTTTGGTGAAAACTTCTAAGGGATTATAGCCCTGACCAATGCTTTTAACTGAATTGTCATTTCTTATTGCTTAGCAACTGCTCTATACTTTCCTGAATGTACCAAGTTTACCTTTCTTGTTTGCTTAACACTGTATGATCTCATTCCATACTGATACATGCTGTCTTTCTGCTGTCAAAGTAGATCATTGGTATGTATAGTGTGAGACACAGTGCAGAATGCTTACATCTGTGAACTCGATGTATATCCTTGATACCTCCTAAATGTGGCAAATAAATCACTTATTACTATCTGACTTAGCTCATTTCAGCAGGTAATGACTGTGTAACACTTTTTTTTTATTAAAACTTCTTGATAATGCTTTTCAAATTCATTTGTAGATATTTTTCTGCATCTAATAATTTTTCTGCATATGTCTAGTAACTGAGTGGTCCTGTTTAGTGTTGCTGCAAAATATATAGGAAAATATGGCACTGCTTCTCACACTTTAATCAGAACAAAAACATAGAATTACGTTATAATCCCAACCATAGCCCTATGCTAAATGGAATACTTTTGTAAAAATTGCATTCAGCAAGCAGATACTGTAAGACAACAGTAAATGGTCACAGACCTCTGTGTTATGGAAATAATATGCAGTGCACTGCACAAACCTGTTTCCTGTAGGTTTGCTCAGTCTGCTACATCTTTTCAATTCAGAGACCACTGGACCACTGTAACACAGCAGCAATTGAAGCTTAAGGTTGGTAGTACTACATTGGTCTACTGGACAATGATGCAGGGACATACAGCAGTCCAGGGGCACAGCTAATGTAAATTGGCTATGAGCTTTTCCCCAAAGTCTTACTTCAGAATTGAAGTACCATGGTAGAGCAATTCAAAAGCAAGCTCTACTGTTGTATTTCAGTGCTGAGAGGTGAAAATGAATGCAGTCTTTTTTGGCATTCACCCATAGGAACCTAGGAACAATAATGGGCAAACAGTCACAGGGATCATATGAGGCCTAGCCATCTACACCTTTAAGTAGATACTTAAAAGCTCTAGCCACCCGTTGTAAGTACTTAAAAGTACCTACCTCCCAAATTCAAGCAAAACTCTAAATAATAACCCTTGTATAAATTACCATCTATCCATACAATCATCAAGACTAACCTTAAAGGCAGATGAGTTAGTACTTTGATGTGAAGTTGTCCTATCTCGCCTTCATTCTTTACTGATGGGGTTCGCAACCGATCCTCGGTTCCAACTCTGCCGTTTATACAAGCTCAAGGCCTTCAACTAGCTTGTGGCTTATTCCCTATCCCATGATGCTCTAGTGCCTTCCCCAGATCTCACTTGCTGTCGAAACTGATCGGGTGATTCTTCTAGCTCTGGCTAAGTTGAATACTTTTTCTTCTAAAATTTTTACTACCTTTTAATATACTTGGCTCATATTAGTGTGTTTTTGTTAGAGTGCATAGTTAGTTAACTTTGTTTGAGCTAGTTAGTGTTTTTTTACCTTTTTCCTGGCCATTTTGCATTTAGGCCTACTTCCCCCCATCTCGTTTACTCAAGTTGTATTACTTAGTTAAATTGCCTTGAAAGTTGTTAAAACTTGTTAAATATCTGCCTTATAAAAAAATTGTTACATAGGTTTCTTTCTTATCCCTTTACTATAACCTTTTCTCTTTTCTCTGTGTGCTTGCGACTAGACTGTTGGTTCCGTTAGTCAGTAGCATTTGCATTTTGTGTACTTTTTAGAAGTGTGCTTTTAGTTGTATAAGTTACCCTTTCCTATACTGTAGCACCAGAGCCCGTTTAAGTTAGAGGGCCCCCTTTTCTTCATATGTGTGGTTGTTATTAGTTTAACACTGTAGCTCAATTTTTTTTTTTTATTAGAGCAGAGCCCATTTAAGTTAGAGGGCGTTTTTTCTTCTTCTTCTGTGTCAAAAAAAAGGAAGAAAGAAAAGAAAAAAGTTTTTTTTTTTTTTATTAGTGTTAACATTTATAGGACTAAAATTCTTGTTGTGTGTTTCTTTTTCAGTGCTATCCTTAGATAGTTTTGCGTAGTTGAATCCAGCTCGTCTAAATTAGAGAGTTGTCAGGATTATATTGTTGTTTCTAGTCCGCTGTGATAATGTCTAAGCAAGGTAAAGAAGGTACCCCTTCTGGCTTCAAAAAGTGTCCTAAGTGCAACCAAAAGATGTTAATGACAGATGGGCACACAAACTGTGTTTACTGCCTGGGGGCAGTCAGCTTACAGGAGTCATGCACCATATGCCACTCCTTCAGCTCAAGGGTACTGCATGAAAGGAAAAATAAATTAAATTAATGTTGAGAGGACTCGTTAAATCTTCCTTTACAGAATGTCTAGAACAGGGTCAAAGTTCCTATAAAAACTCCACTTCCCCAACATCTGACAAGACTAAAAGTTCAAAAAGGTCATCCTCTTCTGCCTCAGAAGGATCAGAGCCATTAAAGAAAGCAACTAGGATGTCTCCGGCAGTTTCCAAAACTATTGGTTCCGAGGAACCTTCTACCTCGGTTCCACTGGTATTGGAGCCATTGGATTTGCAAGTTAGGAGCCGGTCCCCTGCTTTAGAGCTGGTATCTTGAGGTCTCCATTATTGCAAGTTACAGCTTCCTCAGCCCCTTCATTTCGATCCTCTAGAAGCCTCTCTGATTTGGATGTGGATCGCATGGTGCAGAGACTACTGAGGACACCGGCACTGGCAAAACTTTTACTGGAACCAACCCAGAGGGCCTCGGAACTGACCAGACCTGTCCCTTCTACTTCTATTCCTCCTCTGACCCAAGCTGCGGGATTGGAGCCAGAATGCACGGAGCTGATTGTGGTGGAACCGTTGGAGCCGGGACCAGCTGCAGGATCTTTGTCCCTGACTGCTCCAAATACCTCAGTGCCATCCAAGGGGTCGAGGAATCAATATTCACCGGTCGAGTCTGGAGAGGAGAGTCGAGCCGAGATTTTCTCAGATCCGATCCTGCCTATTGGGGCCTCAGAGCATGTGAGTTTGGCTCCTACCTCTATGATACTGGGGGGAACTTCCGGTTCTTCAGAGCCAAGGCTTTCCTTGGATCATGGGCGGGGTGCTTTCGAGGTTATGAGGGGAGCACTGTCCTTAGAGGCACCCCCACATTCGGGTTGAACCATTCCACCCCATAGGGCACCGGTGTCCCTCTCCACATAACTGATTACACACAGGCACAGAAACCCAAAGCCTCAGGATGCCTCAGTGGATGAATCCTGCTCTTCCAAAGCCCCTCAGGAATACCCTTCTGAAGAGGTCACCCAGAAGAGAGCATGTAAGAGGAAGCATTTGGACTCCCTGCAGGAGTCAGTCACGTCAGACACAGACCTTGATGATTCAGAAGGGTCCCCACAGTCGCCCTCTGAGGATGTCTCCTTTGATGACATTCTAGAGATCCTTAAACAGAGAGGGAGCTGGAAGACCATCACCCCTTCTGATGAGGAGTCTGTTTACCTGAAGGCTTTCCGGTCTCGACCTTCCACCACATGGATGTCTCTGCCTTTTGATGAGCTTATGGACTTAGTTTGTCAGAAGGCGTGGGAATCTCCAGACACAGAGAAGCCTGTCCCTATGAGGCCAAATAAGTTTACCACTTCCCTGGAAGATAAAACATTTTTGACAAAAGGTATTCCGGTAGATGCTATGGTGGTCATGACAGCCACCAAGAAGGAGTTGTTGGAAACTTCCACTTCTGTTCATCCTCCGAACAAAGATTTGCGCATGATGGACAGATACAGAAAGCGCATGTTTTCTTCAGTGACCTTTACTCTCAGGTCTCTGAATTACTTAACCCACTTCACTATATTACAAAGAGATCTTCTAAAGCAGCTTGGAGATACTCTTCAGGGTTCAGTAGCAGAGGGGATAGCAGATAAGGTATCATTCCAGCTCTCCACCCTTAATTCTGTAGTGAACTCATCCATGATGCTAGTTTCTTATGCAGGCGATGGAGCGAGTAGGTCAGTGGGTTCAGGAATAGCCCTTAGGATACATTTCTGGATGTGCATGTGTAATTTTGCAAAACCCTTCAAGTCATCCTTTGTTAACACCCCTTTCGATGGCTTGTATCTGTTCAGGCCTAAAGTCAAGGAGACACTAACCAGCTGTGAACAGGAAGGAAAACTCTTTCTGCCTTCGGAGTACAATTTTCCACCCCTTCTAGACCCTATCCCAAGGGTCAAAAGGGGGGAAGATGTGATTTTGGAAATCCCAGAGAGCTTTTCCAGACACACGTGGTGAACCTTTCTCCAGGGGCAGTGGAGGAGGTCATAATGGAAGATGCCAGCAACATGGTAGAGGGGGATCTGCAGAATCAGGGCAACTGAGAATCCCTCGGTAAGGCCTTCCTGAAAGGAGGCCCACCTGTCCCACTCTGGAGGCAGTCGGGGGTCACCTATCTTTGTACCCAGATGCCTGACTAAAAATAACAAAAGACAAATCGGTACAAAGCATCATATCCAGAGGCTACACAGTACCCTTTTCCATGACACCCCCACAAAGCAAAAGGATCCCGGACATTCCACCCAGTCACAGGGATCAGGCAATCATAGAAATTCAGAAGTTGCTAGAAAAAAAGAGTCATCCAGTCAGTCCCTGTAGACCAGATAGGATCTGGGACTTACCAATTTTAGATCTCAGCAGACTGAACAAATCAGTAAAAAAGATAAAGTTCTGGATGGTCACACTGCAGTCAATACTTCTCTTTCTGGGAAAAGACAATTGGATGTGCCCTGTAGACCTCCAGGATGCGTACTACCACATAAAAATGGACAGGCCATCCAGGGGTTATTTGCGCTTTTGGATGGGAGCCAGTCATTACCAGTTTCAATGTCTACCCTTTGGCCTCACTACAGCACCCAGAATGTTCACCAAATGTATGGCAATGGTCATGGCTCACCTGAGGTGTTCAGGATTCCGAGTAGTTCCATACCTAGATGACTGGCTCCTATCCGTCACCACCAAGCATTTACTAATACAAGCAAAAGACACCACCTTACAGCTTTTTGCCCATTTGGGGATTAGTATAAACTATGAAAAATCTGCCTTATTGCCATCTCAACATATCTTTTTTAAAGGCGCAGATTTAGACACTTCTACTATGATGGTAAAGCTTCCAATAGAAAGGATACAGGCCCTTCGAGCACAAGTGTTAGATCTTCTGTGCAGAACAAAAGCTCAAGCAAGGGAAGTTTTGAAAGTACTGGGCATGATGGCAGCAGCAATCAATGTAATTGCTCTAGCTGGAATGTACATGAGTAGTCTACAATGGCTTATTTTTACACAGTGGTCCATGCAGGAACTCCCAATGTCTCACCAAATAATGCTGACGGAATCTTGCAAGAAAGACCTACATTGGTGGCTTCACTGAGATGAAGTGACATTAGGCCAACCTGTTCTCCCAGCTCTGCTAGCTACGGTGACCACAGATGCTTCCCAGATTGGGGGGGGGGGGATTATCAGGGAAGACTAGCACAAGGCATGTGGCAGAATCACAAGGCCCACTTGCACATCAATGTCCTAGAGATGAGAGCAGTGCTTCTAGTGTTGCAAGCATTTCAGGACTTTCTCGCTTTAGGAATAATTGCAATCCAGACAGACAACATGTCCATTGAATGGAATATAAACAAGCAGGGAGGAATCAAATCTTATCCCCTTTGTCGAGAGGCCCTGAGAGTATGGCAGTGGGCAACATCCTCCCAACGCTTTCTGATAGCAACCCACATTCTGGGGGAATCCAACGTGATAGCGGACAAACTCAGCAGATAAATATTGATGACACAAGAGTGGTCCCTCAAGCAAGAAGTAGCGGAAATGATTTTCCAAAAATGGAGTCAGCCTTGCTGTGATCTCTTTGCCAAGAACACGAAATGCAGCAACTGCTTTGCCCTAATTCCCCCTCTGGGGAAACCACTAAGCGATGCACTTGTGCACAATTGGCCCCTGGGTCTCCTCTACGCTTTTCTCCCATTTCCATTGATACGCAAAGTTCTTCAGAAAGCCAACACATTGGGAAGGACATTGATACTAATAGCCCCTTACTGGCCTCGTCAAATTTGGTTCCCCTTTTTTGCGGCTTCATCTTCAGGAGGAACCTTGGATTCTGGACCAAGTGCCAGATCATCTGATTCATTCATCGGGAATTCCTCAGCCATCCCTTCAAACCCTCAAGTTGACAGCTTGGCTGCTCTGATTCCAGATATAGCCAGGCTACAAAATCTTCCATCCGCTGCACAACACATTTTAATTTCTTCTCACAAGACTTCAACGAGAAGGTTATATCTTAGCAAATGGAAAAGATTTTCAGTTTGGGCATTAGCGAATCATAATGACCCTTATTCAGCATCTATAACTTCTATTCTGGAGTTCTTGACAAAACTTTTTAATGAGGGGGCAGCTGCAGCTACTATCTGAGTTCAATTGGCAGCAATTTCAAATTTTCACCTTAGAAATGATGCACCAAACATTATGTCCCACAGGCTGTCTAATGCCTTTCTGAGAGGCACTGTCTTTTGAGACCACCTATTAAGCCCTTACTACCACCATAGAATCTAAATTTTGTTCTATCTAGGATAATTCTCCCCCCTTTTGAACCCGCATCATCATGCAAATTGAAGTTTTTGACATGGAAGACTATCTTTTTGGTAGCCATCACCTCACCTAGGAGGATATCAGAACTACAAGCATTATCGATCAAACCCCCTTACCTGTTGTTCTACAATGACAGGGTAACATTACGTACAAACTTGTCTTTCCTCTGAAGGTATGTTCAGAGTCCAGCCTAAATCAATCCATAGACCTACAAGTTTTTTCCCGAAAATATGGGAATAAGGCAGAATATATGCTACACCAACTTGAAGTTTATAGACAATTACATTTCTCTTTGCACAGAACAAAAGGATTTAGAAAGTCTGATCAACTAATTTTTCATTTTCAGATGCTAAGAAAGGAGTATCAGTAGCAAAACCCACTTTATCTAGGTGGTTATCAGACTGCATTTCATTCACTTACAATTCAGTGAATAAAAAACTGCCAAACAAAATAAAGACTCACTCTACTAGGCCGGTTTCCACCTCTTCTGCTTTTAGTGCCAAGTTGCCAATAGCTACCATTTGTGCAGTGGCAACTTGGGCAATGCCTTATACCTTTATCACTCATTACAAAGTAAATTTGGCCTCCAGGGACAGGGCCTCCTTCGGGTCCACTGTTCTGAAGAATATACTCCCATGAGCCACCCAAGACGATGGTGCTAGGGACGCTGTCCCTTCAGTAAAGAATGAAGGCGAGATAGGACAACTTCACATAAAGAAGTTATGTACCTACCATAACGTGTATATATATATATATATATATATATATATATATATATATATATATATGTGTGTGTGTGTGTGTGTGTGTTAGTACACAGGCAAACAAGATCTGGGGAAGGCACTAAGGCATCATGGGATAGGGAATAAGCCACGAGCTTGTTGAAGACATTGAGCTTGTATAAACGGCCGAGTCAGAACCGAAGATTGGTTCCGAACCCCATCAGTAAAGAATGAAGGCAAAATGGACAACTCACATGGGATGTTATGGTAGGTACATAATAACTTTTTTAATCTGTAGTGGTAATTTATTCCATAGGTAGGAAATCAGGTTCCACTACATGTCAAGCAAATACTTCTTTGTTATCCTTGAAAGCTAGTCTTGGAGACCTTGCTGTACCTGTCAGGAGGAGGGCTGTCAGTGCCACAGCTGGTTCGAAGTGAGAGGGTGTGTGTGCGTGTGTGTGTGTGTGTGTGTGTGTGTGTGTGTGTGTGTGAGTGTGTGCGTGTGCATGTGTATGCATGTGCGTGTGTGTGTGTGTGTGTGTGTGTGTGTGTGTGTGTGTGTGTGTGTGTGTGTGTGTGTGTGTGTGTGTGCGAGTGTGTGCATGTGTGTTGATGCCTGTTCTATGCAATAGCATTGCAAGGGTCAGTAGGGAGAACACTAGCACAGTTTTTATAATCATGATAATTGCCTGATTCAGAGATGATACTAAGCATCTAATGAGCCTCTGTTCCATGTTGCATGTCTCTGAATTGCTAGTTAGCAATGTAGTGTTCTTAAACCACAGCAGCGCAGTGCTAGTAGTTCTATACAGCTGAATTCTTTGAATACAGTCCAGACGTTACAGAATAAAATATACATTATATCTGTTTTTTGTTCTGTTTCAAAGTGAGAGTTATTCACTAATTTAAGACCCTTAAGTAACACCAGCTTCTGTTACTTCATGTGCGGAGCCATGAAACTAACAATTTCACTATCATTTTATTCTTACATGTTTTGAAATTCCAGTATGAAAAAACAATTAATACTGCAGCAACTGATGTAATCCAAAAATGTTTAGCTCATAAACTTACAAAGCGAGATGAGTTGTCATTCCTAATGGTCTTGGCATTACCGAATGCTTCAAGCAGTGGGTTAGCCTGAATGATTTGATCTTCCAGAGTTCCCTATAAAATTAAAAATAAAATACCATCATTAATATTAAAGTCAGTTCAGAACAATCTTTATTTATCCAAAAGTCTGTCAACTGTGTGATATAATGTTACTAGCTAAGCAATGGATATTATACTATAAATTCTGAATGTTTATATCTGTATTTGATACCCGAATGTATGCCAGGTTTTATCTCTGTTGATTATCACCTGTAGTTTTTTCCCTTCAGATGCTACATATGGCTACTGATGTCTGCTTTGAACTCTGCCCACTTTTTGTCTCACTTTCTCGAAGTATGAGTATATTATAAAATATATTGAATTACATACCACCAAAAAAAAAAAAACACTTGAACATACCTGCCACCACCCATACAAGCAGAACACATTTCATTGCCCACATGCAATATGCACAACACCTAACCTCCTATCTAACATTAACATGGTCTAACTACTAAAATACATGCACACTGCTAACACAGAAAGGCATGCCTTATGTGGGGAGTTTCACCCTATAACCCCCAATGTGGCAATTTAACCCAATATTCCCTAACTTATATATATCTACTGCATGGTCATGCAGCCGTGAGCACAGTGAATGTCTCACTACACTGTTATAGTCAGCATAACACAACTCAACTATAGCAGCAATCTATCAATCCTGCTTTCAATTAAAGAAAATTATATGCAGAATATTGACCAGTTGGGAAGTCAACAAACTGCATAGTAACCATACACACACACACTCACACACATTTATACACATACATGCATTTTCTCTATATCTATCTGTGCATGTATGTATACACACATGCATACATACAATCCCACTATGATTAGTCAGTTACAAGGCACTGAGTGTTCAACTTGATAAGTTTCAACAGTACCTAGGAGAAAATAGGAAATATGCTCAATGGCTTAAGTATTCACTGATGTGAGGCCAAAATGAAGAGTTTTACCCTGGGGAATTGCAGTACAGCCCATACATACATAGAGAACACTTGTTTATGTAACTTTAATTTATGCTTTTAGTCTTTACAATTAGATAAGGACCACTTAAGAAAAGCCTGATTTTACTGCTTCATTTAGATTAAAACATAAAGAAGGGGAAATAATAGAGAATAGCAAAGTAATGGATGAGGACAAGGGGAACCCCACTCAGGCAAAGCATTTATCAACATCTACAGCATCAGTAAATACTCAAAATCAGTAAATAAATATAAAATGAAAACCTGCTTTAATGTGTGTTACATGTGCATTTCATCTTGGCTAAATTACATCTTTCGAATCTCATATAGACTGGGAAGTGGTGTGAATTAAATCATTGGCCCTTCACACCTCATTAACAAAACATTTAAGCATGTATCCAAGTGGTATAATATTGCTCCCTTCCCTTTCTTCATTGAAAATTTTGAAAAATAATATAGTGTACTCTGTATTTCCAGCTGACTACTTTTTTGCTTAAGAAAATGGTTAGAAATTAAATAAATGCAGAATAACTTAATTAGAAATGATCTGTGATCAGAATGTTGCAATTTTGTGTTTCTTCATAATTGTATAAGTGAGTCAATTTTCTTACCTTACTTTGAGCCTCGGTTTCTTTTTTCTTTTCACCCAGGGCTGCAATTGTTGCAAAATACTGAATGACACGTTTTGTGTTTACAGTCTTCCCAGCACCAGATTCTCCACTACATGTAACAAAGGAATTAATAAAAATGCAGTCACTGGAGATAATTTGTACAAATTTAATTTGAATGACAACTTGAATTTCTCAACTATAAAAGTAATTTCTTACGTGATAAGGATTGACTGGTTTTCACGATCTGCCAAGGAAATAGGTACATTTGTAAATATGTTTATTCATGTGTTTGTTACGAACCAATTGTATTTGTTTGCATATAAGTATTTACTATAAGATGCCTTGCAGATTTGCTTCACTAAATTGCTACCAGCTTCGCATTGACATACTGCAACATGATATACATGCTTAACATAAACCTACATTCACAGTGATAAATACACATCTTTGAACAAGATAAATAAATGTAGCTTTACTGCTTCTGTTGTTGCAACCATATGCATTCATTCTTTTATTAAAGCATCATTATGTAAATACATAGCATAGAACTACATCCTGTATTAAGCAGGCATTCATAGGTAAGTAGTAGGCTACCTGCCCTTGTGGGCCTTTTTAAGCCTAGCAAATTTCCCATTACATATTCAAAATAATCCATCCCATTTGCTTGTAGATTGGTCTTACCCATCCCATGGTTGATAATTATATATTATCCCTAATGAGAATAACTGGGATCATAACATAGAAAATTTGAGGGGATCCATGTGTGGGATAAAGCATTTAGCAGCTGCATCTGTCTATTAGTAGTACAGGGGGCAGTCCTGGGGTAAATATTCTGTTTCCCATCCATAGATCTAAGTTGCACTCAGTTATAGACAGGGATGAATTCTGATTTATTTGGATGGGGAGTCTGTTCACAGTAGTGATATTATTTGGATGGGGAGTCTGTTCACAGTAGTGGTATGCTGTATGAGATATACCTGCCCTTCCAAGCCAATCTCTTGATATTGCAGAAGAGGTTTAGATCCCTAGACCAAGTATTTCTGATGCCATTTGACTTGCTGATGATTTGACATGCATCTTACATATAGAGTGTATATGTTAAACTATAGCACAAATTCAGTTGTTTCATTTTTTAAAGCATTTAACAAATAAAAATGGCAAAAAAAAAACATTGTTCGTTTTACAGAGTTCTCAAAAAAATGTATAGTTCTGATGACGTATTAATATTTTCTGTGCTGTTGTACCTCGAGGTTATGATTCATTTTAGTGTCTTTTAAACAGAAGTAATGCAGATGTAAATTAACATTTAAATACAAATTGCAAACAAGTTACTCACCAGTTAACATGGACTGATACGCATTGTCAGAGATGGAGAAGATGTGGGGAGGGGCTTCCTGACGCTTCTTTCCTCTGTACCCAGCAACCACCTCTGGATTGTACACTGGCAACCACTTGTAGGGGTTAACAGTGACACAGAAAAGGCCTGAATAGGTCTGAAAGAGGAGAATGTCAACAGTTAAAAACAAGCAGTTAAAAAGTGTTTGCTAGAGAAGTTATTTTATTTTATTTTACTCACGTAGATCATCCAGGCTGCGTAACGCTCTTTGAGGTTGTACAGCACAGCTGGTTCATGGAGGTGAGTCATCATGGCCATATCTTCAATTTTGTTAAACTTGGGTGGGTTTTGTGGGAAGACTTGATCATCTTTAACTGTTACAGTCTTTAAACAATAAGGATATTTGTTTAATAGGTTATAACAAACTTGGCATAAACCAGAATTTAAACTAATAAAATGAAAACATTTGCACTTACCTTTCCATCTTCAGTTTTTACCGTAGCTTTGCCACCTTCCTTACTTTGGATTGTTCCCTTAACATAAGCTACTTTGTCATCTGTCACAAATGTAGCTGATTTTGCATCAAATGGAGCATTCTGGGCTTCAATCCTTTCTTTCTCTGATTTTCGGAGAAAGGAGGCAGCAGGCCCAAATATTGCCATTTCTGCATCTGAACTCATGGTTGCAGCTCACTGTAAATTACAAGAGTTATTGTTTATGCTAACTGCATAAATGAATACAAAAGAAACCATAGTTGTTTACATTATAGTAAGAACATGACCAGTCTTTCAGTTCTGATATATTCTCTCAAACAAAAAACATGTAAAAATGACAGGGAATGTTGTTAGAACTAGGTTCAAACAGTAGAAGAGAAGGAACCTTGATGATGGTCTCTACATATTTTCAAAGAATGGTTAGGCTTATATATTTTCAGTTTTCTTTATACTCTACAGTTTCTGGACACTTTACAACATATTTAGGCTGTTCTGTAGTGATCATATCTAACGTTTCAGAATGCCAAGAATTCAAATTGTCCTAAGATTCCTATGCTTCAGGACATAGGAAAATCACAGCAATTTTAGCCCCATGACTTTCTGTAGTCAAGCATTCTGTAAGCAAAACACTTTCTGCATAAAGAAAACATTTTGTGCATTGCCTCTGCGCTTCCATCTGTACAGTCTCTGATCGCAGCTCCTAGCTATTGTATATAGTTTTCTTTACAGGACAGTCCCTACATGCCTTCTTGCCTTTCTATTCCTGTAGGTATATATTCAAATCACTGTGCCATTTGCCATAATGTTTTTAGTCTAATTCCAAGAGCACCCTGATATCTACTATCTGTAACCGGTATAAAAATTTGGTGCTGTATTGACACTTGTACTACCAGTGTTGTGTCTTACCTAGGCTTTTTTTTACCTAAGTTACATGAAATCACACTTTTATTTCTTGTACCGTATTCCTGTTTTTATCATTGCGCCTATTGCTTCAGCACTGCCATGTACTCTCACATTTTGTACACACTTGGGGTATGGCATGCCTGCTGCTGCTTTACTGGTTTCAGTAAACTGATGCAGCCTTGTCTCCAGCCCTGAGCAGGAACTGACCCTCTTCTACTCCTCTGATACCCCAAAAGTCTGGTTCTTTCTAATAAACAATTACTATTTTAGGTCACTTCTCTATGCCATGTCACCTTCATGCACCCATACATGGACCTAGTACTCATCACATAGATACTCACCTGGGGTTACGAAGACTGCTGAAATGCTGATGGTCTGAAGGTGTTCTCAGCTAATAAATGAAAGAAAAATGGTAATAAAAAATCAGATGTTTTATTATCTCAGTATGAATGACAGAGTTACTTTAGTTAAATCTCACATTTTTTCATATACTGTTTATGCACTGTGAGTTAAGACCATGTACCACTGAGCTGTTTGTGTACCATGAGTAAGACCATATACAACTGAGCTGCAGTGTTACTGACCAAAAAATGGCATTTAAAAAGGAGGGCCTCCTAATGATGCTGAAAGGTGACATCACTGCAGATTATTTGTACTTAGAGAATGGACGACCTGTACACCAACACCCTGATTGGAGAATGAATGTTCTCCAGCAGGTTGTTAATCCACAGGTAATGCTCACTGAAAAATGAGTCTGCTGCTTCAAGGGAGCATATTAAGCTGCTGTGGAGCTTAGACTGAAAGAAAGCTAATGGCCGTCTTTATTTTACACTCACTAAGCAGCCTTTTTGCTGTATAGTGAGTATAAAATAAAAGAAATAAAAAAAAAATAGAAAAGTGTGTATGTGTTATGTCTGTGTATGTGAGTGTATGCATGATTGAGAGTCAGAGCGAAATTGATTTGAGCCATTACTTCACATTTAATAAGCAGCGCTTTTGCTGTTTAGTGAGTGTAAAAGAAACATAAAGAAGAAAGAAAAGTGTGCATGTGCGCTTGTGTATGTGTGTCTTTATGCTTATGTTTCTGTCTGTATGCCTGTGTGAGTGTATGTGTGCTTGCATGCATGAGAGCATGTGTGTGTGTGTGTGTGTGTGTGTATGTGTGTGTGTGTGTGTGTGTGTGTGTGTGTGTGTGTATGTATGTGTGTGTGTGTCTGAAGAGCAAGAGCAATCGAGCAGTGGCAGCAGCTAAGAGGTTTACATACCTCTCAACTTTTTAGCTCAAAACATCTGGATAAAGCCTAAAATAAAGGGGGAGCAAAAGCTAAAAAAATAAGAACAGATATTGCTCTTACAAAATTACATAGTTACTTAAATAACAGGATTTGTTTCAGCGTGCATTCTTCTGAAGGAAATAAAGTCTGATACTCAAATATATGTCATTATATAGTTACTTCAGTCTCTAATGACTGGCAGCAAAACACACATTTTAGGAATAAACGACCAAAAACGTGAAGTAAATATCTTCATATTTTTGGAAAGTGTTCTATTTGGGATATAAAATACTTCCTCGAACAACATTTACATATACTACAGCAATTTAGTAACATTAGGCGGAGGAACTGTTTTGCAATAAAAAATATATAAAAAAATTTAATAATAACAAAGTAAGTAAAACACAACAATTTTACATACAGCCCATTCTCCAAGCTCAATAATGCCCTCAAGGGTGTGTGTTACTTTGTAAATAAAGCCCTTCCATGAGTACAGACGTCCTCTGCCTGCAGCATCAAGCCTCATAACATCCCGGGGTGAACATTATTTACACAGTAACACACACCCTGTTGGGCATTATTGTTTGCTTATATCCCTTACTAATTAATTACTTATTACTGAACAAGTGCTGGGATCATTAACATTGCTGCTTCATAATACTTCATTCTCAACTGGCATGCCTGCTGTGTGGAGCTGCCATGTCCTCCTTGCATCTGTGTCCTTTTTTGTTGGGTGGTCTGGTTTCCTCCCCCCAACTCAAGTGTGTGTGTGTGTGTGTGTGTGTGTGTGTGTGTGTGTGTGTGTGTGTGTGTGTGTGTGTGTGTGTGTGTGTATGTGTGTATGCATCCTGTGATGGGCTAAGACGCCATGCAGGATTTGTTTCTCTCTATAACATAGATATAGATTAAATATAGGTATAGATATATATCCCCACCATCGTAATACATCATAAACAAAAGCAAGGGGGATGTTAGAGAGGGGACTGCTACTGCAACACAACAGTGATCTATTAGTACATATACTGTTACGGTACGTTTACTAAAACAACTGAACTCTGTTCAAAATTAGATCATTGTTACAATAGCCTAAGCTAGCTCTGTAGATTACCATAGCTTAAGAACATATAGGGAGAAGGAAGGAATTCAAGAATCCAGGATCCCCTGGTGAATGGTCCTAATAAACCTTGTTCTGGAGCTGGAAAAGGAATCCAGATTCTAATGCTTTGTGAAAGTATATACAGAGGACCAAGTTGCTGCCACTAGGATACTTGTAGAGTCCTACTTTTCCAGAAAGCTACAGAAGAATCCAGATCCTGGTAGAATGGGACCTAATTCTACCTGGAAGTAGTTGTTATGGAGAGATAGGCAAAAATAAATAGTAAGAGACAACCATCTTGCATCTGTCTGCTTTGACACAGTTGTCCTTTTTTTTTTTACTTACCATTATAGGATACAAATAGCTGATTGGGTTTCCTGGAGGATTTAGTTGTGTCCAAGTAGTATCTGAGCTGCCTGTGAACATCTAGAGTGTGCTTGATTTTAGGTTCTGGAAAGAATAGAAGATGATCAATACAATGACATTGGATAAACTTTGAAACCACTTTAGGCATAAAAGAAGGATTTGTTTTCTAGAAAACAATGTTCTTGTGGAAAATGAGTAACAGCTGACTCACTCTAAGAGTGTGCAACTCAGATACTCCTCTTGCTGAAGCCAGCGTAATGAGTAACACAGCTTCCTAAGTCAAGAACCTCAAATCAACCTGATGAGCTAGTTCCATTGGAAGAAGTGTTCACCTTTCAAGCACAAAGTTGATATCTCATGGAGGAGCCACTGCTTCACTTAAAGACAGGTAAAAAGGGGATCTAAAGGCAGACAGACAGAAACAGCTGAAAGAGTAATCATGCTATATGAATAAGGAAGGAGTAATAAAGGCCAGAGGATAATAACTTGCACAATTAATGTCAAGCCAGGGGCATCTGGGCCTTCAATGGGGCCTAATTCTTAGAATGGCAACAACTGAAAATCCTTTCAATTACACATAAAGGATTTTCTAGTAGCAAGTTTTCTGGCCTCATTTAGTACTTGTTGCTCATGCTCAGAAAGGGGTGCTTAAGGGTTATCAAAAGTCTATCATCCATGCAGTCAACTAAAGTGTTTTCCGGTTGGGGTGTATCAAATACCCCCTATATTCTATGAGTAAATCCAGCCTGTGGGAAAGCTTGTGTTAATTACCCTTGGCCAGTTTCAGAAAAATGGGAGGGCGACTGTAGTCTAGGCCAAAAGGGAGTTAACATCACTATCTTTGGAGAGTCCTTCTGGATCTTTAGACGAACCCTTAGTGTCCATGGAAATGGAGGAAACGCATACAGGAACACCCCCATCCATGGGAATGAGAAGTCAACTGTCTTCATGCCTATTTGCAAGGAATCCTGGAACAGAAATTATTTTATTGTTTCTTTTGAAAGGAGGCAAACAGAGCTATTTGAGGGGTTCCCTACAGATATATCAATTCCTGGAAGGCCCTCTGGTGTAATTTACATTTGTGATAAGATAGTCTGGTACTGTTCAGCTTGCCCGCTACACTGTTTTGCTCTGATCAATGCATGTGGCCTGAAGAGTCAAATTGAGTTGAGTTGCCATTTTCCATGCCATCACTGCAATTCTGAAAAGAGGGTAAGACCTAGTACCCCCTTGTTTGTTTAAATAGCACATTATTGTGGTCTTGTCTACGATAACTCGAAAAGGTCCTGGGGACCAGAGATGATATAATGCTTTTAAATCATTAATTTTTGCTGGCATTTCTTTTGCATTGATGTCCTTTTGTCTGTCCTGCTTGTTCAACTGATCTTGCACTTTCAACTCTCTTGATATTGCCCCCCACAAAGCAAAGTCTGGAGCATATGATGTCACAGACTAAAGAAGAGGTAGAAGGAAGAAGGGGAGACCTGAAGAGAGATAACTGGTCCCTCACCAGAATAAATCTTTTCTTCCAAACCCCGACAATGCAATCTAAAAAGATAAAGCATGTTGATGCTGAGATCAGACCGATCTGCTGTACCACTGATTTTTTTTCTCATATAGCATCTGACCAAGGGAATCATAGCAATGCAATCACAGAAGCCATGAAACACAGAATCCTGAGAAATATCTTGGCAGATATTGGGGCGGGTTGGAAAAGCTCAGGAAGAATTCTTTGTAGAGTTCTGCTTTGTCCAATGGAAGAAAAACTCTTCTTAGGGAAATATCTGCAAGACATCATAGAAAAAAATACTATGTGAAGGGATGAGGGATTATTTCTGGAAGTTCACTTGAAAACCAGGACTGAGCAGAATTTTTTGATGCATATCTGAGAATTCTGACAACTGGAAAAAAGGCTGCAAAGACAATTGTCCAAGTATGTTAAGATGTGAGTGCCTTGATGTCTGCACTAAGTAATTGCAGGAGTCAGACAATTTATAAATACCATTGATGCACTTGATTGACCAAAAGGTCAGACAGAGAAATGTTAACATAAACCAGACAGAGAAAATTTTAAGAAATGTCTGAAATGTTTGTTAATGGGAATGAAATGATAAGCATCTTTTAAATCTAATTTTAACCTTGAAACTTAATAATGGAATGAGAGGCAACAGAGTTTGAAGGGATAACATTTTGAACTTTGGGTATCTGATAAAAAGATTGAGGAAGGAAAGATCTAAGACTGGTTTCAAAGTTCTGTCTTCCCTGTGTTCCAGACACATACTTAAATAAAGATCTTTTCCTATCTGATCTAAAGGCTGTAGTTCTATGACCCCCTGAGACAACATTTGCTCTAGAACAGGAGGAAAGAGGGATGCTTGTTTTACAGAATGAGAACGAATCCCCTGGAAAGGAGACAGGAACTCCCAATACCATCTGTACCCCTGTTGCATGATTTTCAGAACCCATTTGTTTGAGATGTTCTGATGTTGCTTTGGAAGGTGCAGACATAGACTGAGGGAAAGTTTGCCAGGCTGGGTGAGGGTCATGAAGAGGCAAGTACTCATTTTGACATTTTGGAATGTCCTTGGTTCTAGGAGGCTCCTTGCACTGCTTTTTTAATCCTGTTTGTTAACACCTTGTTGCTTGAATTGCTTTTTAAAAAAGGGTCCTGAGTTAGAAAGAGCAGTTTTTATTAAATTTAGAAAAGGAAATTTGGAAAATGTGGGTGACCCCTTGAATCAATTGCTGTCTTCCATCAAATCTTATAAGTACCTCAGGAGCAAGAGAGTCAAACAAAACAACCTTATCAGTGGGAGAATGTAAAATCTCCTCTTTAACATCTGCTAAGTTTTGAGAATGTTACCAAGCAAATCTTCTCATAAGTGACACTGTCACAACAGCTCTGGAGACAGTATCAACAGAATCATAAGAACACATCAAAGGGTGCTTGTTTGCATGAGAAGCAGATACGATTAAGGCACTCAATATTTTTTTTTTTTTACTTTTGAACAGAGAAGGTTGACAGTTAACTTTCTCATGGTCTCAAAAGAAGCCAGTAAATATTTTAACCTGTGATCCTGTTAGAGGGAATTGGGTTAGCATTAACAATCTGTTTAGCAGTAGAAATTTTAGATAAGGAAATCACTGCAGGATCTGCTTTAGAATTTGAAAATAGCTATTTATGATTCTAGGATACTTTGTATAACTTAGATTTTTAGGAGCAGGCGTCTGACTGTCAAGCATGCTGCAAGCTGTTAAGAAAACGTCTCGAAAGCTGATAAATAGGAGGAACACCTGCATGCTGTGGAATATCCATTTACAACAAATCATAATACCTTTGCTGGGGAATAGAGATTTCATTTTGTTCTCATTGAAATGACTCTTTCATTTTAGCTAAGGTCTCAGAAGAAGATGGCATTTCTGGAGTGAAATCTGAAGTAGCACTTTCCTTGGAATCAGAATATGAATATTCAGTTTGAGGAAAAAAACACCAAAGAAAAGTATTCCCACTCCATTCCCTGTTCATCTAACTGGGAATCAGCATCAGAATGTGAAGGAAATATTTTTCTATTTGATTTTAATGAGGAAACAGGATTTGAAAAATTAAAGGCACATTTTAGTTCCTTACCAAATGGCATCAAGTTAGATGTACCATTCTATTTTTTTTCTTTTCCTGTGAAACTCCCCAGAACAAATAATGACTCATGGCATTGGCACCATCCGGGGAATCAGACATAGTAATCCAGTTATGCAATAAACCTTCACCTACTCCTTCTCTCTAGACTGGCAAGAGTTGTTTTCCCTCACCTGAAGAGTACAACCTTGCAGCTGTAGAGGATGTGTCTAACTCCTGGTCGTTCATGGCTTCCCAAGGAGCTACACCAGAGGGAACAAGCAACATAGATGAGCGAACTGAGGAACCAAGTTCAGCCACAGCAGTCACCCATCAGTGGCTGAGGTAGTGAAGGAGATAGAATGACATCCTAAAACTCGCTAAAAATTTTCTACTTCTAGTAGACAGGAAAGAAAGAACTGAAGTAGGGTTGCCACCTTTTCAAATGGCCAAAGTGGGACATTTTCTGTACAAACATCAGATTTTACAGGCCGACACATACACATGGTGAGTACAAAGGATAGAACTTAACTTTTTTGCTTAAATAAAAGCTTATTCTTGTAGCATTTTAGTTGCTTATTCTGTTTCTTATAACATTAAGGTATTTTAGATACAGAATAACTGTTTTATGCAACTATTACATAAAATATTGGAAATAATTATGTCCTACAATCTCAATTATGCAACTATTACATAAAATATTGGAAATAATTATGTCCTACAATCTCAGGACACTTGCCATTTTTAATATTTTTTGTCAGGACACAACTGCACAAAGAGGGACTGTCCCTCGCAAAGTGGGACAGGTGGTAACCCTAAACTGAAGAGACAGGTAACTGCTCCATGGTCTAGCAGAAAAAGATGTCAGAAAGGTGGTCTCAGAGCCTTGAGTTGTAAACCTCAGATTTTAAGATAAAAAATTAAATGACAGTCCTCAAAAACACAATATCCTTCAGAATACATCAGTTCTACATATGTGTGTAGAAAATAAGTAGATAAAACAGATTTTACATAGTTTTCTCACACAAGCATATAGTGAAGAAAATTCCCCTACAGGTTGTGATAGCCTATAAAAATTAGTGTTCTTTGCATAGAATAATTAAATTCACAAAAACAGATTTTCCTGATAAAATGAATTTGTTGAAGGTTTTCCCCAGCAGGGTATTTATCTTGCATATACTGAGTAAAACTGCCCAACAACTCATGACAGTCCATAAAAATTAATGTTGCTAGCATAAAATAATTGCATTCATAGTAAAAGCACAGTTTTTCTTCATGAAAATGAATGTGTGGAAGGTTTACCCAGGAGGGTATTTATCTACCCAGCCTTGAAGGATCACCAGCCAACTGCCAATTCCACAAAGCATACAGATGGAGTGAAAGCCCTCTAGATTTTGGCACCCAAAGTGCTCTCTGTGTGGCTCTGCTTGAGCCCCTGAGATTTAGGGCACATGGAAGATGCCCTAAAGCTTTGAAAGTTGGCTGATGGTGATATCCAGGGCAAGATATAACCCAAATAACTTAGGCTACTGCAACTGTGATGTAATGTTGATCATCTCTAGTATGTCTGCAGGTCAGAATCATGCCTTTACAGAGGGAGATTGGGTATTGTGGAGGCTGGAAGACCTGACTGACAGAAGCTATGGAAAAAAACATGATTATATGAGTTAGACAATAAAGCAAGAGTAAGTAAACTAAAACGGACTCATTTGTTTTTTTCAGAGTAGTAGAAAAGGTGACAACAAACCAATAAAATGCAGTTTAATGAAATATATGGCTCTAGAGAAATCAACAGTGACAAAAATGATACTGTCTGAGATCTGAGTAGAAATAGGGGTTGCTTTAGTTCTAGTACCCATTTCCCCATGTATCTACCTTCCAAAAACTTCAAATCTGGCATATTTCAGCTGTCTAATATTTTCATTTCATCTTCTGTATAGTAGTAGTAGTTGTACACCTAGCTAAACAGGGGCAGTTTGTAATTCTGGATATACTATCATTTTCACACTGTATAAGAGTTGAGATAAAAGGTGTGCCACTTTAAAACAATGCATTGGGCAGGCATCAAAGTCATGATGTAGAAAATCACTACTCAAAACGTAAATGGATAAGCCCACAAGGCACACATTATTTCTTTTCAAGGGCAACCCACTAACACTGTGTGGTTAACTTCAGATTGACACAGTATGCGTGATGTAAAGTTCCAACACCAGGCCTTTGAGTTACTTTTTAAGATAAAATGTTGGATTTTAGAACTAGTGAGGACTGCCTTTTTCCAACCTTGCGTAAGGTAAACTGTGAACCTGAATCCCTTCTATGAAGAGCACAGTTGCTAATTCTGTAAATTCTCACTTTTGTTATTTACCAGGGTCAAGATATGGAACAGTACAGGTTCACAGCCTTGATTCAATGCCCGTATATATATATATATATATATATATATATATATATTTTTTTTTTTTTGGCTAGACTACTGTATTTGGTTTACATTTTTTTATTTCTGCTAAAAGCAGCCTACCTAATTTTTATATTGATCTTGCTTTTACATATATTTAATTAGTAATCTGAGGTGACGGTGTAATTACCTTTAACCCCCCCCCCCACGTTCTATGAAAATAAACTGAATCTTGTATGGTTTGTTAATTGATGGACCCTTGAAATAAAAATACTTCAAAGACCTAAAAACGTCCGCATGCAAAGCAGGGAAGCTTGTTTTCTTAGCACAATATGTTTACAAGTACCCTCATCAATCTTAACTTCTTAATTCGGGTGGCACTTCCATTTGGAAACAATAACACGTTGATGCCGGAGTTTCGTGAAATCATTGCAGGTAATAGGAAAATACCCTATTGTAATACAGTTATTGTGTTCAGGTTTCTTTCCAGTATTTGAGTTATAAAGCAGGGCAGTTTCCTAAGGTTATACAATGAAATTTAGTATGACTAACAGCAGATGATATAATCTTCATTACAGCATGATACATTAGTACCCTTGTTTCTACACACACATAATATTATGTGTGTATATATAGATAGACAATTGAGATATACACCTAGCAACAAGGACCACCAAGGTAAGCTGATTCATAATAACGTTGCATGCAGAAAAATGTGCACACAATGTAGATTCACTGCCCCGCGACAACCCCCCCCCCCACACACACACACACACAATCTTCTTAGCCTTATATATTTAACATTTCACAATGTAAGATGTGTGGGTCGGAGTAATGTTGCTTTCTAATATTAACTCCTCCCTTCCAAAAAATGCACTCATCCATTTTCCATTTACAAGTTCTCGCTTCAGTGAATACAAAGGTGACCTACCTTAGACGAAGGCTTCTGGTGGGTAAAAAGTAAAATAATAGAGGGCTAACTTTTATAGGGAAGTTTCTGCAAGCACAGCACCGGCTTTCTCTATATTAGGAAAAGAGCTCAATGCCAGTGAACTGTTTTGGCTGACTGCGTCCTGAATTACATAGAACTGGCACCCTGACAGTATCAAACCTCTTGTGACCTTTCGGTTAGGCAATTAAATCGGCTAAGAAAAAAAGATGTTCAGACCATTTCTGGCCATCTTAGTCAGCGCGGCATTGATTTACAACTGCTTCCCAAGTTTATAAACGTTTTTAACGGCTCTTGCGTAATGTTAAATTCTGCTGTGTTCACCACCAGGTGGACATAAACACAAGTATTGACGATTTGGAGGTAATCTCTTATTCTTCGTGCAGCTTGTCATTGATAGACATCTGCTGTTATAAGGCACATTCTGCAATCGCCTCTTGCAGCTGTGGAGCATTCAAACTGACGGCGTGGAGTATGCCGTCCACAGCTCCAAACCATCCACATGTAAAATGTGGAGCCATACCGCTCATACTGTGCAACAAATGGGCACAGTGTAACTCACTTAACTTCAGCTACAGAAGTTACAGCAAGAGATAAGAACAGCGTCTTCATACTTAAAAATGTTATTTTGACAAGCTGATCACGTATTAAAATGTCAAAAAGTCATTTGCGACAGAACCCATTCAACGTGGAACAGTGTCTACCATGGAATAAATCTCAGAATGAGGAACATTCTTCAGAATGAGGTACAGATGAGAGGTAGTTGCAGTGTCACAGTGTCAGCACAGTGTGAACCACAGCGGTGCTGTATCCTAGTCAAGCAGCTTTATAAATACCCCGGCTAGTTGTCTCTTTAAGCAGTCAGGAATACAACGTTGAGCTGTACAATTTGTTACCGTTTCATGTAATGTTGCAAACACCCACCCGGTTTGCATGCGTGTAAGCTCTTGCCTTGCAGAGCTATTTCTGGGCTGTAGATTTCTCTGCTGCTCATTGAAAGTATCAAGTTTGTGTTACAATTGCGAAAACTTGTGGTTCAGAGGAATATTATACCTCTCGACTGTCCCTAATTTGCAGAATGTCACTGATTTTTGTCTTATATTTTGCCCTGTCCCTTGTATTTATTATTTTTCTGGTAAATCAGTGACAATTAAAATCATTGGAAAATAACCACACATTTGACTTCCTTTTTTCTAATTGTTGGGGGAATAAACGCTGATGCAAACATGTTGTACCGCCTTCTTTTAAAGTAAATCGAATAATATTTAAAACATGTCCTTGGTTTTTGCCTTTGCCTCACTATTAAGTTCGGTTTTGTCCCTGATTCTTGAACAATTAAGTTGCAAGTATGTTTCTTTTAGAAAACATTTCAAAATTTAATGGCTAAAATCAAATCCTTGCATTTACATCTAGGCTCACGACACTACTTCATGCTTTTCCCGGTTAGGGGTCACCATAGCGGATCAGCTATCCGCTCATGATTTACAGCGTCGAGTTGCCAGCCCGGCACCCGACCTTCCACTGAAGGAACACACATGCACACACTCAGCTAGGGTTGCCACCTGTCCCACTTTGCGAGGGACAGTCCCTCTTTGGGCAGTTGTGTCCTGCAAAAATATTGCAAAAATTGCAGATGTCCTGAGATTTTAGGACAAAGTTATTTCCTATATTTTATGTAATAGTTGCATAAAACAGTTATTCTATATCTGAAACACCTAAATGTTATAAGAAACAGAATAAGCAACTAAAATGTTACACAAATAAGCTTTTATTTAGGCAAAACAGTGAGGTTCTGTCCTTTGTACTGGCTGTGGGTATGTTTTGGCCTGCAAAATCTGACATTTGTACCAAAAATGTCCCACTTTGGGCATTTGAAAAGGTGGCAACCCTAACACTCACACCTAGGGCCAATTTGGAGTGTCCAATCCACCTATGGCATGTCTCTGGGATGTGGGAGAAAACTGGAGCACCCTGAGGAAAACCATGCGACCACAGGGAGGACATGCAGACTCCGCACAGAAGGCACCCCAGCTGAGGATCGAACCGGAGAACCTCTTGCTGTGAGGCGACAATGCTAACCACTACACCACCCTGGCAGCTCATGACACTTATATCATCATATTTTGCCTTACTCTTCACAAGTGGTGGGGGTCTCTGAGCACCTGGCTCATCCTCCGTCCTCAGGTTTCACCTGTGAACGACTTTTAGCTCCCTGATCTGTGTGCATATATCTTAATAAATTTGCCCATTTTCATTGTTTCCACAGACTGGTACCCTTGTCTCTAAATTCCAACGTGTGCATGTACAGGTGACACTGAAAATAACTAGGCATAGAATAGGAGCAGTAAAACAGTACAAATATATGTGCTGCAGTGGACTCATTTGTGTGCAGTTCCTGAAAGTAAAGGTTACCATCTCTGCTTGCACCTCATTCCCAGGAAAGGGATACCTGTGTGTGTGTGTGATGTTGAAAATGAGTGCTTTGGACTAATACATGTAATATCCTTTTATCTTTGTTCTGACAGCGTAAGCCCAAGAAATCAGAATTCATTGACCATTTAAAGCTTTAGGTAAAGGTGGTTTTTAATCAATTCAAAGCATGTCCTGATGTAATAGTTCTGACTCTTTGGCATGAATTCTACCTCCAAAACAAGCAGAAATGCCATCAGCAGTTGCTCACATCCCTGTATCATTCCTTATGCCAGTAATATAAACTGTTGACACTGTCAATTGAAGTCAACTTCCACTTCTTCAGATGTTTTATGCACTCTCAGTGCCAACTTGTTCTTAAAAAAGGTCTTGATAGCAAGTCAAGACATTAGCAGTCCCTGCTCTTTCTACTTTGACAAGACTGAGTCATAGCCTGAGAACTAATTCATATTAAATGACTTGGAGCATAAGTTGTTAGCAAGCTGCTAAGCTTCTTGATTAACTGTATGCAGGGTTGCCAGATTTCCAGCCCCCCAAGGTAGGGACAAAAAAAAAAAAAGAAGAAGGTCTCTCATGGCAAGTGAAGACCCCCCCCCCCAAAAAAGGTCTTTCACGGCAAGTGAAGACCAAAAAAAAAAAGCTCTTTAATGCGGAACACAGTTCCACATTAAAGAACAGTAGCTCAGTAGCTCTGCACTAAATACTGAACACAAGAAGCTCCGTGTTTAGCAATTTTTGATTGGCCCGTATGCCAGGTATACGGGACAATCAAAAAAAACAAACAAACAAACAAAGCGGAGGCTGGCCGGGATTTAAACCGGCAGGGCAGGACTCGGGATGCAACCCTGACTGTATGCGTGGTGGTGAGTCCTGCTTATCATTCTGCTCTTTTCTTTTGTTTTGACCTAAATCTTTGTCAAGCCAATGTGCCAGTCATCCTGGCACTGGTAGGAGCAGTACGTCACAATAAGCTGCTTCTTGTCTTTCAGCTGACAAACTTGATTTTTAGAACAATGCAGTTACACTGTTGTTTCATTAAGTAGCACTATTTTGATGTACTATTGTTTATAAGTTCATAGGTACTTATGAGGCTGTTGATCAGTGAGGATCTTTAGATCCCTGCATTTCCATTACAATTTTAGCCCCTGTAATTTAAGTACTAATAACCCAGAGCCAGGTAGAACATTTACATGTTACCCTATCCATAAATGACAAGGGTGATTAACTGGAGTGAATTTGCGGTTTCCCATTCACTCATCCAGATTATGTTTGAATGAGGTAATGAACTACTTTGCGGTATGTGGAGGGGAAGACCATTCCAGTGAAGTGGTACTCTCTGTTTATATTATAGAAGAGATTAAGGTCTGTTGAGCAGGTGTTTATTGCACCATAGGATTTGCAGATGTGCATCACTATTAAGGAGGTAGGGTCTGATGAGGTTCTGTACATGAGTCAGGCATCGCCTCTCAGTAGCCTGTATGTTACTGGGAAGAGGGGAAAGGCTCTGAGATGGTCAGTGTGTAGATTTTATGTTTTAGGCCCTTGGTTTTCTTAGTAAGCAAGTATTGTGGACAATGGAGCTGCATCAAATGTTTGGACAGGCACATACTGAAGGGTGTATTGTACTCACTGATCAGCCTGATGAGTGCATCAGAATAGATTGAAATGATCATATCCATAGATCTAGACACCATACCCTTACTAATGAGATGCATAATGAAAAGGGACTTTCTTGCAATTGTGGAAATATAGTCATTGAAGGACAGTTTGTTGTCCACATAGGTTTCCAGATCCTTAACTACCATATCAATTTTTAGGGGTGTGTTTTTGATGCAATAGCTGCAGGGGACATCATGCTTGCCAAAAATATATATATAATAATATACATTTTAGTATTTAGTTTTAGTCTATGGTTATCTAGCAGCTGTTTGTTTGTTAAAGACCCTCTTGGAGGAGGATGTTGGTTTCCTCTGGAGAGTTTATGATGCACCAAGTTTACAGTCATTTACAAACATGGTTAGCCATGATGTTATCTCTTTATCTCTCTATCTATCTATTAGCATTTGTTTACCAGGATAGTTTGTCTGGGCAGCAATACCCCTATTCAGTGGAGGCCCAGTAAGAAAAGTTCCACAGACATATTACAAGACGTACACTGGCAATGTAGTAAAAATGTTTAACAAGTCAAAGAACACATAGATCTTTTACAATGATATTTGGAACAGTATAGGTATGTCTGGTATTGCAGGACTCAGCACATACATATGATTCTCAGGATGTACAGTGTGTTAAATAAACAACATGCTGTGTATTTCAGTTGGCTATAACATTAAATAAATAATTCTGTCTGGTCTCTGGATGTATAAAACAACCACTGCTATCTATACTCTCACAGCAATTACAGTGCTTTTTTTGAGATTTAATTTGTTTTTATAAAGAAAACTTGGTGCATCACCTACAATCCGTCACTGTTACTACAGACATCATTAGGAAGCACTGGGAAGTTTTAACAACAGACCACGATATTAAACGGATTGTAGGTGATGCACCAAGTTTTCTTTATAAAAACAAATTAAATCTAAAAAGGATGCTTTGTTATCCAAGAGATCCTACTGTTGCCACTTCTAATGAGTATGCCACAAGCCCATGTGGGCACTGTAATTTCTGTGAGGGTATATATAGTAGTGGTTGTTTTATACATCCAGAGACCAGACAGAAGTATGTATTTAATATTATAGCCCATTGCAATACACAGCATGTTGTTTATTCAGTGCACTGTACATCCTGTGAATCATATCATGTAGGAAAGACCGATAGGATGTTGAAGGACAGGATCAGGGAGCACCTTTATAACATCAGGATTGGCTCAGAGAACAATGCACTGTCTAAGCATCTTCTACAGAAGGGTACCCAACATACATTTAGGTTCCTAGTTATTGAAGTTATTATACCCAATAGATGGGGTGGTGATGTTAGGAATTACACAGAAAGTGGAGAGGTGAGATAGATAGTTAGATTAAGGGCAGATAGGGGATCAGGCCTGAATGAGAATGCCCCATTAAAAACCGATTCTGAAATCTAGAGCCCTTAAAGTGAAATAAAATTTTTTATGGAGTGTATGAAGATTTTTATGTAGTGTATGAACTAGTTTTATGATTTTTATTTGTTCCTCTTTTGATACTTTAATAATTTATTGTAATATATTCTTAGAAGCATTTTATATATATATATATATATATATATATATATATATATATATATATATATATATATATATATATATATATATATATATATATATATATATATATATATACATTTATATGTTGAATTGACTGTCACTTTTCTGTGGATAAGGAACATTTCTTGATTGATTAATTGATCTCATTATTTGATTGGTTAAAAGTACGTTTATAAGCAGATAATGAAAAGCATGTTTTATATGGTTTGAGAACGCCCTATGGTGAAAGCGCTTACCTACTTTGTATGTTTAAATAAAACAGATTTATTTTATGAACTGGTTCAACTGGCTGAATGTTTGTATATGGTCCTGTTGTACCTTGGATTGTTCCGCTGTTGCTTTATACTATTTTGTGTTAGACTACTTATACTGAGCGGAATATTTACTCCTTTCAGATATTTTTTGGTATTAAGTTCAGTTTTAAAGGTGAAGGGGTTAGTAAAAGTGGGACTGAGTTCCAGATTTTTGTGACATAATTTAAATATAAGGCACCTCAGATGAGTTTTTGGACTTCTGTATGTGGGGAAGATGTTTGTGTTGTGAGCATAGCGGTCTTATTTGTTTATATTGTTGAATGATTCCTGCTAGCGCTAAGCATATTTGCTGTTTATATACAGTATTTGGGGCTTTGAGAATAGGAGTTCAATGAGGTAGTTCTAGCCTGTTAAGCTGTAAGGCAATGCAGCGGTGGATCTTAAAGGTTAATTTGCTGCAAACATTGCCACCTTATTGTAGCCATTGCTGCTGTAAACTGAATTTAAGTGTGGCTTATAAATTTGTCAAGATTTGATAGCCATGTAGTAGTGATGGCAAGAGGAAGGTAGATGTGATAGTTACTGTCAAAAGCAGCTGTAGGCAGGCAGCTCCCAACAATAGTAATGACCTGTTTTACTGTCTGTTGCTCCAAGCAGCAGTGGTATGCTCTTATATATGCCTGAAGTCCATAAAGCATCAGAGAGACCAGGAACATTGGAATGATGTATTACTCTGTCATACTGTCTGTTACTCCTAACAGTAATACTATGCTCTTATATATGCCTGAAATGCATAAAAGCAGCAGATTGATCAGGATAATTGGCTTGTTGCACTAGTCTGTTATACTCTGTTACTCCTAACAGAAATGCTATACTCATATATGCCTGGTGCAAAAAAGCAGCAGATAGACCATGAACATTGGCTTGATGCACTAGTCTGTTATTCTCCGTTACTCCTAAAAGAAATGTTACACTCATATATGCCTGAAGTGCATTATAGCAGCAGTAGACCAGGAACATTAGCCTAGTGCAGTAGTCTGTTATAGTCTGTTACTCCTAACATAAATGCTAGACTCTTATACATGCCTGAAGTGCATAAAAGCAGCAGATAGACCAGGAACATTGGCTTGATGTACTCGTCTCTCATACTCTTAATACTCCTAACAGTAATGCTACACCCTTATATTATCTGTATCTTCATAACATTAGTACTACACTGCTTTACTATCTGTTACTCTCAAGCATTAATGGAACTGTGGCTACAATCACATTTATGAACCACTTTATTTTTGATCTCCAGCTTCAGAGCTACAAGTGGAAACTCAGTAGAGAAGGTGTTATCATAAGCCTATTATAATTTAACTGCAATACAGAGTGAATCATAAATCTTTGAAGTTAGCTGTCTGAAAATGTAACTTACAAAGAATGATATTTAGGACAAATATGATTCAAAACTGAACTACACGAAAGTGTGAGTGCTGAGGACTTGCTGGCTTTCCAGAAGATCTCAAAAAGCCATGACAGAAGGATTATGCAAAAATGAGGATGCACTGAAATTTTCATCATTTATGCAGCAAACATTTATGTGAAGCAGATTTAGAATTTAAAATGAAATAAAAAGAAACTGTTATTCACAAAACTTTTGCAATTAAATGTCTGTTTTTAAAAACCTTTAATATGATGTTGTTAAACTTCATTCGTTCCTTACTGATGGTTGCCGGTTCCATCCTCGGAACCGTGTCAGCCTTATAACAAGCTCGTACCAGCAAAAAAACTCTTGAGCTAAGCTTTACCCATAGTGCCCCTCTCCCTCTTATGCCAGATCTTGTTTGCCGCATAGCCATAAAGATGTGTCAAGCCAGCTCTCAGCTAAGTACTTTAAGAAATTACGATTCTAAAACCTTTTTCTTTAGATTTTCTCTTTTTTAAGATTGTTACTAACAACCTTTATTGATTGCTAAACTTTTACCCATATTTAGTGTTTTTCTGCTGTTTCCCTTACCAACTTGGTAATCTCAATTACCATCATTGGTACAGGCCTTCCCCTCTCTCTCTCTCTTCTTTCTCCTTAACTTTTGAGGTAACCTTGATACCATTGTTGGTATCCCTTCCTTTCCTGTCTGTATTTGTATTCTACAAAAAAAAAAAAAAACTTTCTCCATCCTTCGCTATAGAGTTTATTGCAGTATTTCTGCTGAATTTGTTGGTATTTAATCTTTGGATTAAACTTGTTTTTTCCACCATGTCAGAAAAAAAAGGGATGACAGGTTTTAATCAATGCGACCAATGTGGCCGCAAAATGCCTAATTCCAACACCCATGTTTCTTGTGTTTATTGTCTGGGTGTCCCACACCTTTCGGTTCAGCCTCCTTGTTATATTTGTAAAAGGTTCAGCTCTCGTACCCTGAATGAGATAAAGAACAAGCTAATTCTAAAGGGCCTTCTAAAAACACCATTCTCAGAGGCTATATCTGGGTCGGAGGGCTCATCTCTCCGAAGAGAGAACACAAAAAGAGACCTCACTCGGTTCCTTCCTCACCCTCTGGTGATAAGAAGCATGAACCTAAACAAAAATACCGAAACTGACACCGACTACTTCTGGTCTAGGGCCTCAACTGCCCTCCATGGCTCCGTCTTCAGTACCGAAGCTAATGGTTTCTACTTCGGTGCCATCTTCAAAAATTGTGTCCTCAGCACCAATCATGGCACTGACAATGTCTACAGCACCAATTGTGCCGCCAGTGTCTGTTCCACCCTATTCGGCACCAGCAATAGTTACTCAAGCACTGGACACTTCCCCATGCATATTACTGGTCTTGAGACCATGGTGCCGATAGGCCAGTCTGCTAGGACCTAGTACTCACCCATGGTGGATCCTTTCTTTGGACAACAGTATAGCCCTTTTTTGGAATGGCCTGAGTCCCCGTTGGGGATATCGACCCGATCAACCAGGAGTCTCTAAGAATTGGACATGATGTGTCTTGTGGATCAGCTGCTGACGGCCAGAGGGATTGCAACACCTTCCAGAACTCCCCTCCCATCTGGAGTTGGGAGTCTATCTCCGGCATATTCTCCTTCTCTGACCTCTTTGCAGACATCAAAGCTCTCTACACCAACGCCTCTTTTGGTTCCCACTTCTTCGGTTCCACTGGTGGATCTCACTGTGGTTCCAGAGCCAACCCTTTGGTCTTCAGCTACTTTGGAGCCAAGCCATCCTCAGGACCGTGACTGGACTGCAGGCACTGTGGCCCCTAGTACAACGCCTATTTTTTCCACGGTGCCATCTACTACGGTTCCGGGAGTCCTGACAGTACTGAGTCCCCTTGAGGCTCCTTCCTTGGGAGTAGGCCTGTTGGAGTGGGATGCGACCCTGGTTCTGAGGTTGTCCTTCTCGGTTCTGGGCTTCCATCCCTCTTCAGGTGGGCCAGCTTTCCAAGCGATGGAGAGGGCCCTCACCTCTGTGGGCAAACTGTCGGTGTCAGAATACCAGATATGTCCTCCCTCTGAGCTGCAACTGACACAGGCCACAGCACTGGGACATCGAGCACAAGAGTCTCAAGATACCCTATCGCAGGGTGCCCCCTCTTCGGAGTCCTCATCAGAAGCCCCTGTTGAAGAGGTACCATGCAAGAGGACATGCAAGAGGAACCGCATGGACTCCCCTGAGGAGTCCCTCACCAAAGATATGGACTACGATGAAGGGGAGGGGTTCCCACAGTGTCCCTTGAGGACATTTCCTTTGGAGATGTACTGGAAATCTTGAAACAGTGGGAGACTGGAAGACCACCAACCCTTCCTCAGAGGAGTCTATAGTCTTGCAGGCTTTTAGTGCTCAACCCTCTACTTCCTGGGTGACCCAGCTTGCAGACGAACTAGTCTAACTCATTGTGCAGCACTCATGGAAGAGTCCTGATACCGTTGAACCAATCCCAAGGAGAGCAGACAAAATGTTATTCTCTCCTGAGGAAAGTTTCGCTGGTCGAAGGGCCTACCAGTAGATGCTATGGTGATGGCAGTGGCTATTAGAAAAGAGCTCGCCGAGGAGAGCCAGACTGTCCATCCCCCAAACAGAGAGTCTCAGGCAGTGGACAGATTAGGGAAGCAAGTGTTCGCCTCATTGACCTTTGCCATTTGGTGTTAGAACTATCTGGCAGACTTTAGAGACCTAGTCTCGGAACGCTCCAAAGCCTTAGCAGGAGCAGTCTCTGACAAGGTACGTGACAAAGTTGCCTCACAGTTTGTGAACCTGGAATCTATATCCAACTCGTCCACACGGTTAATTTCTCATGCTACCGAAGGGGCAGCTAGAGCTGCAGGTTCAGGCGTTGTCATGAGATGTCACACCTGGATGCACCTTTGTGACTTTGCAGACCCTTTTAAGTCTTCCTTTCTTGATGCTTCAGTGGAAGCTTCTTCCCTTTTTGGCCCAAAAGTGAAAGACACATTAGCCAGGTGTGAAAAGGACAGCAAGACCCTGTCTGCTGTGAGCATATGTTTTTCCTCCCATAACATCCCTACGCTAGAAATCAGAGGAGTGGAAAGATGTGGCACTAGAAATCCCAGGGTCCTTTCCATGACACATGTCCCCGGGGCAGAGGGGGAAACTCTTCTGGAAGATGCCCCTACAGAGGCAGAGGGGTCCCGCATAACCAGGGGTTCAGGGATTCTTTCTCTGGACAGCCCTACCAGTGCTCCTAAAGAGTGCCCCAATTGCTTTCCTCTAGAAGCAGTCGGGGGACATTTCTCTCTACACCACCATGCCTGGCAAACAATATCCACAGATTCTTGGGTGCAGAAGATCATAGCCAGAGGTTACCACATACCTTTCAACATTTACCCAAGTCATCAAGACAAATTCCTGACATTCCACCAATCAAACGGAAGCAGCAGCTCAAGAGATAAGAAAGCTGTCTCAAAAATGAGTCATCCAAACAGTCCCACTAGGCCAAATAGGATCCGTATTCTACTCAAGATTTTTTTTAGTGCCAAAAAAGACAGGGGACTGGAGACCAATTTTGGATCTCAGCATTCTGAACACATTTGTCAACCAAACAAAATTCTGGATGGTCACGGTTCAGTCTATCCTCCCCTTTCTGGAGAAAGATGATTGGATGTGCTCAACAGATCTTCAGGATGCATATTACCACATAAATGGAAAAATGCTCCAGAAGATTCCTTTGCTTCCGGCTGGGAGCCAATCACTACCAATTCTGTGCACTGCCCTTTGGGCTCTCTACAGCCCCCAGAGTGTTCACCAAATGCATGGCAGTGGTAATAGCTCACCTGAGAATACAAGGATTCCCGGTGTTTCCATACTTAGACGATTGGCTTCTTACCTCCCCCACCAAACGTCTACTGGTGACAGCCCTAAACTACACTTTAACACTGGCAGAATTCCTAGGAATCTGTATAAACTGGGAAAAATGCAAGCTAACTCTTTCTCAAACCTTGGAATTTATAGGAGCAATTTTCAATACCCAGTCTTACCTGGTCTCCCTCCCAGATCACAGACTGGAAAGGCTAAGATCCCAACTCCGGGTGATACTCTGTCAAGACCAAGTCTCAGCTCGGGCAGTCCTTCAACTTATAGGTTCAATGGCAGCATCAATTACAATAGTTCCTCTAGCAAGACTACACATGAGGCTTCTCCAGTGGCTCCTACTGACACAGTGGCATCCTTCAGCCTATGTCCTTTCAAATCCACATAACAAATGAATGTAAACAAAATTTAATTTTGTGGATGAAGCCAGAGAGAGACTTATGGAGTCGACATTTCTCCCCATCTCTACCCAAGGCCACAGTGACCACGGACACTTTCCTAATAGGGTGAGGGGGGCTTTTTCAGGGAAAGACGGTCCAAGGTACATGGTCAGACATAGAGGCCAATCTGCATATCAGTGTTCTAGAACTGAGGGCAGTGCTTCTAGCATTGCAAGTATTTCAGTCTGTCCTTCTGTCCGGGACAATTGCTATCCAGTCCGACAATATGTCAGTAATCTGGTACATCAACAAACAAGTGGGAACCAAGTCCTACCCGCTGTGTCGAGAGGCCATGAGAATTTGGCAATGGGCGATAGCTTCCAACTGCTTTCTGACTGCAGCACATATTCCCGGATTTCCAACATGATTGCAGACAAGCTGAGCAGATGTATCCTACTGCCTCACGAGTGGTCCCTCAATTCAGTCATTGCGGCGAAGATCTTCAGCCGCTGGGGCCATCCTTGCGGCAACCTATTTGCCTCCCCAGAAAATCACAAATGCAGCAGCTACTTTGCCCTAATTCTCCCACACGGGGGTCCCAGAGGGATGCTCTGATACATGATTGACCCACAGGACTTTTGTATGCTTTCCCTCCCCTGATTCCTCAGTTTCTAAAGAAGACCCTTCGGCTGAAAAACAGAGTAATCCTCATTGCTCCTTACTGGCCATGACAAATTTGGTTTCCCTTCCTTTGGCCTCACCTAGTATACCAACCATGGATTTTGGATCCTACTCCAGAATTGATCTCGCACCCGCAAGGGTTGACTCATCCGAACATTTCCAGTCACAAGCTGAAAGCTTAGATGTGAAATTGTTCGATCTCGCCGTTTGTTCTTACACACGGGTTCAGAGCCGATCCTCAGCTCCAAGTCAGTCGCTTCACAAGCTCTGCATCTGAAAGAAAGCTCGAGGCACAGTCTATATCCCATGATCCTCCTCTACTATCCCCCAGATCTAGTTTGCCGCTGCAGCTGATCGCATCGCATCGAGAGAGCTCGGGCCAGTTAAAACTTTCTGTTTTTTTCTGAATTTAGAACTTTAAAAACTTTTTGCTAGTGTATATATATATATATATATATATATATATATATATATATATATATATATATAGAGAGAGAGAGAGAGAGAGGTTTAATGTGTGTGTGCATATTTAGCCAGGTTTTGTTACCTTTAGAGGCTTTATATAAATAATCTTAGGGCTTAGGCCTATTTTTTCTGTCAGGGCTGTGACAGTTTGTAGTAGTAGAACTTTAGCAAAGTTTTTTCCTAGTATTTAGCTACTTAATATTGCGTGCAGTGTTTCATATTTACTCCCTTATTATTCTACATTTATATATATATTCATATTTTACATAGTTAAATTAGGACTGTTTCTGCTTTAGCTGTTTATACTTATTAGTAACTTAGAGTTATAGAGTTATTAAAATAACCTTTTTCTTGCCTCATAAAGTTTGTTTCATGTCAGCTATGTCTGAAAAGGTTAAATCTGGATTTAAAAGGTGTCAAATTGGACAGAAGGTGTCCATCACTGACAATCATGCTTCCTGCGTCTACTGTCTTGGCCCTCTCCACCTGCAGGAGGACTGCTCTATTTGTCACTCCTTCAGTGGAAGGGTCATGATGGAAAGGCGCAGGAAGCTGATAGAGAGGGGCTTATTAAAGCCTGAATTTCAAGAAGCCTTGGAAAAGGCTGATCAGACATCTAAGTCTTCGAAGGGGTCAAAGACTTCGAAGGTATCGGCGCCCAAGTCATCGGCTCCGAGCACTTCTTCTAAGGTTCGGTCGCCAGCTTCACAGACCTGGGGGCTTAGCACCGAGCGATTATCTCTCATCAAGCCTCAGGTCTTGGAGCCAGTGTCGGAGGTGCCTCCACCCTCGATCCTTCGGTCGGTAACATCTTCGGCCCCTTCGACCCGTTCTTCCAGACCCTTATCGGATATGGACGTGGATCGTGTGGTACAGAAGCTGATGGAGAATACGTCTCTGTCCAAGTTAATTGCGGTTTCGTCCCAGTTGGTCTCGAAACTGGAAGCCCTCCCTGTATCTCCAGCAGACCCTCCTCCGAGACCCTTTGAGTCTTCGGAGCCGGGAGAAGAGGAACCGGTGATTGTTGAACCCTCGGTGCCGAAGCCTACTTTTGTGCGATCGGCACCACTGACATCGACTCCCTCAAAGCCCATCGAGGAGTCACTGAGCCGACGATCTGTCCTTGGTTCCGGGGCCGAGAGTCGTACCGAGCTGTCGGTACCGACTCTTCTTCTCGGAGCCTCGGCTCAGATTAGTTCGGCTCCGTCCTCGGGGTCGGAGCCCGTGGTCCCGGTCTCGGGAAAACTACCATGTTCTTTGGACCCGGTGGAGTCCTCGGCCTGGGGCTCCGGAGTCTTTGACGTTATGAAGAAGGTCTTGTCTGAAAAGACATTCACCTCTTCGGAGTCATCTTCTCCTTCCCCTAAAGGGCCGCGTTCTGTTTCTGTACCAGCGATCCCAACCAAGCGTAGAGACCCAGTGCCTCAGCCAATCCCAGAGGGTGTCCCCTGTTCCTCGGAAGCTTCACCAGATGCCCCCTCTGATGAAGTCCCGAGGAAAAGATAGTGCAAGAGGAGGCACATTGATTCTCCACAGGAATCACTCACATCAGACACCGATTTGGAGGAGCCAGAGGGGTCCCCACGGTCCCCCTCGGAGGATGTCTCGTTTGCTGACATTCTGGAGATTTTGAAACAGAGAGGTGATTGGCAGACCATTGCCCCCATTGAGGACGAATCGGTGTTGCTGAAGGCATTTGGGGCTCAACCTTCTACCTCCTGGGTGACCCCGCCCTTCGATGAACTAATGGAGCTGATAGCTCGAAGGGCATGGGAGACCCCAGATACAGTAGAACCAGACCCTAGGAAGCCGAAGAAATATATTACTGCCCCCCGAGACAAGGCTTATCTTACAAAAGAAGTCCCAGTGGATGCTATGGTGGTAGTGGCAGCCATGAAGAAGGAAATGTCTGAGTCATCTTCCTCTGTTCATCCTCCTAATAAGGATTCCAGGACTATGGACAGATACGGGAAGTGCGTTTTCAGTTCAGCAACTTTTTCCATGCGTTCGCTGAACTACCTCATGCATTTTACACAACTTCAGAGAGATCTCATTAAAGAGCTGGGAGATACTCTCTAGGGTAACACAGATACTGCTGTCTCCGAAAAGGTAACAGCACAACTCAACAAACCTAACTTCGATAGTAAACTTGTCCATGAGGCTCATTTCATATGCGGCCGAAGGGTCGAGTAGGGCTGCAGCTTCAGCGATCGCTGTACGGAGGCAATCCTGGATGCGCCTTTGCTCCTTTGCGGAAGCCTTCAAGTCTTCCTTTACCAATGCCCCATTCGATGGTGCCACCCTGTTCGGTCCCAAAGTGAAGGAGACTCTCACTCTCATAGGGGTCCGTTTTTCCACCCCGACCAGACCATACCCCAAAGGTCAAAGAGGCGGAAGATATGTGGTTCCAAAAGACTCAGGGATCTTACCATCCCACACAGAGCGACGCCCCCTCCAGAGGCAGAGGATGAGACAGGAATGGAAGACGCCGCCCAGGCGGCAGAGGGGGTCCCCAGAACCAGGGCGACAGGGATAGTGTCCCTGGGAAGCCCTTCCAGCACTCCTGAAGGGAGGCCCGACTGTCATACTCTGGAGGCAGTCAGGAGACGCTTAGCTTTATACCCAGAGGCCTGGCTAAGTCTTACAATGGATTCTTGGGTAAAAAGCATAGTAACCAGAGGATACAAGATCCCTTTTATCACAATGCCCCCCCAACAAAAGAGATTTCCAGATGTTCCACCCAGTCTGCGAGATCAAGCTGCCGTAGAAATAAAAAGGCTTCTCAAAAAAAGAGTCGTTCAACCAGTCCTGGCGGACCAGATAGGATCCGGAACTTACTCAAGGTTCTTTTTAGTTCCAAAGAAAACAGGGGACTGGAGGCCAGTTTTGGACCTCAGCAAACTCAGTACCTTCGTAAAAAAAGGAAAAATTCCGGATGGTCACGCTACAATCGAGCCTTCCCTTGCTACAGGAGGACGACTGGATGTGCTCTATAGATCTCAGGGATGCTTACTACCATATCAAAATGGCCAAAGCATCCCGAGATCATCTGCGCTTACGGCTGGGAGCCAGTCACTTCCAATTTCGAGCACTGCCCTTTGGTCTCACCTCAGCCCCCAGGGTGTTCACCAAATGCATGGCAGTAGTGGCGTCTCACCTGATACGGATAGGATTCCAGGTGTTTCCATATCTGGATGACTGGCTCCTCACCGCCACCACGAGCCATCGTCTGTTGCAAGCCAGGGAATACATGATCAACCTTTGTTCCCATTTAGGAATCTCAGTCATTTTCGAAAAATATGCCTTATCGCCTTCACAGCATATTTCATTTATAGGGGCGGAATTAGACACTACTACAATGCTAATCAAACTCCCACAAACAACAGTATCAACCCTCAGAGACCAGGTCACTATTCTGATTCGGAGCAGAAAAGTTTCTGCGGCACAAGTGCTAAAAGTACTGGGTTTGATGTCAGCCACGTTGATTGCAGTTCCCCTCGGCAGGATGCTCATGAGGATCCTCCAGTGGCTACTCTTCGCGCAGTGGTCATTCCAACAACTCGCTCTGTCTCACATTTCGATCACGGAATCTTGCAAGTGGAATCTTCAATGGTGGCTAAACAGCCAAGACCTAACGATGGGCCGTCCATTTGTATTACCCAGTCCTATAGCCACAGTAACCACGGACGCTTCCCTGATGGGGTGGGGGGGGCTTTTTCAGGGGAGAACAGTCCAAGGAGAGTGGTCCAAGATAGAGTACAATCTGCATATCAGTGTTCTGGAGCTGAGAGCAGTGTTCCTAGCGTTGCAACACTTTCACGAGTCTCTACCTCTAGGAACAGTGGCAGTTCAGACGGACAATATGTCGGTGGTCTGGTACATAAACAAGCAGGGTGGAACCAGATCTTATCCGTTATGCAGAGAGGCCCTGAGAATTTGGCAATGGGCGGCGTCCACAGGTCGTTTTCTGATAGCAACGCACATCCCGGGGTCACCCAACGTCATTGCGGACAGGTTGAGCAGAACCGTCCTGTTACCTCACGAGTGGTCCCTGAACAACCTAGTAGCGGAAAGGATTTTCCGCAGATGGGGCCAGCCTTGCTGCGACCTTTTTGCATCCCCCTTGAATGCCAAATGCAGAAGCTACTTTGCCCTTCTTCCCCCACCAGGGGGTGCCCCCAGGGACGCACTAGTGCACGATTGGCCCCCGGGTCTCCTGTATGCTTTCCCTCCTGTTCCCTTGATTCCCAAATTTCTACAAAAAGCCAGGAACCTGGAAAGAACGATCATACTCATAGCACCATTCTGGACTTGACAGATCTGGTTTCCCTTCCTTCATGCTCACCTGATGGAGGAACCATGGATTCTGGACCAGGAGCCAGACCTTTAGACTCACTCGTTGGGAGTTCCTCATCCGTCCCTACGATCCCTCAAATTGATAGCTTGGCTGCTCCACTTCCCAATTTAGCCAGGTCAAAGTTTTTGTCTCCTTCAGTACAACACATCCTACTTTCTTCTCACAAACCTTCTACCAGAAAACTATACAAAAGCAAATGGAAACGTTTTGCTTGCTGGGCGTCAACACAAGGATTAGACCCCTTGGTAGCCCCGATACACAAAATTCTAGAATTTTTATTCACACTGTTTCATGGAGGGGCCTCTACTTCTACGATAAGGGTACAGTTAGCGGCCATATCGAATTTTCATGTAGGTGAAGGGGATTCTTCAATCATGTCTCACAGGCTTTGTAGGGCTTTCATGAAGGGTACCTTTCACCTTCGACCACCCATTCGCGATCCAATCTCCCCATGGAATTTGAATTTGATGTTGTCTCAGCTTATGCTACCACCCTTTGAACCAGCGTCAACCTGTTCGATTAAGTGAGTGTCATGGAAGACCCTATTCCTCATCGCTATTACCTCGGCTCGTAGAATTTCAGACCTCCAGGCACTGTCAGTCAGACCACCATACATGATTTTTCACCCTGATAGAGTTTCCTTACGTACTAATCCGTCCTTTCTTCTGAAGGTATGCTCAGTACTTAACATTAATCAATCCATTGAACTACCCACATTTTTCAAAAATCATTCAAACAAATTGGAGTGCATGTTACACAAGTTGGATGTGCATTCACAATTGAGATTTTATCTGGACAGGACAAAAGACTGTAGAAAATCAGACCAACTGTTCGTGTCATTTGCGGAGAATAAGAAAGGCATGGCAGTAACCAAGCGAACATTATCCAAATGGCTGTCGGACTGCATAAATTTTGTTTATTCTGCTTCAAAGCAACCACTTCCATTCAAGCCTAAGGCTCATTCTACCAGGGCCATTTTACTTCTTCTGCCCATGCCGCTCTTCTTCCGTTGAATACTATTTGTGCAGCGGCTACGTGGGCAAAACCTCATACGTTTGTCACTCATTACAAAGTAGACAGGTCCTCCAAGGACAGAGCATCTTTTGGTTCCACTGTACTCAGGAACGTTCTTCCATAAGTCACCCAGGGTAACGGAGCTAGGGACACTACCTGTGTGTAAGAACAAACGGCGAGATCGAACAACTTCACATAAAGAAGTTATGTTCTTACCATAATATTCCACGTGAATTGTTCATCTCGCCTTTGTTCTTACAACCCCTCCCTCCATCCCCCACCACATTCTGGAAGAACGGGTATGACTAGTGTCTTGTTGGTTTCTCTAGATGGCCTTCTCTACCCAATCCTCAGTAAGCAGCCTATTCTTTTTTTTGCCTACCTGGGGGTGGTTCTAATGGTATGCAGCTTCTAGTGTGTGTGATTGCATGAGAGTTAGACGCAGTGATTAGTACTGTTTTCTGGTTCTCGCAAACTAGATCTGAGGGATGGTAGAGGAGGATCATGGGATATAGACTGTGCCTCGAGCTTTCTTTCAGATGCAGAGCTTGTGAAGCGGCCAACTCGGAGCCGAGGATCGGCTCCGAACCCGTGTGTAAGAACAAAGGCAAGATGAACAATTCACATGGAACGTTATGGTAAGAACATAACTTTTTTTTTCTCCACTTCCAGTAACCACCAGGCAGAATAACCTTACCTCCCCGGTACATGATATTCTTCTGGCTTCACATAAACCATCCACCAGGAAAATCTATCTTAGCAAGTGGAAGAGATTCCTTATTTGCTCCTGACAAAGAGAACTAGACTCTTGCTTAGCTCCTGTTAGTGTGGTTTTGGATTATCTGTCAGGTCTTCTTTATTTAGAAGCAGCAGCCTCCACCATTCAAGTACATTTGGCTGCTATCTCAAACTTCCATAATGGATTCCAAGACTCATCTTTAATTTCCCATCGTCTCTGCAAAACCTTCTTGAAAGGGGTCTCGCATATCAGGCCACCCTTCAAAGAACCAATCGAACTTTGGAATTTAACACTAGTACTACAATCTGTGACATAATCACCTTTCTAACCTCCTGCCACTTGCAATTTAAAGATGTTATCCTGGAAATCACTATTTTTAGTAGCCATCACATAGATGCATCTCCGAGCTTCAGGCCTTGTGCATAAAACACCCTTACATGGTCTTTCATAAGGACAGAGTATCACTCCGGACTAACCCTTCTTTTCTGCCCAAAGTTATTTCAGAATTGACAATTAACAAGACAATTGACCTACCAGTCTTTTTTACTAACTACTCAAATAAAGGAGAATACTGTCTTCATTTGCTGGATGTACATAGACAATTACAATTTTATCTGGACAGAACTAAATCTGTATATAAAACAGACCAGTTATTTGTTTCCTATTCAGGCCCGAAATTGGGAAACTCTGTTTCGAAAGTGACTTATCTAAATGGTTGAGAAACTGTATTTCCTTGGTCTACCAACATAATAAAATTCCTCTACCATGCAAGGTCAAAGCACACTCTACCAGATCTGTGGTGACTTCTGTTTTGTTTCATTCAAAGGCTTCATTGGATGATATCTGTGCAGCTGTGACTAGGGCTACCTTTATCACTCATTACAAATTGGATTTGGTCTCCAGGGGGAGAGCATCCTTTGGTTCAAAGGTACTCAGGGCCATCCTTCCATGAGGGCCTCCCAGGACATAAAGTAGCTAGGGATTCTGTCCCATCAGTAAGGAATGAATGAAGATGAACAACATCAGATAAAGAAGTTATGTTCTTACCATAATGTTCCATCTGTGTTGTTCATCTTTATTCACTCATTATGTCCCACCCTCCTTCCCCCTCCAAGGGGCTCCTGGAGGATTGGATTTGGTCCAAATCCCGCATTAGGGGTTCTGCTTAGAAAAAGCCTCTGCTTTCTTTATCACCAGCAAACTCGATCTGAGGTAACAGGGAGAGGGGCACTATGTGTAAAGCTTAGCTCGAGAGTTTTTTGGCTGCCACAAGCTTGTTATAAGGCCGACTTTGTTCCGAGGACGGAACCGACACCCATCAGTAATGAATGAATGAAGATGAAAAACACAAATGGAACATTATGGTAAGAACATAACTTCTTTTAAATTCACACATACTGAGTAATAATAGGTGCACGTACATTAACAGAAAAGAACATTTTTCATTTTCATGTATCATACATGTTTTCCTTTTTAATACTTATTATTCACTCCAGCATTATGTAAGATGCTCAATGTTCTGCCTTCCCCGAAATGTCAGCCCTCCTCCTGAGCATTATTTTGCATTTAGTGTCCCACAAATTGAATTTATTTCTGTATAGTTTGTTCATTCCCTTTTTCTAAATATCTCACCTCTAATTCTTTTATCTCCTTTACAACATTCAATGCATCAGTTGTGATCAATAACATTAAACTTAGTAAGACTGGACTATCTCTAGATAATTTAATTTCGATATACCAGGTCAAAATAAAATGTTATCCTTAGTTGCAATAATGTGGTTTCCCAACATCTCTAATAAAAAGTCCCTATATGTAATTTTTATAATTTACCAACTCATTATAATCTTAAAAAACATGCCCCCAATTATCCCTGTCTTTCTCATCACATTTCCGGCATTTGCTATCTACCATTTACGGAGGTTGTCTTCATCTTGGAAGTGCAGAGAACCCTAGAATGAGCTGCACAGATAAGAGAGCCAGATGAAAGAGAAGAGAAGAATGTAATCAGAACAGCAAAGATCCAGTGCAGCTCCACAGCACAGCAGGATAAGCCTATGACTGTGATCCAGACAGCCCAAGTTCAATTAGCAGGCATGAAAGCTTGAGGAGTCATGGAGGAAGGATGAGAGGCAGCAGATAATACTGCCTCACCTGTCCTGAGGAGGGATGGCAGATTTGGACTGCTGTATTTTCCCCAAACAATCAAAAGCCTGAAGGAGTGCATGAAAGCAACATAAAGACTAAGAACACTGGCTTGATGCTTGTAAGCAGTGGTTATGGTGCTCTTTACGAGCTGTGTGACGCCATCACAGTAATGTGAGTGCCCATATCTCTAACAAATGAACGGGTTTAGAGCTTAACATCAAAATCCCTTCCTACAACAATCTGTTGATAGTTGCAAGATTAATTCTGATAGGCAGGTGCAGTCTGGTAGTTCCTAACCTTGAAATAGTCATTTTTGTTCCTTTGCCTGCTGACCATCAAGCCTTCTCCAGCCGAGTCATTCATGTGTTTGTGGAACTATACCAGAATACCAAACCAGGTGTGAGCCATCTGAGGTAGTCATCATACAGACAGCCACGAGGGCTGTCAGTGGGCATCACAGCAACTGAGGTCTTATTTTGTTATAGTCCTAACCCATCTCTGGGACAAGCTTCCTGCATCACTGCAGGAAACCTCTATGCCTTCACTTGCTTTTGCAGGCTACGACCAGTTGATGGCTTAGTAATTACAACACCCTAGGATGCTGTTAGTATTGCTGCCCCTCGTCAGAGGGATTGTAGAAGTCCGATTCCCTGCTCTACCCCCCCCCCTCAGAATGGATACACCCATGCTTATCAGCCAGTGCCATTACGTGAATGAACAGCAAATTAATCTCAGGTTACCTCTATCATAGTCAGTGCTTTCTCCCTGTACACCACCAATGTTGACTAACTAAGGCCTAACTTTAAATTTGGCTAACCCCAGTCTGGTTTGATAAAACCAGACCTTCACATTGTTGGAGCAAGTTTGACACCCAGACAAGCAATAGATCAAGAATGGAAAATGAAGAATTATGTGCGTGGATTTGAGGAACCAAAGTACCCTTCTGGCTGTCTGGATGATGTCCTTCTCAGTGTTGCTCTTACTTCTATAACTCACTCAGCTTAAGAGTGAGTTGCCATGAGGAAAATTTCCTCTGGACAGAAGGGATTACCCTACAGGGTGATGTGGAGTGCCAGTCAGCGGAGGTGGATGAAGATAAATTGGCAACTCTGAACACTCATTTGATGATCAGCAGGGACAAGGAGAAAGAGGATACAGAAAAAGGTCCAAACTGTTGGAAACATGACCTGATAAGTGCAGAGTAGAAATAAAGTACTCTTTAAGTACATCAAGATGGAAGGCTAGATAGAAAGAAGAACAAATATATATTCTTACGGAAGTGTAACTGATTTTGTTTGACAATAAATGCTACATTTATTTAATTTAATGTGTTTGACAAGGTGGTTTTCAAATGACAGGAGAAAACAATTAAATACATAGAGCAATAAGCTACACCTTCTAATGGTACATTACCAGTGTAGATTAATATGACACATAGTTTATCCTATTGGAAATAAAAATATGTATTAAACGTTTAGTAAGACTCACAGACCACAAGTTTATCTTACTGTTGCGTAGGAAAATCTAAATATCAACAGGACACCAACTCACCAGAGAAGGCCTACAGCTCTCATATCATGGTTTCTGCATACTGGCTAAACCCCTTCCTGCCCCATAGTGCCTTTTTAAGCAGTGTTGGGCTGATGGACATCCCAGTACAGCAGCTTTCAATATAGCCATTCTGTCCCTAAATTGGGCCATATCACATTGGCTCTTTTTGTGACGTCAGGAGTCTTAACAGTAAATTAACTCGTTTTGAGGTTCTCTTGTAACTTAAATAAATCACGTTTGTGAAGTTCCTGAGAATAGGCTTGAATGTAAAGTTAACACATCCTCCTTACCAGGGTTTTGTGCATACCATGCATGTAGGTGTGATGGAAGTTGTCAAAGACCACGTAACCTCCAGACAGATTTGCAGAGACCCACAAACTGAACTCATTGAACTCTGATTTACCCTAAACAAGATGAGCTATCAATTTATAGCCTGCTACATGATCGCCTCAGTGCCTCCTATTGACTATGCAAGATTCCTAAGTGTTCTTGATGAACGACCTTTTACCAAAATTCCTTTATAATGTGAGATTTCAATTACTTTTCTCAATAAAATGAAGCATTTATACGACCAAAGCAGGGTATGTCTAGTGATTGTTAGACTTAACAAATAATATTACCTGGAGCAAATATTTAACAAACCAGTTAAACTAAACTAATGTCTTTCGGCTTTTCCTGGTAAGGGGTCACCACAGCGGAACTCCGGTCCGCTAATGATTGGCAGTGGATTTTTTACGGTGCCGTGTTGCCAGCCCGACGCCCAACCTTCAAAGAAGGCACACCCATTCATGCATGAACCTACCTGCATGTCTTTAAACATCACTCGACCGTGGGGAGGACGTGCAACCAACTAGAGGATATAATATTCTTGGCCTATCCTAACTAATATAACCACTGCATGTACCACCCCTCTTGTTTCTTCATCCCTGATTAAGTCTGAGCATAAATTTGCTACCTTCACTTTTAGATTCTCTAAAACCCCTGTAGTACATAATTCAGGATTCAGGGATTTCAAATTGATAAACCTCTTCAAACTTTATAAGCTATCCAAATTCATTTGTAACTTAACCATACCTGACACAGACACAGCTAATATTTGTACAGAAGAGTTTTATTCCCACATATATAAGTTCCTAGGCCTGGCCATCCCTACTAGAGCCAAATACATTGGGAAGTTTAAGAACAAACAACACTGGTGGTCTACCACCTTAAATAAACTACAAGAGAATAAACAACTGCTTAAATCATGCAACAGATCTAAAATTCCTTATATTAAAGACTGTTTCAACAATATTAGTAAGGAACTAAAAGCTACTGTCAAGGCTAGTAAGACAAGTCATTATTAGCTTTTGAAGCCAATAATAATAATAATAAAAATAAAGTAGCATTTTAGTTACATTAGATCCCAACCTCTGGAACAAACTTTGTCTGTTACTTAATCAAAGTGATACCTTACCATCCTTCATGTTAAACCTGTATTACTGGATGAAGGTACCCATACATTTATTGTAGGAATGATCTGCTTTGCTCTTCTTGGGGCGTGGGGGTACAGAATGAGGATGGTTACTAACAATGTGCAAGTGGTCCTCCAGTGTTCCTTGGTAAGACGAGTAGAAGTGATGTTACTTAATAACTTGTCAAACATATCATAGGGAGGGAGACTGTAAGCTACCTGAAGAGAGTAGATGTCATTCAACACCTTAATAGAAGGAGCACGATAGACTGGGCACAGCATATGTTTATTTGTCTCTTTTGCAACAAGATAATGCCTCCACTTCTGAGGAAAACAAATGCTGAGAATCTAGACACTACTGGGATCCAAAATTCATATCTTAAGAGCTCAGGGTGTGAAAACCAAGACAAATCTGAGATCTTTGACAGAACAGTAACAGAAATAGTTCAGCAGTACCCATGTCAAGTTGCTTATATTTTACCAAGATAAATGACCCAGCAACACAGAAATGAAAATTGGATTAACTTGTTGCACCAGGCAGTGTAATTACTATGTCATATTGTTAGAGTGGTGATTGGAACAGATTTTAATGGGCATGTTGGTGAAGGGAACAGAGGGGATGAGGAAGTGATGGATAGGTATGGTGTTAAGCAAAGGAATGCAGAAGGTCAGATGGTAGTGGATTTTGCAAAAAGGATGGACATGGCTGTGGTGAATATATATTTTAACAAGAGAGAGGAGCATAGGGTGACATACAAGAGTGGAGGAAGATGCACACAGGTGGATTATATCTTATGTAGAAGGGCCAGTCTGAAGGAGATTGAAGACTTTAAAGTGGTGGCAGGGGAAAGTGTAGTTAAGCAGCATAGGGTGGTGGTTTGTAGGACGACATTGGTGATCAAGAAGAGGAGGAGGAGTGTAAGGGCAGCACCAAGGATCAAATGGTGGAAATTGAAAAAGGGTAATTGTGAGGTGGAGTTCAGGGAAGAGTTAAGACAGGCACTGGGTGGCAGTGAAGAGTTACTGAATAGCTGGGTAACTACAGCAGAGCTAGTAAGGAAGATGGCTAGAAAGGTGCTTGGTGTGACATCTGGAAAGAGGAAGGAGGAAAAAATTTGAAAAAAAAAACAAAAAAATATTCTTGTTCTCCTAACTTTCCTGGCTAGTTGTTCCAGTGATCAGGTTTTGCTGATCCCTGGGCTTTGTCTTGGTTCCTGTACTTCTCCATTTTCTTTGTTTGGTCAGGGGGAAGATTCTTTACTCACCAGTGGGAGTGGGGAGTACTGAGCTGCCTGTTTGTCCTCAGAGGAGTGGTTTAAGACAGTAACTTGTAATTCATTGGCCATTTTGGGTCATTTCCTGCCTTTTCCAGGCCCCTGCTATAAAGCACGCTTTAGCGTGCTTTAGTGCGGAGTTGCCACTAGAGCAGCATCGGGCAGCGCCGGTTTAACAAGGTTAAACTTTTTCTGGCTCCATAAAGTCTGTTCTTCATTTTTTCCCTTAGAACTGCTCTACTTGTAACCTAAACAGTATATCCCTTAACTAAAAAGCGCAGCACTTGTTCCTAAAAGTTTTTTCTGAAAAAAAAAAAGCACTTGTCTTAAAAGCATCTTCCTTGCAGGTTAAGCACTCCTATATTATACAAAGTCCCTCACTTTCGAAACCCCCCAGGAGTACCCACTTCCTTACTAAGTCCTCTCTTACTCAGTCTCATACCTAACTTCTTAAATTTCTAGCATGTTGAAGGGCCAGATGCTGGCGTCCTCTCCTGCCCAGTTGGTGAATCTGGGAATATTGAGGCAATGTTACAATTGCCTCATGTACACAGACAACCCTCTCCTCCTCCCACATAACACAAATACTTGCGAGAGATGCAGCTATTTAGCCAAACTGGAGGCTGAGCTCTCTCAACTCAGGACTGGCAAGACCAGACAAGAAGAGAAGGCAACTATACACACCACAAAACCAGCCTCACATAATGCTACCACACCACTGATTCAAACACATAAACACACAAAGACTTACTCGGAGGCTCTGAGTAAAAATTTACCTAAACAGCAGAGGCCTCCAAAGCAGACACCCAAGCAACTGCTACCTCAAGACACCCCACAAGCAACACATAAACCACAAAATCAGTGTGCAAAGCAGTCACAGCCCTTAAGGCCAAATACAACACCAAACATACTTGTCATAGGTGACTCCATAGTCAGACACACTGACGTCCCACTCACCAGGCTGAGCAAGGAGAGGGTCACAGTAAGTTGCCTATCAGGCGCTAGAATTCGCCACATAACACAAGCACTCTGGTCACTCCATGGCAAGTACAAATATGACACAGTCATTGTCCATGCTGGTGTGAACGACCTGAGACGTACCTCCCTGGACTACATGAAAAGAGACATAGAGGAGCTCTCTGATTATGTAGCCCAGGCAGGTATGACCCTGACCTTGAGCAGTATTCTTCCTTCACCAAGAATGATACCACAATATAGAGACAAGATGATCAGCTTTAACAATTGGCTTAACTCCTGGTGTCATTCAAAGGGGATCTAGTGTCTGTCTGCCTGGGATGACATGCTTGACAAGCCACGCTGCTTCGCAAGGGACGGCTTGCACCTGTCACCCCTGGGATTCCGGATATTGGCTAAGGCTCTTGCCACCCCCATAGTGCCTTTTTTAGGCAAGGCTCAAATTCTAAACCTACCACCCTAGAAAACAAAAATGAGAAGAAACTGAGGGTAATGCTGCTCAATGCCAGAAGTCTGAATCTCAAAATGCACGCACTTGAGGCAATTCTCAGTGTGGAGAACATCGATGTCTGTGATGTAACTGAAACCTGGTTCAAGGCTCCTGAGAGCACCCCAGCACTATCAGGTTTTACCTCATATCATGCATTCCGGCCCCAAAACCTGGACCACACCACAAAAGGAGGGGGTGTATCCATATTCATAAAGGATACCCACACCTCCAGGTTGGTGGCAACTCACGAAGCTTCGGAAACCATCCAGGTGCAACTAACCATAGGCAAAACTGCTCTACAATTTGTAGCATGCTACAGGCCACCCTCTCAAACTCAGGAACCCCACACAGCCTTCCTGAAGACACTGGAGGGTATAAATGTATCTCCAAACACCATCATATTGGGTGACTTCAACTACCCGAATATAGACTGGGAACATTACTCAAGCCCTAACTTTCTAGCTCAATGGTTCCTGGAGTTCATAAATTCAAATGCCATGGAACAACTAGTCACTGTTCCCACAAGAGGAGAAAATATACTAGATCTCATTATCACAAACATGGGGACAAAATGCTCCGCACCGGAAGTATATCCCTCATTGGTGAGATCTGATCATAAACTAATCTCACTGGAAATCCACATCCCGCCCCCACCCCAAACAAAAAAGACCACAGTGAAGAACTTCTCTAAAGCAAACTTCACACTACTCAAGACTGGTGTGGTATCCTTCAAGGCCCCTGAGCCAGAGGAAACCACAACCCAAGCTGCGGAAGCCCTTACAAATGCCTTCTATGAACACCTCCAGGACTGCATGGATCAGGCAATCCCAAATAAAACCAAGACTCTTTCCACCAAGGGCAAATGTCCAGTCTGGTGGACCCCAGCCATTAACAAACTTTACAATAAGAGGAGAAAGCTATTACATGATAAAACAAAATCCATAAAAGGGAAGTCACCCCTGATCATTCTTAGTAAAAAATACGAGCACTCATAAAATCAACTAAGGCCAATTTTGAGAGAAAAATTGCCATGGATTCAAAAGACAATCATAAGGCCTTTTTCAGCTATGTTAGGAACCTGGGTGGAAACTCCCAGATATGCTCAGAATTAGTCCAAAATGATACAAAAATCACTGAACCCACAGACATTGCCAACATACTGGCAGACAGGTTCAGTGCAAACTTCACCCCCCCTAAAGGAGAGATAACTATCCCAGTGGAGTGTAGCCTCCCAGACATCTCAAATGCGCAGGTGAAAGCTGCTCTCTCTAAAGCTAAAAACACAGCATCAATGGGACCGGATGGTGTCCCCGGCTGTGTGCTACATGAGCTCAATGAGGAACTAAACCCGCACATAAGGCAGCTGTTTAATCTCAGCCTTATCACAGGATACGTGCCCAAGGAGTGGTGTACGGCAACTGTGGTCCCACTCCACAAAGGCGGTGCCTCTACGGACCCTGGTAATTACCGCCCCATAAGCTTAACAAGTCTAGTCTGCAAAGCTATGGAGAGGATCATAATGGAACTCATAAACAAAGATATAGGGGACTTGCAGACATTGGACCCGTCCCAGTTTGGCTTTGTCAAGGGCAGATCATGCCTTTTGAACTTGGTCAACTTCTTAGAAACAGTCACCAAGGCCATTGATGAGGGAAAGGCAGTCCATACAGCCTACCTTGACCTTGCAAAGGCTTTCGACACAATACCTCACTCGGGTATTGTAGAAAAACTTACCAACTTAAATGTAAACCCATATGTCACAAGATGGGTTGCAAACTGGCTTAAGGACAGAACCCACAGGGTTAGAGTTGCTGGCGCTATGTCAGACTCCAAGCCGGTCACAAGTGGTGTCCCACAGGGCTCGGTCCTTGGCCCCCTATTGTTTGGCATCTACTTCTCAGAAGTACAGGCCAACATGGGAGGACTTTGGCTGACAAAGTTTGCAGATGACTGCAAACTGGGCACCATAGTGGAAAGTGCATCAGACACGGATATCCTTCAGAGGGGACTCACGGAAACTGATAGCTGGTGCCAGAGCCATGGCCTGAAGTTAAACGCCAAAAAATGTATAGTCATACCCTTCGGGAAAAACAAGGTAACCCCAAGCTACCATATAGCTGGCAATCATCTAAGCACAGAAGAGGTTATCAGGGACCTGGGGACCCAGGTTGACAGTGGCCTTTCTTTTGACACTCACGTTGCTAAAGTGGTTAGAAAGACCTTCTACATTGCTCACCTGATCATGAAGGGATTCACATACAGATCTAGTGAGGTCATTGTTCCCCTGTACTCTTCACTTATCAGTCCAATGATCGAGTACAATGCCCCATTCGGGATGTATCTCACCCGACATCTGCAGCAATTGGAGAGACCCCAAAAGTACCTCACCAAAAGGATAAAGGGACTCCAAAATCTGTCATATGCTGCCAGATTGAAGAAACTCCAGCTCTATTCAGTCGCATACCGTCTGCTCAGAGGTGACATGTGCCTGACGTACAAGGCCATGTCCAACCAGGAATTAATGGACATGCTCCACCTCAAAAAATCCAAATCCACCAGAACCACTAGAGCAAGCGACTTAAACCTTAGCACGGATATAAATAGGACGTGCTGGAGGGATAGATTTATCACTCAGAGACTCCCTATGCTGTGGAATAGAATCCCGGTCCATGTGAGGCAGAGCACCTCACTGGCTCTGTTCAAGAGAAATCTTGACCTGTGGATGGGAGATCGTAGGTTTACCCCGGGAATCATCTCTGTGTCACTGCTGGACAGAGGCACAACAAACTAATGGGCACGGTATTTTTTTCATATAAGGGGTGGCGCAAGCCACAAAACTCTGGGCTAGGCTTATAAATGCCTTAGGGCAGATAGCCTAGTATAAACCTATGAACCTATGAATCTATAAGGAGACCTGGTGGAGGAATGAGGAAGTACAGGAGAGTATACAGAGAAAGAGGTTGGCGAAGAAGAAGTGGGATTGTCAGAGAGGAAGAAAGTAGACAGGATTATAAGGAGATGAGGTGCATAGCAAACAGAGAGGTGGCGAAGGCTAAGGATAAGGCGTATGAAGAGTTGTATGAAAGGTTGGACACTAAGGAGGGAGAAAAGGACCTGTACAGATTGGCTTGACAGAGGGGCCGAGCTAGTAAAGATGTGCAGCAGGTAAGGGTGATAAAGGATAATGAGGGAAACGTACTCACAAGCGAGGAGAGTGTGTTGAGCAGATGGAAAGAGTACTTTGAGGGGCTGATGAATGAAGAAAATGAGAGGGACAGAAGGTTGGATGATGTGCATATAGTGAATCATGAAGTGCAGTGGATTAGCAAGGTGGAAGTAAGGATAGCTATGAAGAAGATGAATAATGGAAAGGCTGTTGGTCCAGATGACATACCTGTGGAAGCATGGAGGTGTTTAGGTGAAATGGCAGTGGCATTTTTAACTAGATTGTTTAATGAAATCATAGAAAGTGAGAGGATGTCTGAGGAATGGAGAAAAAGTGTTTTTTGTACAGATTTTTAAGAATAAGGGTGATTGCAGAGTTGTAGCAACTACATAGGGATTAAATTGATCAGTCACAGCATGAAGTTATGGGAAAGAGTAGTGGAAGCTAGGTTAAGAAGGGACGTGATGATTAGTGATCAGCAGTATGGTTTCATGCCAGGAAAGAACACTACAGATGCGATGTTTGCTCTGAGAGTGTTGATGGAGAAGTACAGAGAAGGTCAGAAGGAGTTGCATTGTGTCTTTGTGGACTTATATGACAGGGTGCTTAGAGAGGAGTTGTGGTATTGTATGAGGAAGTCAGGAGTGTCAGAGAAGTATGTAAGAGTGGTACAGGATATGTACGAGGGTGGTGTGACAGTGGTGAGGTCTGCAGTGGGAGTGATGGATGCGTTTAAGGTGGAGGTGGGATTACATCAAGAATCAGCTCTGAGCCATTTCTTATTTGCAATGGTGATGGACAAGTTGACAGACAAGATCAGACAGGAGTCCCCGTGGACTATGATGTTTGCAGATGACATTGTGATCTGTAGTGAGAGTAGGGAACAGGTGGAGAAGACCCTAGAGAGGTGGAGATATGCTCTAGAGAGAAGAGGAATGAAGGTCAGCAGGACTAAGACAGAATATATGTGTGTGAATGAGAGGGAGGATAGAGAAATGGTGAGGATGCAGGGAGTAGAGGTGGCGAAGGTGGAAGAGTTTAAATACTTAGGCTCAACAGTTCAGAGTAATGGCGAGTGTGAAAGAGAGGTGAAGAAGAGAGTACAGGCAGGATGGAGTGGGTAGAGAAGAGTGTCAGGAGTGATTTGTGACAGACGAGTACCAGTAAGAGTGAAAGAGAAGGTCTATAAGAGGGTAGTGAGACCAGCTATGTTATATGGGTTGGAGACAGTGGCACTGACAAAAAGGCAGGAGTCAGAGCTGGACGTGGCAGAGTTAAAGATGTTAAGATTTGCACTGGGTGTGACAAGGGTAGACTGGATTAGGAATAAGTATATTAGAGGGTCAGCCCAGGTTGGAAGGTTTGGAGACAAAGCCAGAGAGGCAAGATTACATTGGTTTGGACATGTGCTGAGGAGGGATGCAGAGTATATTGGGAAAAAGATGCTAAGGATGAAGCTGCCAGGTAACAGGAAAAGAGGGAGGCCTAAGATAAGGTTTATGGATGTGGTGAGAGAGGACATGCAGGTGGTTGGTGTGACAGAGCAAGATGCAGAGGACAGGAAGAATTGGAAACAAATGATCCACTGTGGTGACCCCTAACGGGAGCAGCCGAAAAAAGAAGAATTGTTAATGAAGCTTCTCTTCTCAGGTCTCTGCTTAAAAGGGGTTACCAACCCATTCAGACATTCCAGGTAAACAAATCCAGATAAATAAATAATATGTTGATTAAAGAAAACAGCAAAAAAAGTCTAAACTAGAGACAGAATGATTATTAGAGGGACAGGAAACTTCTAGGGTTCAATACTGGTTCAGTTTTTCTAGTGTCTTAACAAGTGATATGGTAGGGCTGAAATAAAAAGCTGTTTTTCTTTTCGGGTAGCATAAACATTTCTGACATGGTGCATGCACGAGGCTGAGAAACATACATTTTGACAAAGGACTTTTAATAAGTTTAAAGGAATAATCTAAGGTATGCCAATTTTGGTTCATTGCAAAACATTGACTTGGTTCATGGAGTACAGTAGTAATAAGTACTGAAGTGGAACAGTATATAGGGTGGTCTTCCCCTAAGATGTAGAGCTAAACAAGCAGTGTGAGAAGGCAACAGATGGGTTTAATCACAACATCAGAAAATGGTTTATAAATTACTTTAAACAAGATGGCAGAGTGAGCAACACCTCTTGGACTAGTTCTTTTATCACATTTGCTTCTGCTGGTGTATCACTGGCACTCAGCACAAACTGGTAGCATTTTGAACTTTGTAATAACACAGGCAAGCCCATTCACCATATAGAAGTAAGACATGCTCCATCTGTGTCATATTCCACATTCTTCATGCTTTGTCACTGAACTGTACTGTTTCTCTGTTAGTCTGTTAAATGACATCCGTATTAGCTGCTTCACCAAAGGTTTGTGCATTGAGACCATGCTGTTTCTATCCACACTAAACCACATAGTTTTTTTTTTATTTGTTTAAGCAGCAGGTTTGAACTTAGTAGTATAATAGGCTCTTCTCCATAAACTCTGATATTTGTAATCTGGAAAGAAGGAGTGTTGTCTTTTGTTTTTATGTGCAAGCAATATATGAAGAAATAAAATCATCAAGTATATTTTCAACAAAAACATCATAGCCTGCTTTGCTGACACAGGTAAGAAAGGTTTTATGACTGCTTCAATGCATCCAGTAACAACCATTTAAAGAAGCAATCCACAGAAGAGAAGGGCCTCCATGAAAAACTATAACTTGCCTCTGTCTTCAAAATAGTTCAGTAATGTTTGTACCTCTGTGACTTCCAAATGCTTATGTTCTGCCAGCTGTTGTTTGATTGTCTGATAGTTTATATGTATATATGTGTGAGTGTGTGTGCTTGTGTGTTTGTGTGTGTGTGTGTGTGTGTGTGTGTGTGTGTGTGTGTGTGTATGTCTCCATCTCGCCCGCTCTGTCTCTTTCTGTATATAAAACTATTATATAAAACTATCAACGTTCCAACAATTGTAATTGTGTGTGTGTGTGTGTGTGTGTGTGTGTGTGTGTGTGTGTGTGTGTGTAGTTCTCCTCAGACTGCATTCTTGAATCTCTTGAACTTATCTCCACTAAGTCTTTCCAACATATTAGCATTAAAAATGAAGATATTAGGTATGGGGTATATGCACCTCTAAATGCATATCACCTGGCTATACTGATTGGTATGCCATGTGATACACACAGGTTTATGAGACTTTTTCACATATACCGCATGCAGGTTAGATTGCATCTATTGTCTCTGTGTGCTATTTATTGAGCCTTCTGACATGACACACACTGCTATGTGCATGCAAATGCACCTTGCCATATATCTTCCTTGTAATTATGCAGCTGTACATCACCATATGACTCTTAACTTGTGTATGTAGCTGAACCTCTAATATGACCTCACCATGTAAATGCGGCTAATTGCCTGGGACTACACCTCATCATATAATCCCATCATGTGCAAGCAATGTAGCTTCATGTTATAAACATACCCTGTTCATTCAACTGTACCTTGCCAGATATCTCCACCATGTTCATGCAACTGCTTATCATTATATGACCCTACAATGTGGACACAGCTATACCTAATTATATAACCTTGCCATGTACTGACACCTGCATTTCATCGTATGATCTTAATATGTACATGTTGCTGTAGCTATTATGTAATACCACCTTACACAAACATCTGTGAATACTGTACCATAACATGTGCTTCTTGTTCTACATCATTATTTGATCCTAGGATTTCTCTGTGGCTGTGCCTGATTGCATAGCTGCCATGTGAATATAACCAGTCCTTACGATATAACCCCCATGTTCATGAAAGAGTGCCATGCCATACACCCACAGTATTTCTGTGTGGCTGCTAATCATATAATACATCATCATATGAGTGTTTCATAGTGTTACCTGCAATGTGCATGCAGTTGCAATTGTACCTCTTGGTTAATGCCATCCACTTTATATAATATCTCATTATATGAATGCAGTATGTGGAAGCAGCTACACCTCAGCATGAGACCTCACCACATGTACACAAGCTGAACCTCATTATATAAACTCAGCATGTACATCTACTTCATTATAAATCACACCATATGTATGTAAGTGCACTTCATAAAATAATCTGACTATGAAAATGCAGCAGTGCTTTAACATTTATACTCACAACATGCATGGTATTGCACTTTATCATATGACCTCACACTGTGCACGTGACTGTGTCACATCATGAATCTACCATATGCATGTAGTTCCACCTCATCATACATACCCATCGTTTGCATGCAGCTTCACTAATGATTTATTCCACGTCATGTAAATTTCTTTATGCCTCATAATAAAACATAACTATATACATGCAACTGAGTCTCATGTTATAACCCCACCATGTTCTTGCAGTTTATCATATGAAGTAACTGTGTGCATGCAATTGCACCCCACTATATAACCCTGCCATGTGCAGATAACTACAACTCTTCTTATGAACCTACCATATTCATATCTCTGCATTTTGTTACTAAATTCATCATGTGCATGCAGTTATCATGTAACCCCACAATGTGGATGCATTTGCACATCACCATGTAACTACTCAGGGTGCATGCAGTGACACAGCATCTCTTTACCACATAATGAGAATACATCTGCACTTCATCCTTTATTCCCATCATGTATTCACAGTTGCACCTAATTAAATTATCTGCCATGTTTTTGTAGCTGCAAATGTACAATATAATGTGACCTCATCAAGTGCATGCAGCAGCAGTGCCATATTTTGATCTCATTGTGTGTATACCTGGCTTCCCCAATGAAGGATCAACTCTGCAAGCACCAAAAACTAATTTATTAATCACAGATGAGTAACACAACCCTTGGAAAGACTAACCAGCACAACACTTAGCCAGTGGTTTTCAGGAGGCTGAGCCCACCTGCTCTTCCATGAGGGGGAGGGGTCTTTGTTACTGCATCCCCTTACTTTAGTTTGCTAACTCCATGGTCACACAACTGTTGAAGAAGAACGCCCTGAAAGTGTGCATGCACTTTACACATGGACTGAAAATTTGGAGCCTTTCACTCACCAGTAAACTGTATTAGGGAAAAATAACCCTGAGAAAACAGAGTTGGGGACATAAGTTTGAATGAAACAAATGTCAGCCAGATGTTAAAAAACTACCCATTTGTATCTCATAGTATAATGCCACACTGTACATATAGCTCATAATATAATACCTGCATCTGTACCTCATCACATAACCCCATAATGAGCCTGTGGCTGCACCTGAGCATATGACTTTCCAACATTATCACACACTTTATAATATAAATGCAAATCATGAGATCCTCCCATTTACATACACATACAACTCATTCTATAGCTGTACCATGTGCATGCAGCTGCATCTTGTTTAGTTATTTTACCATGTACATGCAAATGAAGATCAACATATAGCCCTCCTGTGTGCTTCCATCTGCACCTTACCAAGACCCACGTCATGTGTGGAACTTTATTTCTTCTGAAAAGCATGCTATGTCTTTGCAGCAGACCTTATCTGTAACTTCATCATAAGATTGCTGATATGTTCCAACATGTACCTACACTTTATGCATGTAATGGCTTGTCATCATATAAATACACTGGATGTAAATGCAATAGAAACTCATTATATAGCACAGTGCGTGTACAGCTGCACCCCTTCATATAACCCCACCATATGCATGCAACTGATCCTTATATTACACCCTCACCATGTTCATGTTGTTGTGCTGCATTATGTAACTCCACCATGTGTTTACAGATATATCTCTTCAGTTAACCACCAATTATGTTTATTCAGCTACATTTATATAACCCCCTCCATGTGCATGGGGCTGTACCACATAATATAACTTTCACAATTAAACTGCATCTTATTATGTAAGCTGACATTTTTGTGCAGTTACAAGTACATATTGTCATATATCCTCACCATGTATATGCAGCTGCATGTTTTTAAATTACCTTGTCATGCCCTATGGCTATATTATATTGTATAACTCTCCAAGGTGGTCACAGTTGTATCTCATCAGATTTCCACTATATGCATGCATCTACACATCATCATATAACCTTGGCATATGCAAGCAGCTACAGTATTCCCTGATGCATGTGAGGTGTGTCAGTAAGTCTACAATGTGCATTCAGCTGTACCTCCTAATAGAATATCACCAAATGCATATAGTGTAACCTCATCATATAACACCATTATTGGTGTGCAGTCACACTTTATCATATAATTGCATTATGTATTTCCAGGTGTATCTCATTATATTTATTTATTATGGGCAAGGAGATGTGACTCATCATAGCTCCATACTAGGTGCATGCAAATGTACATTGTATAACCTCAACATATACACGTACCTCTGTCTCATTACATATCCCCACTATGTGCATGCAGCTGGACCTTGTTATGAAACTCCAACATTTGCATATAGCTGTACCTAATAAATTACTCCAGAACTGTATGTATCAGCATTGATTTCATGCTGGTTGTCTGGAATGTACGCACAGCATTCTTCTTTGTGTACCACCTCTGCCGCTAGGGGTGTAAAAAAGAGCCATTTTATTTTGTAGCACAACAGTTTTTATTGCATTCATCAGTTCAGTCACCAATTCTGGGTGGAAAAAGTTGCATTGCTCATGACTTTTTTTTGAGCTCCTCAGCTCCAGATCGACTTGACTGCTGGCTGGGCTGCTGGTGGCATTCCTGCCCTGATATAACTGTTGTTCAAGTTCATAATTTCAATTTTACTTTTTTCTTTTTACTTTTTTATTTTTTTTTTTTTTTTTAACTTTTTTTTTACTTTTCTCATCTTTTTTTTTTTCTTTTTCTTCAGATTCTCTTCTTTCTTTCCTTTTTTTTTTTTTTTTTTTTTTTTTATTATTCTGTAATTCTGCAGTATATATCATAAACCAAACAAAAAAAAAACCAAAGGACCAATTCTCCATAAACCATTTTTTTTTTATATTTTTAAAATTTTTAAAATAAAAACTGATTACTTGTTATCCCTGCATGAAACATTTTCCTATTCCATCTACAGCATCATTATATAAATGTTACTTGCATGTGGTTACACATCATCCTCTAGCCTCTTCATGTCTTCATATTATCACATGTATGCAGCTGTTTCCCTCATATAAATGAATCTGTATACAATGTTACACCTCATCATATGACCTCCTCAGGACTTCCTAATGAAACTACAATTGCTTCGTGATTGACCCACATAATAGTGATCACAAAACATGAGAAACACTTCAATGTGTACTGCGGCTAAAATGAATAAACCAGTAAAAAGTCATCTTGCACCCCTGCCCATATGGAGAGCATCAATTCCCACTTCCTTGCTACTTATTTATACCAGTATTGTTGTTTCAAGTAGAAAGGTGAAATTCCCTAGGATACTCTAGTGTTGATTTTAGAATGAAAAACATATTTTTTGCAAAGTTGTGATCATACATAACAGTGCCAGTTATATGTTATTAACCTTTCCCTAGCTGGGTATCGGCAAATCACCATTTACAATATTAGGAACAGGAGTTACAGTGATACCTTGGCCACAGATTCAAAACATCTTGGGCTTCTTACAAAGAGATTTTTTAATATATAGATATATGGTGATTTATACTAAGAATGCAGGTATATTTTTCTTGTAGACTGCTAGGTTACAAAAGGATGGAATGTTAAACATGTAATCAGTAAAGTTTACATCCTGCTTCAATCTCTAAAAAACAGTACATAACTTAGTATAAATAGAGGATGGTCCTCATTGCTAGGATCCCCAATACCATTGTCTGATTAAGGGCAAGCTACTACGGGCCCATGGCATGCAAATCAATCCAAGAAATTTCATATATTTGGATGGAACTGTCCTCCACGCATACTATAAATATGAAGGCAATCAAACATGATGTTTCTGAGATCTTTAATTAATGACTGACATGTGAAAGGAGGGAGGTAGGCTCTTAGTTGCATATATTTTGAAGATGTCCAAACTGCATTACGTTAAGAGACAGCTGCAGGATTCTGGCCTGGGAGATTACATTTCTCCCCAATAATATATATTCTATGGATGCCACCTCAGCTAAGAAAGAAGATGAACATGATTTATTACATTTAATTTTATTATTATCGAAACAGCATGGATGATGATGGAAAACTCCAGATCCTTTTGTAATAGAGGATTTGCATGTTACTACAAAGGTGGCTGTTAAGGAATCTTGTGGATGCACAGAAGCCCAGGTACGAAAACATTTTAGTGAATGGGTACCCATGGACTCAAGGATATGGGGACTGATATACAGTGCAGACTATCAAGGGTATTGTCAAGGGAACCCCCTGGATAAAAAAATAGTATTAAGTTTAACAAACATCCTGTGTATCTGCTGTCAGTAAAAATGCAAGAAATATGAATCATGCCGCTAAAGCTATACCACTAACACTACTGAAATATTTATTAGATTGTTATAAAAAATAATAATTGCCTTGTTCGTATTTGATGTTGCAAATTTTCATCTGTTAATTGCATTGATTGTTTTGTTTTGCTTTTCTCTTAGTGGTATAAAACTGTAAAAAAGGGAATACATTTGATTTTAAAAAGTAGGACCATCAGGTATTATAATACTTGACCTACTAGAAAATAAATTAGAAACATTTCAGAGATAGAAATTCTTGGGTTTGTCGTTGGATCCTACCCTGACATTTAAGGAATACACACTGAAGAGATTACACACAAGGTAATTACACAACCGAAAGCCTGCTACACTATTTTAAATCACCTCATCCCAGATTCAAGGACAACATTAACAAGGAATATCTTATTACCCAAAATGGAGTATGAACTTCCAATAACTGCACTAAATGTCATTGTTAATATCTAATTACTTCAAACCACTATTAACAAGATATGTAGATTTTTTCCACTCACCAAAACAAAATAAGCACCATTGCTTCACTCTACAGAAAGGCAGCTGGTCACCTCTTTGTGTTCTTGCAACCCTTCTTATATCTTACACTAAATTTTAAACAACTACATGACCACTTTTGCCTCTTCACCTTAGATCTAAACTGAATATAAGGATATTTTCTTATAATCTACACACTAACATTGAAAAATTCCTAACATTTAAAGGTCACAGTTTTTGCTACCTGTACAGAAAAAAAATCATTAGAATGGTCATACCATGTAAATGGAATCACCTGTTACCAGATATTAGAAATTTAACTGAATACCTCTTAAGTTACTGTAACCTCAAAAATGCACAATTCCTGCTCCTACTTTAGAGAAAATGAATAGAAAACAAGGAACCAATGTTGACTGCTTTCTCTTGTCTTATGTCACTAAATATAAATTTGACATTATTTCATTTGTTACTTAACTGATGGGTCTTGGATCTGACCTCAGATCCAGCTTGGCACCTTTCACTAGATTTACAGATCCAACTTTTGAGCTCCTTCTTTACCCATATTGCTACACCAGCCTAATGTACCTCATATCTCGTTTGCTGCCATATCGTTCAGACGCGGGTCTACTACTCTCTAGCCTTTGGGTGAATTTTCATTATCTTGCAGTGCTACGTTTACTCCTGTTAAATCATTTAATATATATATATATATATATATATATATATATATATATATATATATATATATATATATATATATATATATATATATGTATATATATATACATAGGTTCCCCTTCAGAATTTCAAAACTTTGAAAACCATATGATCGAAGACCATATGTTCGAGTTTTAAAACTTTGAAATCCGGAACGGAGATCAGCATAAGCGCAGTCTGGGAAATTTCCCTTGTCCTCGCTGTAGTGCTATCTCGGAGTTGGTATATTTAAGTTGCGGTGTGTGTGGAAGGGCATGCCCCCCTGCTATACTCATTTAATTTTTTGTTTTATTTGTTTTAGTGATTTTCTTCAGATTTTCGAGTGTTCAAATGTTCGATCATATGGTTTTGGCTATATGGAGTTCGAACATTTGAACGTTCGATCATGTGAAGTAGACCCACACACACACACACACACACACACACATATATAGATATATCTGGTACACTTTACCAGGTTGCAAAGAGATTTGACAAAGGAGCTTTCTAAATCTCTTTCTGGGTCTGTGTCTGTGGAGGACCAGCATAAGGTTTCTTCATAGCTGGCCTGCCTTCAGTCTATATTCATTGTATCCATGAGGTTGATTTCTCATGCTGCAGAGGGCACCTCAAGGGCATCGGTTTGGGCATAGCCATCAGAAGACATGCCTGGATGCACTTGTGTGATTTTGCATAGCCCTTCACGTATTTTCTCATTAATGCTACTTTTGATGGTTCTTCTCTGTTCAGCCCAAAGGTGAAGGAAACTGTCTCCAGATGTGAGTGGGAAGGAAAGACCTTGTTTGCCATTGGGATCCATTTCTCTGCTCCTCAAAGACCCTTTTCAGGAAATCAATGAGGTGGTAGCAAAGTGTGGTTTCATAAGTCCCAAGGTCCTTTCCAAGACTCATGAGTAGTTGGCTCTCCGAGAGGCAGGGGGGAGAAATCTAATGGAATTCGCTGTCGCCATAGCAGATCTGGTCCGCAAAATCAGGGTTTCAGAGATTCTTTCTCTGGAAAACTCTATCAGCGCTCCTGAAGAGTTCCCCAGCTGCTTTTCTCTGGACGCAGTCGTGGGTGCTAGTCCCTGCACCTAGAAGCCTAGACATTCAACACAACAGATTCTTCGGTGTAGAGGATCATATCCAGAGGTTATTTCATACCATTTTCCCAAATCCCCCCAATAAAAATGAACATTTCCGATGTTTCACCCAGTCAGAGGAAGGCAGCAGCTGTGGAAGTAAGAAAGCTGGTAGAAAACACAGTCATCCAAGAAGTTCCTCAGACCAGATAGGATTTAGAATTTACTCAAGATTCCTTTTAGTGCCAAAAAAGACAGGGGAGCTGAGACCCATTCTGGATCTTAGCAAATTAAATCAATACATAAAATATTAAAAGTTCTGGATGGTCAAGGTTCAATCCATTTTGCCCCTGTTGTGAAAGGACAATTAGATGTGCTCAGTATATCTTCAGGATGTGTACTATCACATCACAATGAGTAGACATCTGTAGATATTTGTACTTTTGGATGGGAGCTACTCATTTCTAGTTCAGGGTACTGCCCTTTGATCTCACCACAGCCCCTAGGGTGTTTACCAAATGCATAGCAGTGGTAGCAGCTCACCTAAAACTACTGGGATTCTGGGTGTTTCTGTACCTAGATGACTGGCTCCTGACTGCTCTGACCAGGCATCTATTTCTACAAGCAAGGGACTACTTGCTGCAGTTGTGTCACCATCTGGGCATCAAAGTAAACTACAGCTAGTCAAATCTCAATTCCCATGCAGAACCTGGTGTTCATAGTTGCTCGTCCAGACACTGTCAATCAGAAAGTGTCGTCCATCAGATCCCAGGTAAAGGAAGTGATCTCGCATTCTTATCCTCCAGCATGACTACTCTTGCAAGCCTTAGGGTCCATGTCAGCAGTGATAACTCTAGTCCCACTGGCCAGATATCATTTTCAGATTCTACAGTGGACCCTTTCAGTTCAGTGGTCTATTCTTCAACAGCCTTTATGCACTCCTGTCAGGATTACATAGGTTTGCAAGGAGCACCTACTTTGGTAGATGCATTCAAAAGAAATTTATCAGGGCTGTCCTTTGATTTTATTTCTCTCAGTAGCCACAGTGACCAAGGATGCCTCCCTTCTGTGGTGGGAGGCATTTCTTGGGGAGGACAGTGCAAGGTATGTGATCCCCCTAAGAGGCCAATTTGCATATCAGTGTCCTGGAGAGGAGAGCTATCCTTCTAGCATCATAGGCTTTTCAAGATGCTCTCCCCTCTGGGACAACTGAGATCCCATCAGAGAATATGTCTGTAGTCTGGTACATCAACAAACATGGAGGAACCAGATCTTGTTCACTTTGTCACAATGCAATGAGAGTGTGGCAATGGGCGATTTCTTCCAGTTGCTTTCTCACTGCAACACATATACAGGTGAAATTCAATGTGCTTGCTGACAAACTAAGCAGATCCATCCTGATGTAATAACAAGTGGTCTTTCAATGTCAAAGTAGCAAAAATAACTTTTTGTCGATGGGGCTAACTATGTTATGATCTCTTTGCTTCCCTCTCAACAACAAGTGCGAACATTTTTCATCCTTATCCCTCCTCTGGTGGAGTCACCGAGAAATGTTATAATTTACAATTTGCCCTTTGGTCTCCTGTATGTTTATCCCCCATTACCTCTACTTCCCAAGTTTCTGCAGAAAGCCTACCAATTAAATAACACAATACATGCATACATACAAATATTTCAAGCATGGGCATTAATGCCCTTCTAGCTTGGCAATATTCCAAAACACTTGTTCCCATAATAAGTATCCAGGCTGTTCTTAAAAATATCTAAACTAGTACATGCTTTAATGTTATTTGGTAGTCTGTTCCATGCATCAACTACTCTGTCAGAGAACCAACTAGTGCACTTCTCATTCCTATAGAATCTTCTACATAGGTTGTCTGATGATTCTCTAGTAATTTTTGTTAACCCCAAACATTCCTAGAGGTAGTTGTCACTAAATGCCCTATATACCTGAATAAGATCTCCTCTTAGCTATCCATAAGAGACACTGTACAAGTTCAGATATTTTAATCTTTCATAATAACTTAAATTTTCATATCCATGGATACCCTTGATATATTTCCATTGTACTCTTTCCAGTTTACTCATGCTTGTTTTCTTATACGGTTTCCATAATGTTATTCCATACTCAAGTTTGGGTCTAATGTAACTAACAAACAATGACTTCATTATTTTTGATTTCTTACTCTATAAATCTTTTTATACAACCTATAGTTGTATATCATTAACCAATTGGTTGATATGATTAGAAAAACTCATAGCTGAATCTATCCATATACCCAGGTCCTTAAATGAGTCTACAGTTTCAATCACTGTGTGCTGTATTAAATACTCACCTTTCAATTTATGCCTACCAAATCTCATATGCTTAGTTTTTGATGTATTTATCAGCATATTATTCTCCTGTGCCCAAATGTTCAATTTAGTCAAGTTATTTTGCAAGACGTGCCTTACCCAATTTCAGGTCATCTGCATATAGACTGTAGAACACCTCAGATGAAAATGTTAGGTCTGAAAGATACAATCTAAACAAGTAAGGGCCAAGGGCAGAGCCCTGTGGGACACCCTGACTGTACCCGAGAATTTCACCTGTCCAATTGCTTTATGATACTTGCCATGTCCTGTTTGTAAGCCATGCAGCTATCCATCTTATCAAGAGTACATCAATACCTAGTTGTACTAATTTATTGATCAGTGTTGTGTGTATGACCCTGTCAAATGCTGAAGTTAAATCTATATAAATGACATCACAGCACAATTTTTTATTCATATCTGTTATTATATTGTTATAGAACATCATGTTACAGGTGGTAATAGATCTGTTTTCAACAAATGCATACTGATATATGGTTTCAAGTTCCAACCTATCCAGTTCTGACAATAACTTATCCAATATTACCTTTCTCCATTATTTTTCCACAACATGAAAGTAGACTTAATGGTCTATATTTGACTCTGGGTTTGTCTTACTCCCCTTTTCCTTAAAAACAGATTTAATAAGCGCATGTCTCCAATCTTGAGGAATCTCCCTATATTTATATGGCCTAGTGAATAATAGATATAATGGTAGTGTAAGTTATTGCTGAAGTGTTCTCAGGTCATTGTTACTAATGCCGTCTCCTCCCTGCATGCTGTTTGGATCCAGTTTGCACATTCTTTTACAATATTATCTAATTGAATTCCAGTATCTAGGGTTACCTGGATGTCAGTAGTGCAACTTACTACCCCTTTTGTGGAGCCAAACTGTTTTGTATAAGATTTTGTAAATATAACTATAATCTGTTGTGTCTGAGAATAAATTTTAGAATCTGCACACAGTTTATCAATTTGTGTGTCTTTACTCCTTCTACATCTTATGTGTCTATAAAACAGTTTCCTATTATGGTCAATATCTTTATATACATTTTCTTCAAATTTTTCTTGATCTTGTCTCACACTGCTTAATCTGTTTGTCCAGTTTGTTTATTTCAGTTTTCAAAGTTGTAGTTTGACCTTTCTTTCATTTCTTATATTTTTTGTCTCTCACCTTATTCAGATATCTTGTTCTTATGGAGATATATCCGCCTGATGTTGTATGCCTAGATTCTGATGTTAAACATTTTTTGATTTTTTTGCACTCAAACAATTTCTCTTTCGAAACTTTTCACATTCCGTCTGCAGTGTTTTCACTGAACACCTCACTCCAGATAGTTTTACATAGAGACTGTTTTGCTTCCATATAATCTGTAATTAACCTTCTGAACATCGGTTTAGATTTCAGTTTGGCAGAATTATCTAGCAACAAATTAACCTTTATAACCCCATGATCACTGCACATCAATGGTGGTAAAACTTGACTTAAAGTTGCAGTAATTTCTCTGGGAACACAATGTCTAGTATGTTCTGTCCCCTGGTAGGTTTTTTTGCAATCTGATGCAATTGTTGTTCCTGAATATACACTGTGAATAATTTCCTTACTAACATTGTAGAATCAATATTATTCCAGTCTGTTTCTGGCACATTTGAGTCCCCAGCTAATATTATTCTTCCGTCCTGTGTTTCATGCAAGAAATGTATGAATTCCTCTAGGTCATCTGCACTTGACTTTAATGGTCTATACACTCCAACAATTGTTATATGTTCCATGGTTGTCATTTTTGTCACAGTTACACAGTCTATAGTGTTGGTGTTATCACTGAACATGTAATAATCACAGGTCTTATAGTTATCTTTAATCCCTATCATAACACCTCCACCTTATTTTTTATTAGAATGTCTGTTACAGTAAAATCATTTATACCCTGACAGAACTGGTTTCCAGTCATTGTTCTTTAACCGTGTCTCACAAACAACAGCAGCATCAGTCTTGTGGGAACTTGGCAAATTTTCCATTAACAGACTTTATTATTAATGCTCCTAACATTAACAACCATCAAAGGTGCATCAAATGTTGCTATCTGGGGGCTGTTAAATTTTAGACATGGCAGAAATCCTGCCTAATGTTTGTCAAATATTGCAAAATATCTGCTGCAAAAATTCTCTTCCCTGATCTAGACAAATGCCCACCATCCTGTCTGAACACGTGTGGCTAAAACAAGGCTTGGATGCTCTACACATTTCCATTTTTTAAAAAGAGGACATTTTTTCCATGTAGGTATTTACCCCAAAAATCTTTTCATTCACAGTGACCTGACTATCCTTTCTATAGGTGGTTTCCCTATTAACAGTCAGAGAATCTTTGAGGGTGACATCATTTGTACCAACATGAATAAAAACAGATCCATACATCCTTACATTAAGGCATTCCAAGGCTTGTCTCACATCTATTTTCACTCCTGGCAAGCATAACACTATACGATGTTCATTGTCATCTCTGCAAATATACGTATCAGTTCCTCTAATAATTGAATCTCCAATTACAAGAATATCTTTGCTGGCCAGCTCTGAAGAATCTTCAGCTTCTAATACAGTAATATCTGCTCTCTCAATTGTTATGAAGGATAGATCTTTGTCACTGTTAGTCTTATTAATCCCACTGTTTTCATTGTGTATTAAATTCACATCCAGCTGGTGGTGTAAATCCACAGCTTGAGTCATGTAGTCAAGATCTGTCTTTCTGTTCTTTTTTCCTTATATTAATGTTCTTCACTCCTTCCACATTCAAGTTTGGTTTCTTCATTTTCACCAGCCCTTTGCCTCTTTTTTTCTACCTTCTCCGTTGGAATGATGGTGCCTTTTTCCGTAAAATGAAAGTTTTCTGATAGAAAAATATCACGATTTCCTGTAACCTTTGTGTTACATAACAAAGCAGTTTCCTTTTTACTACGTATTCTCTTTCCTTTACATTCATTAATCAATTTCTTTTTATTTCTTGTTATTTGTTGTGAACTTCTTCCTTTCTTTCTTTTTTGTTTCCTTCTAAACAAATTGGATCCTCAGATTGCTGAATACTTACATCCAGAATTCCAGAGTTGTCAGCGGCATTGTCTTGTTTCATAAGGGTTGAATGACCTTTGCAGAAAATAGATGCATCTTTTCCTAAATGTGTTCTATTTGTTCTATGACTAATATTATTTAATCAGTCCTGTCATTAATATATGAAACAACAGTTCTCCAAGCCATGCCAACTGCACAAGTGCAATCATCATCATTAAGTCTAGATTTACTTCTAATAGGGGTAAGGAAATCATCCAACTTTTGGCACGAGGAACACAGATCACCATTGTTATCAGCTGTTACCTTTAAATATGCATAACATTTATTACATTGTGCAAGATATGTGTGCATTAGCAAATTGTTAATTGCTTACTCATTTAAGGAATTCATATTCAGCTTCAAATGAATCCAATATTACAAAAGAAAATTCAAAATCAGTAACCAGAGAATTCAAAGAGAACTTAAATCAACTTCTATAACAAAAAAAATCACACCAGCAATATACAACTAAATAAAATACAGTAAGTTGTTCTAACCATGCAAGTTCTACAAGTCAGACTAAAGTTGTAATTCCTTTACGTCTCCTGTGAATGCGCGCAGTAGCACTTCTTTTTGACAATAAAGATAAATAAATTCCAAATCAAGATGTAATTGTTCAGATATACTCAGGATTTACCTCTCTACAGTCTGTGTGAATTTATAGCTGTCTATCCCTTTCTAACAACTAACAGTGAAATTAAAGGTAAAACAACAAAATATAAATCAAAGTAAATCTTGTTAAGAAGCAGTCCCTTCCTACCTACAAACAATGAAAAACAGTGATAAAAATACAATATAAATTCAAATAAAACTTCTTTTACCAATCAACTCCACAGTAAGTCACAAACCTAAAATGGATTGTTTAGATATGCTCCATAATCCTCATTGCAGCCTTTTGGCCTCATCAAACCTGGTTTCCATTTCTGTGGCCTCATCTTTTATATCTGTTCTGGATATTGGACCCCAGGCCAGACCTCCTGTTTCATCTGACGGGGTTAGCTCATCTGGACATAACACGCCTCAAGTTGACTGCATGGTTTCTCTAATTTCGGTGATGGCTACACAACCCAGGCTTTCCTCTTCAGTCCAACATACCCTTTTGTCTTCTCAAAAGGCTTCCAATAGGAAGGTTTACACAAGTAAATGGAAAAGATTTTCTATATGGGCCCTCCTGAGTGATTTTAATCCCTTTTCTGCCCTAATCTCCATAGATCTAGAACTTGTAACATCCCATGTTAAGTTGTCAATCTCGCCTTCATTCTTGCTGGATGGGTTCGGAGCCAATCCTCGGCTCCGACTCAGCCAATAGTAAAGCTCGAGAGCTAATTCCACCGGCTCAAGGCTCCCCTATATCCCACAATGCTAGGCGGTAACTACTCAGATCTCGTTTGCCGCTATAGCTGATGAGGTGCTTTTCTACCGGCTCAGGCAGGTGAGTTAGAGTTTTTACCATATTAGGTATTTCTTAACCCCCCTTTTTGTTTCATACCATAACCCTTTTAGTTTAATTAAATATTTAGATAAATCGACCCCTCTTTTTCGGGTCTATATTCCTTCCTTTCTTCCCTTAACTTGTAGGCCTTCGGCCCCTCCCTTCCCCTAGTCCTTTAGTGTGACTAAATTAGTTGTTTTTTGTTAAGGGCTTGTGTGTGTGTGTGTGTGTGTGTTTGTGGCTTGTGTTAGCCTTAATAATTTAATAATTTTTTCAGTAGAGGGTGTGTCTGTAGTGTTTTTGTGTTGTTGTCAGGCACTCCTTTTATGATGTCAAAAGACTCTAAGGTCTCAGGCTTCAAAAAGTGTGACTCGTGCTGTCAGATAATGTCTTTGACAGACGGTCACACTTCTTGTGTGTATTGCCTGGGACCTTTGCACCAGCAGGACTCTTGTGCTGTTTGTCATGGTTTTAGCCCTAGAGTCCTGCAGGAACACAAGAATAAATGAATCTTGCGGGGCTTATTAAAGCCTGAAGGTCCCCCGACTCAGTCTGTGTCGGGGAAGCCTTCTAAAACTTCCAAACAGTCGGCTCCGGTTTCAGAGTCGACTGCTGGAAAGGTTAAGTTGGCTTCGACATCGGCTCCGGCCGGAGCTGATGTTTCCAAGCCTCATACTGTTACCTCGGCTCCGGCTGGAGCCGAGGCTGATAAAACTCCATTGGCTCCGATACTCTTATCGGAGCCACAGTCTAGGAAGAGGTCCAGATCCCCCTCTATCGGCTCCGTGCATTCGGCGCCAGGATCCCCTCTTCTTTCCGAACGGAGCCATAAAAGTCATTCCTCACGGTCTTCCAGGTTATCTGACCACGATTTGCAAAGGGTAGTGAGTAGACTTCTCAAGTCCGAGGCACTGGCCCAAATGCTGCATAGCCTGACTCAGCAGTCAGTGGCTATTTCCGTTCCCCAATACATTCCTCCTCTGACTCCTTTGAGTTCGGAGCCAGGGCTTGTCGGAGCCATGACTGTCGGTGCGTCGGATCTGATACCTTCCCTTTCGGCTTCGTCGTCTGCTCCGATCTCCTCCTTGGAGGGATCTCGGTGCCGAGCTTCCCTCGTCGGCTCTGAGGGGGCGAGTGGCATCGGACCCTTGTCCGACCCCGCTCTCCTTCTCGGGGCTTCGGCGCTGGTGAGTTCGGCTCCGACATCAGCTTCAGAGTCGTCCCTGTCGGTGCCGGGGGAGGTCCTTGTCTCTTCGGAGCGGGGGCCTCTGGCCTTGCCTGACAGGGGTGCCTTCGAGGTCATGCGGAGCGTGCTAGAACCAGGTTCTGCCCCACAGTTGGCTCCTTCAGCCCCCCCATCTACAGTGTCTGCGGTGATTTCTACTCACCCCCTTGTCTTAGACCGCAGAGAGCCAACTCCTCAAGTTTCCCCATTGGGAATTTCCTCCTCTTCCGAGGCCTCTCCTGACCCGGTAGGAGATCCCCCAAGGAAGAGGCAGTGCAAGAGGAAGCACATTGACTCCCCTGAGTCTATCACCTCTGACACTGACTTAGAGGAATCTGAAGGTTCCCCTCGATCCCCCTCTGAGGATGTCTCCTTTGCTGACATCCTTGAGATCCTCAAACAGAGGGGGAACTGGCCAGCCCTTAATCCTTCGGAGGATGAGTCAGTGTATCTTGAGGCATTTGGCTCTCGCCCTTCTACCTCCTGGGTGTCCCCTCCCTTTGACCCCCTTATGGAAGTGGTGGCAAGGAAGGCTTGGACGGCTCCTGATTCAGTGGAACCCACCCCGAGGAGACCATCTAAATTTATTACTGCCCCTAGAGATAAAGATTTTTTATCCAAAGGTGTCCCTGTTGATGCCATGGTGGTGGCTGCGGCCACTAAGAAGGAGTTAGCTGATCCTTCGGTTCCTGTCCATCCTCCTAATAAGGAATCTAGGACCATGGACAGGTACGGCAAGTGGATGTTCTCATCATCGACCTTTTCAATGCGTTCGCTGAATTACTTATGCCACTTCACTCGTCTCCAGAGAGATTTACTCAAGGATATGGGTGAACTGATAAAGGATCCTACAGCTGAGGGGTTCAAAGATGTAATGAACTCCCAGTTGGCAACCCTGAATTCCATCGTTAACTCCTCCATGCGGCTGGTCTCATATGCTGCAGATGGGGCGAGTAGAGCCGCAGGCACAGGTGTTGTCTTACGACGTCATGCCTGGATGCGGCTATGCAACTTTGCGGACCCTTTCAAGGCGTCCTTCACCATTTCTCCCTTTGATGGATCATCCTTGTTTGGTCCACAGGTGAAGGATATATTGACCAGGTGCGAGGTAGAAGGTAAGACTCTCTCTGCCGTAGGAGTCCGTTTTCTAGACCCTATCCCAAAGGTCAGAGGGGAGGAAAGATGTGGTTCCGCAAACAATCCCAGGGAGTCTCATCTGACGCACAAGGTCGATTCCCCTCTAGAGGCAGAGGGGGGAATAATAATAGACGCCGCCCTAGAGGCAGAGGAGGTCCGCAAAACCAGGGTAGCAGAGAAATGTTCTCTGACAAACCCTTTCAGCATCCCTGAGGGGCTGCCCGGCTGTCCACCTTCGGAGGCAGTCGGGGGAAGGTTATCCCTGTACCCAAAAGCCTGGCTTTCCCTTACTCAAGACAAATGGGTACAGTCGATCATATCCGAGGGTTACAAAATTCCCTTTATTCACATCCCATCCCAACCCAAAAGATCCCTTCCAGACGTTCCACCCAGTCTAAGGGAACAAGCAGCATTAGAAATTTCAAAGCTGCTATCAAAAAGAGCTATCCAATCAGTCCCAGCAGACCAGCAAGGATCCGGAATCTACTCCAAATTCTTTTGGTACCAAAAAAAACAGGGGACTGGAGACCCATACTGGATCTCAGCTACTTAAACAAGTATGTCAGAAAAACAAAATTCCGGATGGTCACGCTACAGTCCATTCTACCCTTCTTGGGCCAGGACAATTGGATGTGCTCGATAGATCTTCAGGACGCGTACTACCACATCAAGATGAACAGACGCTCCAGGAGATATCTCAGCTTCAGGCTGGGAGCCAGTCACTACCAGTTCAGGGCCCTGCCCTTTGGTCTCACTACAGCCCCCCCGTGTGTTTACCAAATGCATGGCAGTGGTCGCGGCTCACTTGAGACGTCAAGGATTCCAGGTGTTTCCATATTTAGACGACTGGCTCCTTTCCGCCACCACCAGACATCAGCTTCTTCTATCCAGGGACTTCACCATCCAATCTTGCCAAGCTCTAGGCATTTCGATAAATTTCGAAAAATCTGCCTTGTCACCTTGTCAATTTATTACCTTTATAGGCGCCACCTTAGACACACTCAATCTTTCAGCCAGACTTACAGAGCAGAGAGTGTCAGACATTCGAAACCAAGTTTCCCTTCTCTTAGAATGCAACAAAGTCAAAGCCAGACTAGTTTTGAAGGTGTTAGGACTCATGGCAGCAGCTATTCCCCTTCTCCCCTTAGCTCGCTTTCACATGAGGATCCTCCAGTGGATGCTGTTTACTCAATGGTCCTTTCCACAGCTCCCGATGTCCCATACCATATTGATAACTCAGTCATGCAAGAATCAACTGTCTTGGTGGATCACATCACCTCAACTTCTCCTAGGAAGACCCTTCACTCTCCCCCCCACAGTCGCCATGTTGACAACAGATGCCTCCCTGATTGGGTGGGGGGGGGGCATTATCAGGGCAGGACAGTCCAAGGCACGTGGCAACCTTTCGAGTGCCACTTGCACATAAACGTCTTAGAGATGAGAGCAGTGCTTTTAGCGTTGCAAGCCCTTCACGACTCTCTTCCCACTGGGACTATTGCAATTCAAATGGACAACATGTCCGTAGTGTGGTACATCAACAAACAAGGCGGAACCAGATCATACCCTTTATGTCGAGAGGCACTCAGACTTTGGCAATGGGCGATCTCTTCTCAGTGTTTTCTGATAGCAACGCACATTCCCGGGAAATCCAACGTTATTGCAGACAAATTGAGCAGGGCAATTCTCATGCCCCATGAGTGGTCTCTAAAGAAATCAGTTCTAGAAGAAGTATTCCTAAGATGGGGCCAGCCTTGCTGCGATCTTTTTGCTACTCCCCAAAACAGCAAGTGTCACGACTTCACTCTCTTCCTGTTACCAGGCTATCCCACCAGAGACGCTCTAGTCCACGATTGGCCCCGGGGACTTCTATATGCCTTTCCCCCCTTTCCACTGATATCTCAACTAATTCAGAAAGCCATCGCCTTGAGAGTGACAATGATCCTCATTGCCCCTTACTGGCCTCGACAAATATGGTTTCCGTTACTTCATCGTTACCTTTTGGAGCAGCCTTGGCATCTGGACCCAGTACCAGATCTGATAATCCACCAATTGGGTCAGCTGCACCAATCTCTGCCTTCTCTAAACCTCACGGCGTGTTTTCTCCGATTCCAACCTTAGCCAGGCTTCCCTCAATATCTCGCTCGGTACGAGATATCTTGATAGCCTCTCATAAATCTTCTACCCGGAAGATTTATAGTAGCAAATGGAAACGCTTCTCTTTTTGGGCAACATCAAAAAACATAGATCCCTTTACTGCACCTATCCAGTCTATTCTAGACTTTCTAGCAGAACTCTTTCATTTAGGATCATCTGCATCTACCATTAGAGTTCAATTGGCTGCCATATCTAATTTTCATGTTGGTGTTTCAGAGTCTAGCATCATGGCTCACAAACTCTGTAAAGCCTTTTTAAGGGGCGTATTTCTTCTCAAACCTCCAATCAAAGATCCCCCGCCTCAATGGGATTTGAACTTGGTTCTGGCATCCTTAATCCTTCCCCCCTTCAAACCGGCGGCTTCATGTTCTCTGAAGTTGCTTTCTTGGAAGACACTTTTTCTGGTAGCTATAACTTCAGCGAGAAGGGTATCTGAACTCCATGCTCTGTGCAGTCGTCCTCCTTACTTAGTGTTTCACAAAGATAGGATATCCCTCCGTACTAATCCATCCTTTTTGCCTAAAGTTTCCTCTCAAGTAAACCTAAACCAAATTATTGATCTCCCCGTCTTTTTCCCTAACTATTCAAACAGGTCGGAACAAAAGCTACATTTTTTGGATGTTCATCGCCAACTTAGATATTACTTAGACAGGACTAAACAATTCAGGAAATCTAATCAATTGTTTCTGTCATATGCGGAAGGGAAATTGGGCCTTCCAGTTACTAAAGTATCCCTCTCTAGATGGCTCACCTCTACAATTACCTTCATCTATGAGATCAGACATCAAAACTACCCTCAAGACCTAGAGCTCATTCAACTAGGGCATTAGCTACATCCGTAGCTTTTCAGGATAGGCTGCCAATAGATTCCATTTGTGCAGCAGCCACCTGGGCTTCTCCTCATACATTCATTTCACATTACAAATTGGACATGGTTTCCAGAAGCTGTGCCAATTTTGGTTCCACTGTTCTCAAGAGTCTGTTCCGATAGGCCACCCGGGATAAGGTGCTAGGGACACGGTCCCATCCAGCAAGAATGAAGGCGAGATTGACAACTTAACATTAAGAAGTTATGTACCTACCATAACGTTCCATGTTAGTTGTCTTCTCGCCTTCTTTCTTGCGTCCCACCCTCCTTCCCCCAAGCCTGGACAGACCGACAGGAATTCAGTTTGTGTTCTTCCTCTGGAAGTCGTCATTCCCACACGTTCTTTCACCTCTTTTATCCTTTCTGAGGTCTGCGATACCTTTTACGCAGATTGTTTTGAGGTGGGTTTCCCTACTCCATTCTATGGAGACTAGGGTTGCTTGGTATAGCTATCAAACGAGATCTGAGTAGTTACCACCTAGCATTGTGGGATATAGGGGAGCCTCGAGCCGGTGGAATTAGCTCTCGAGCTTTAGTATTGGCCGAGTCAGAGCCGAGGATCGGCTCCGAACCCATCCAGCAAGAAAGAAGGCGAGAAGAAGACAACTAACATGGAACGTTATGGTAGGTACATAACTTCTTATTTTCAAAGAGGGGACTAGTTTCTCTACTATCATAGTTCTCCTGGTTGCTATTTCTAATTTTTTTTTCTGCAAAAATCATGATTTTTTGGCTTCTTCTAAGTTGTCAAGACCTTTCTGGAAAAATACCTATTTACTTAGCCCCCCCACATCAAAGACCCTACTCCTCTTTGGGACTTATCTATCTTACTTCAAGTTTGACTCAAAGTTTATATGAACCTTCTGCAAAATTAGAGGTAAAATTTTTGTCCTGGAAGATCCTTTACTTAGTTGCCATTACATCAGCTAGATGAGTATCTGAACTTCAGGTCTTTTCTTCCAAGTTTCCATATTTGATCTTTTATATTGATAGGGTGTCTTGATATACTAACCCATCTTTTTTACCTAAGGTGACTTTTGAGTCTAACATTAATAAAGTCATTAACCTCCTGGTTTTCTTCCAAAAGTTTCTAATAAAGGTGAATATAATATATGCTGTGACTTTTTCAAGTACATTGGTAATTTCATTTTTATCTTCATTGAAATAAATATTTCAGAAAATCTGATCAATTGTTTGTCTCCTTTTCTCATAACAGACTGGGTATGCCAGTTTCAGAAATGACGTTAGTCAAATGGTTGACTGATTGCATATACTTTGTCTATAAACAGAAAGGCTTGTCTTTGCCTACGCTGCATAGAGCACATTCAACAAGGTCTGTAGTGAACTCTTCAGCTTTTTGGTCAAGAGCTTTGATAAATGACATTAGTGCTGCTGCCACTTGGTCCAATGCTCATACCTTTGTTGCTCATTACAGACTGGACATGATTTCTAGGAACAGAGCTGTCTTTGACTCTGCAGTACTCTGAAACATCCTTCCATGAGGACCACCCACAGTTCTGTAGCTGGAGAGTCTGTCCCATCATTTGAGGAATGAATGAAAATTACATCAGATACAAAAGCTATGTACTCAATAATAATGGATCTGTGTTGTCCATTTTCAGTCTTCCTCAACTTCCCACCTTCCTAACCCCCTTCCCTTTATTTCTTGAAGACAACTAAGGAAATTTTCTTGGGAAAGTGTCGTTCCTTGTTTAAGATCCAGTTTTATCTCTGCTGTTTTTTTTTTAATTGATTCTGCATGGAATAAAATGCTGTTTTCTGGGGTCAGCAAGCTTGATCTGAGGTAAGTTAGGTTGGTGGGGCATTAGCAGATCAAGAGTTGGATCCGTGAATCTAGTGAAAGTGGCTGAGCTAGATCCAAGGTCAGATCCGAAACCCGTTTGTTGAGAAAAAATGAAAATGGACAGCACAGATCCATCATTATGGTGAGTACATAACTTTTGTTGCTGACAGGTTAGCTAACTAAATAATTCATACATCACTTATACACATTTGTTAACCAGGTAGTCTGACTGGGCACATTGTCTCTTTTTGGGGTAAGCTGGGAGCAATGTCTGGTTAAATGACTTGCTTATGGTACACAACAGGCAATTAAGGGTTGAGGGACACAAACCCTGTACCACAAGAATTGCAGCTTACAGCCTTAACCCTTTGCACTAACTGCTGCACTAAGAACTTAATGTTCATGAAGTAGTGTGATAGCTAGTGCATACACCCATTTTTATTAATCTCTTCTACCCTCTCTCTGTGTCTTACTCCTTTCTTCAACTATAACTCCAAAATGCTATCTTCTTATTAACCAGCATCTATTATATCTTTAATTATAATCATCCTTCTTTTTAGCTTCCATGTTACTCTATTCACCCACCTATACTACACATTTTTGATAAAAATGCAAACCAAATTATACATTTTGATACTTTTCTAAATTGTAAATACTAGAAAAGTTGTTAAAGGGTGTATTAAATGTAACAAATTTATGCAACTGAAATTCTAGCAAGTGCAGATTTTGATAAGTATATTGTAAATACTCTGTCTAAACCTATTATGTTTACTTTCGATATTTGAATGTTAAAATGTTACTTTATGAAACATTGATTGTATTGCTGCAACTACCTTATGTTAAACTGATAAGGTGTAAATCTGTATAGCAGTCTGAAACCTTGTGCGGTGAGCTGACCCAGGTCTTGGCTAAAAAGGGTTGTAGGACCAGTCCACTTACTCAGTTAACAAAACAACTAAAGGAAATAATAATCACTGGCCAGTACTAAATTAATAAGATGTCATATTCTTGTTTGCTGAAAGCCTACACAAAAATTGCCAAGAGCTCTGAAACGCACCAAATTTAAATTTAAGAAAAATCTTTTAAACTAAACATTTAAAGCAACATGTTGCCTCATTTACTCAGTATAAAACTCCTCAGTCAGGTGATTAGCCACTGCTGTGCTGTATTCATCTGTGCAATCCAAGGAATCTGTTGCATTCTGCTAACCATAAGAACAATTTTATACTATATTTTGCACTTTTAATCCATATTTTTGCCATATTGCTGATTTTTTAAAACTGTTCTTGCTGATTTGTTACACTTATTGTCTACTGTAGTATGGACTAGATTCAGACCTGTTGAATCTGATTCTGTTTGTGAAATCGAGCACTAAACTAGGCTATATTTTGTTGGAGAGGGCTCCCCTGCACCCTTGTGGCAGGAGTGTAAAGTTAAGACTCATCTGATTGACGGTTGCTGGCACAGTTCCTCCACAATATGAGTGAACAATGTAATGGCATGTGTGTAGTGCCTGCACTGTTAAGCCAACCATAAAGCAGTATGTTTTGAAGTAGATGTAGCTACTGAACTCAATAAAGGAGGAGTCAAGTTCAAAAACATTATCCATGGTAACTACACCCTACTAAGGGATGGTCTAATCTATTTCCAAGCCCCAGTTTCCTCAAAAAACATTAGCAGCTATGGTAAGTTACTCCCTGATGCCCTGGCTACACATCTATACAAACGTATACACACCATGGTGCCTGATAGGCTCAAACAAAGATCCTCTGGAAAATGCAAACCATGCTGGTGGACATCTGTCATTACTACATTATAGAGTAAGTGAAAGAAGCTGCTGTTTACAAATACAACATTGAGAAACCAGTACTGGAAGGCCACTCTTCTCAGTGTAAACATGCAAATAAGACACCTTCAAAACCCTTGCAGAGCATCTATACTAATAATTTACAAAACACATCCAGGGATAGCCATAAGGCTTTCTTGATTTGCATCTGCAAACTGATATATAACTCAGATATATTTGGAAGTAATTGTGGATGGTATCACACACACACACTGTCCCTGTGTAAATTCCAAACCTGCTAGCAGACATGTCTGAAAAGTGCCCCCCCCCCCACCATCAAACTTACTGCAAACATTTGTGCAACATCACTTCCAGTTTGTGGTATCTACAAAGAGAAAGATATCACTGCCCTCTCCAACACTAGGAGCACAGTCTCCATGGAACCAGATGGCATTCAGAGCTGTGTTCTTCATGTGCTTCAACAGTGAGCTACTCCACTAGGCACCATATTCAACTACAGTCTGATTATTGCTGTTGTCTACACTGAATGGAATACAGTGACCATTTTTCAACCTCACAAGGGATGATTGGCAAAATACAAGTATAATTATAGACCCATAACTTTATTCAACCACTGTTGTAAGGCAATGGCAACAGTTTGCATGCATCTCAGACACAAGGACATAGGTGACCTCCAAACACGAGATGTGTTCAAGTTAGGTATTCTCAAGGGTTACTTGTCGCTGCAAAACCTGGCGGGATTCAGACGAGATGCACTGACAAAGTCATGTGTACACATCCTATCTTAACTTGGCCAAGACTTTCAACACAATCCAACTTTTGGTCTCAGTGAGAAACTAACCAAGGTGAATATCAAATCCTATGTTATCAGTTGGTTTGCAAATGAGCTCACAGACCAACAACATTCAATCACAGTGGGAGACTTCACCTCAAGCAGCAGACCTGTCACCTGTGTGGTAACTAAGTGTCAGTGCTGTGGCCCCGTCATGTTTGACATATATTTCTCAGAAGTCTAGAACAAAACAGAGGACCTGTGGCAAGCCATCTTTGTGGAACTAATGAGTGGTGACAAAGCCATGGGTGCTTCATCAACTGCACAAAAATGCATCAGCATACTCTGTGGTAATAACAAATGTTCCTGCACATTATAAAATAACCAAGATACATTATTCCCAATTCTGATAGACCGTGGAAGACATGTCAACTGAAACCTGGGTCTACTGTGGGGAGGAAGGCATTCTACATCTTACATCTGATTAGTAGAGGCATTACATCAGTAGGAAAATATATCAATCCCCTATACTTATCCCTCAACTGCCGTATTAATGAATATAATCCTCTCTTTGATATGTATCAACTTGGCAGACCTCAGACATTTCTGAGTAGTAAAACATCAGGGGTCTCCAACACATGTCTTCTGTGAGCAGACTGAAGTAGCTGTCACTGCATGCAGTATTATATAGATACCTTTGAGGCAGATTATGTATGCCTTACAGGGCTATCTGTGGCCAAAATGTGATGAAAATGCTGCACATCTGTAAGTCATGTGGGACTAGCGTTACCTGTTCCATGGACCTCAGTGTATACTATGACATACATAGGACATGCTGGAAAGACAGATACATCTCTCAAAGGTTGTCACTCCTCCACAGTAGGCTTCAAATCCTTGTCAAGCAGAGCACCTACATTACCCTGTTGAAGGACAGGGTGGATGACCCGGTATGTGTAGGCATACTGGCTGTGTGTGGTGATAATGAGGGGGCAACTATCATCTATGTTATCTGCCATGGATCACTGCTGCTTCACTCTCGGACATGGGTGGTCCTTGCTAGACAAAACTTTGCCAAGCATTATATCTGACTGTTAACATTACAGGTTCATAGGTTCATACTAGGCTATCTGCCCTGGGGCAATTATAAGCCTAGCCCGATTCTGTATGGCTTACGCCACCCCTTGATTTGAATATACTGTGCCCTTTTTAAGGTTTAGTTTACTGTGCCTCTGTCTAATAGTGACACGGGAGTAATCCCTGGGACAAACCTACGATCCCCCATCCACCTATCGAGATTCTTCTCGAAGAGATTCAGTGAGGTGCTCTGCCTCACATGAACTGGAATTCTATTCCAGAGCGAAGGGAGCCTCTGGGTTATGCACCTGTCCCTCCAGCAAGTTCTATTTATTTCTGTGCTGAGGTTCAAGTCCCTCGAGCGTGTGGCTCTAAGGGATTTAGATTTACTGAGGTGGAGCATGTCCATTAATTCTGGATTTGACATAGCTTTGTATGTCAGGCATAGATCACCTCGAAGTAGGCGGTATGCAACTGAGTAGAGCTGGAGTTTTTTTAACTGAGCAGCATATGGCATCTGTTTGAGACCCTTGATCCTCTTGGTGAGATACGTTTGGGGTCTTTCTAATTGCTGCAGGTCTCGGGTAAGGTACATCCCAAAAGGGGCATTGTATTCTATGATGGGCCTGATGAGGGATGAATAAAGGGGCACGATTGTGATGTAATGCTTCTAAACACCTTCAGGTCAATATCCTAGTCATATCCTATGAACCTTGGAACCTATGGTGATATACATGCAAAAACTAATGTTATACTTTATTACTGTTCTGATGAGATTTGTCTTCACTGATGATACACAATCCTTACCTGTGAATCTGATGGGTAGACTTTGGATGTGCACCCATAATTTTGTACTAAACAATTCTTAAAGAGAAAGTTAGATATATTAATGAGACACGTCATTGTCTGACTTCACAACCCTTACAAAAGCATCCACTATAAAGTAGAGAAATTATTATGCTAGCAACTAACAGGCTAAGTGCAATCTAACTGACAGGTACAGCTATCAGTTCAACAGCACAAATGGAGGTAATAAATGAATATTATACCATGACCCCCCATTAATATTCCAAAACGTGCACGCTGATTGGTCAACGTGCACGCTGTAAATCGGAGTTATAGTAATAGAAAAAGGTCCGGTCTCCCGGACTTTTTCCATTAGTATAACTCTTTATCTGAAGTAGTTAACTTAATTTGGTCTGCAACCTGTGGGATATGGATCCGATCTCGGATCCGAGCCGGCAACTTTACAAAGCTTAGATCCGAGCTCCTAGCTCCTCCCCTTTCCCATATCCCCTGCCAACCCTGATTGACCTCAGATCTAGTTTGCCGCGCTTAGGTACAGCAGCTAGGTTGCGAGCTGCTAGTCAGATAAATTTATCTCTGTTTGCTAATCTTCTAAAACTTGTGAGTGTGCGTTTGGTTAGGTTCCTTAACCCTTTTATTAGTGTTTTTGAGTTAAAAAAAAAAAATTGTTTTCTCCTACCCACCCTTCTCTGGTATCGTAGCTGTGTGTGTGTGTTGTTTGAGAGTTTGGGGCCTACTGTGTGAGTGAGTTTCTTTTTTTAGTGTAATCATGTCTGAGGACCCAAAGTTAGTATTTTCGAAGTGCACCGAGTGTGGCCATAAGCTCTCCCTGGTGGATTGCCACACTCGGTGTGTCCGGTGCCTTGAGTTGAACACCTCTCCTCTGGGTGTGCGATTTGCACGGCGTTCAACCCCAGGGCACTGAAGGACCGGAGGTCGAAGCTGATCCTAGCGGGACTCTTGCCCCCAGATTCGGCTTCGGCCTCCGGTACTTCTGTGGCCTCCTCCCAGGCTTCGGTGGCAGCCACTCCTGCCTCTCTCCTCCCGGCCGACATAAAAGGTTGGTGTGTGTGTGTGTGTGTGTGTGTGTGTGTGTGTGTGTGTGTGTGTGTGTGTGTGTGTGTGTGTGTGTGTGTGTGTGTGTGTGTGTGTGTGTGTGTGTGTGTGTGTGTGTGTGTGTGTGTGTGTGTGTGTGTGTGTGTGTGTGTGTGTGTGTGTGTGTGTAAGCAAGGGAATCAGGTGCATGAACACAGCCAAGCTCAGTGCTAGCCCTACATGTCTGTATGTTGGACAGCTGTGAGACATGCATGGTAAAGCTGACAATTCTCCAACCCAGAAAACAGGAACTGGCTCTGCCAGGAGTTGCACTAGCACCTCAACGCCCAAGGTCAGATGCTCTGCTACTACCTGAAGGTGTACAATGTCTGCTGGATGTGCTTCCTTCATGGGATCAGCCAGGACCACAACTCCATAGCCTGCTACATCTGGGTGTTGACAGCACACTCCCTGCTGGAGCAGTGGCTGTACTTCCACTACACAAGAGTGTTATCAGGCATGGCCATGTTGGCTCTCAGCAGATGTAGTTGCTGACCTATGCCCACGAGGCTGACATTCTCCTCCAGCAGACATTCCATCACAGACAATGTGTGTTCCATGACAGATACCCTGAACTCCCTTACAGACACATCCCATTCTAAAGTGTTATTGAACCGATCCAGGGAATCAACAACATGGTGGAGGCAGTCATGGATATCAGACTGTCCTGCATCTATAACCCTGAGCATTCTTGTGAAGTTCCTTTCCGAATGTGCCTGTGCCTCCATGACAGCCCTAAACATATATCGAGTGACACGTGAAGAGACACCTGCAACAGGTATAGGAGGGACAGCAGGCGTCCTCCGAGCACCCCTATCAATTTGCTTGCATGGCACCTTGCCAACAGTTTGGGTATGGACAGTGTCAACAGTTACTGAAGCCACAGTAGCCACAATTCCCTGGTCAATGTCCTTCCCCTCCAACTGTCCAGTGTCTGTGGCCTCAGTGGACTGGGTATGTGTAGGTATACTGGCCGTGTGTGATGATAATGAGGGGGCATTGGATGTCAACCTATGTGATAGATTCAGCCTCTGCAACCCCCGGCTGTGTTTCACTTTGGCCACCATCGTCATCGGAGTCTGATGAGATTCTGACATCAGGTGGTGCAGGGGACACAGAACCACTTCCTTATTCACTTGTGATAAAATGAAAGAAAATAGGAATACATTAATACCTGCACCACTATGCTGCAATATATGTGAAGCAATTTACACTACTGTCACTATTACCAACATGTATACCTCTCAAACACTTAGAGCAAGAAATGTGGACAAAGCTATGAATAAAGGCCCAAGAATGGGGACCATTGTGACATATTGCCCCTACAAACCTAGAACATTGATATAATAACAGGTATTGCTTCACCATGACATTTCTGAAGGGTATATAGTCTGAATGTAAGATCTCTGTCATTATTTTATGTCTCCAGTCATTAATGACTTGTTAATAATTTTCAAGTCAATCACTATGATCTTAAATACAGGCCAGAAGTATGAGTCAAACATCTGGATACTCAGCAGAAATCTGTACAGTTGACAAGTATGCAGACAGTACAGCAATACATATTGCAGTCCTGATGGGACACTTTATTAGATATGTTGAAATATATCTACAGTACTGACATGAATGTGTTCTGGTGATCAACTGTAGGAGTCCTATATCTCTGAATTCCTGACAGTCCTAAAAAAAGTAAAGGAAGAGATAATGGCAACAGCACCACATTTAATTAACAGTGAGAAATTGTGAGAAATTTAAAAATAGAGACTATAGTGCCAAATGTGTAGAACAAGCCAGAAATAGACTTATGCCAGGTAATCAAGACAAGATAGTTGCAGAATATAAGGGTAGATCGGATAGAAATAAAAATAATATTTTAGTGGATAAAATATTTTTTGTGACCACATATGGTGTTTACACTGAACAATTGGTTAAGATCATTATGACCCATTGGAATTTTTTAACACAGGATACCTTTTGGGGTGAATTGTTGCCTCAAAGAACGATGGTGCCGTACAGGTGGGGGAAGAGTATTAAGGATATGTTAATACATGCTCAGTTTAAATTTCCCCTGGAAAAGTTGAGATCTGTTAGAAATGTTGGTCTTCAGGCATGTGGTCATTATAGTATATGTAATTATACAGTATCTTCTTTTACTAAAATAAATGGACAGAAATATGATGTGTGTGACAGTTATAGTTGTATGACAGAGGGAATTATTTATGTGCTTAAATGTGAATGTAACTTATTTTATGTAGGAGAAACTAAAAGGTTTCGTGTTAGATTTTTAGAACATTTAAGAAATATAAAAAATGAAAAAGTGGAAAGCCCATTAGGGTTACATTTTAAAATGTACCATAATAGTGATGGGAGTAAGTTGAAAGGAGTGTTTTAGAAAAAGTTTATTGTGAAAGAGATGCATGTTTAAAAAGTAAATTACAACAATAGGCGCTAGAGAGAGAGAGAGAGAAAGAGTTTGCTTGTCTGCAGTCATTTCAGCAATAAATTCTGCTTTTGGATTCACTGGCTGAGTCACTTTTCTGCATTGTATTTTCATCTGTGGTTTCTTGCTATCGCGTTTTTTGGCCAGCGATCCATTTTTTCAAACTCCTAGGATTTTTAGGAGTGACATGGGAGATAATACTCAAAAGACTTTGGAGCAATATATTTCGCAGGTGGGAGAGCGTTCATCTGATAAGGCTATAAACCCTGCACCTACATCTAAACCTAGAGAGTCGGTAAATATCTGGGATAAAATGCTATCAGAAGGATGTCAAAAACAGACTATAAATCCTTTTTCTGCTGTAGCAGAAACATTCTACTGTGTTAACAATGGAGTTACAAGGTACTGTTAGTAAATTAGAAAATTTGTTATTTAAAGAAAATGCCACCCACTATAATATTATTAGTTTACAAAGATATTTGGAGTTAGATATTACTCCAAAGGGACTTAGAGCATATAAGAATCCATCTACACCCTTTGATGAAACAGATGTAGAAGATGCTAAATTTGCTAAACGATGGGCTGTGGCTGCTCATCGCTGTACTACTGAATGGGTGGCAATTTTGGTTGAAAGAGATTTATTAAAGCAAAAGCAGATTAAAACTGAAATTTCCATGTTATGTTCTACTCTTTGCAACTCCCTTACTGTTCCCAGATTTCAGACAGTGTTGGGAGATATTAATGAAAAAGTATTAGCCAAGACTGAGACTTTGATTGATAGAAAAATTCGAAAGTTGCAGAGAGACCTCCACAAATATGCGAATGAGACTGCCTTCAAACCAACAACCAATAGAAATCGATGTAATACTGAAGATGGATCTTTTGTTAAAAAAACTGAAAGAAGGAAACATGGAGTCTTCTTTGCTTCATCGGAGGCAACCGAAGCCTCAGGTGAGTGGTCGGATTGTAATTCGGACTTTCCTTCACTCCCTCCAGCCCAGAAGAGTGAGTATATGCAGAAACATTTTTATAATAGACCCAATACAAGTGGAGGAGGTCGGAAAAGGGGACAAACAGATACGACGTGGGGAGACAGCAGCAAAACCAATGGGGAAAGAGAACACGATGGTACTAATTTTTTAGAGACTGCTAATATTATAAATTCTGCGGATACCCATTATGTGTTTAATTTAATTGGGAATAATTTTACTGATATTGAACTTGCTGTACTTAATTGTGGTGTCAAGTTTATTCCGACGGTTATATCTAAGCTGCATTCTTTTAAAATTGATGTATTTAAACTAGTCAGAGAATTGCATTTATTGTGTTTTTTTCTAAAAATGATAAAAATGCAAATATGATTAGTTCTACTGAAGAGAATGTTTCTTTGAATGAATCTGCATCTGTGGAATTTTTTTCATGTGACTCTTCTTTTGAACTAAATGAAGATGAAAATGCTTATTGTTTATTACCACCTGAGAATGTTAGGAGTAAGAGCAATTTTATACCTCCTTTTACAAACGAGATAGTAAAACAATTTTCTAATATGGTAAATTATTCCATACAAGGAATTTTTAAGGAAAGGAATAATTCTTCTTCTTCTTTTGGCTTTTCCCAGTTAGGGGTCACCACAGCGGGTCACCTGTCCACTCATAATTGGCAGTGGAGTTTTACGGTGTCGAGTTGCCAGCCCGGCGCCCAACCTTCCACAGAAGGCACACACATGCACGCACTCACACCTAAGGCCAATTTAGAGTGTCCAATCCACCTACAGCATGTCTTTGGGATGTGGGAGGAAACTGGAGCACCCGGAGGAAACCCACGCGACCACAGGGAGGACATGCAGACTCCGCACAAAAGGCACTCCAGCCGAGGATCGAACTGGAGAACTTCTTGCTGTGAGGTGGCAACACTAATCGCTGTACCACCGTGGCCCCCCTAAGGAAGGGAATAATATAAAGTATAATTTGACAAAAAATGAGTGGGAGGCATTAAAGAGAATGAGAAAGAGAAATAACATTGTTTTTAAACCCTCAGATAAGGGTAATAAACTAGTAGTTATGACTGCTGAACAGTATTACAAAATGTGTATGGATAATTTAAGTAATAGTGAGGTGTATAGGGTTGTAGAATGGAAAGAATATGAATCGGCATTGACAGCCTATAACAAACTAATACAGAGAGGTTATAGGTTGGGATATCTTATAAAGAAAGATGCAGAGAGGAAATTATCTACAGATGGATGCTCCATGGCTAAATTTTATTGCCTTCCTAAGTTACATAAAAATAGGATTAATCCCACAGGTCACCCTATAGTGTTTGCATGTAATTACTTCCTTCACAATATTGGTAGTGTCCTGCATGAACAGTTACTGACAAAAGTAGAGAAGTTGTCTTCTTATATTAAAGATACTTTTGATTTTCTAAGTAAGGTGAATACAATCCAGTGGAATGAAAGTAAATATTGGATAGTGATACATGTTAAAAATCTATATACGAATATTTCACATGAATTGGGTATCGAAGCCTTAAAGTTTTTCTTTGGAGATACCCCATTAACTCACTACATAATGGATTTGATATATTTTTGTCTCAAAAATATTTTTTTTTAGTTTAATGGTACTTTGTACCAACAGGTTAAAGGAACAGCGATGGGGGCAGTATTTGCTCCAATGTTTGCAAATCTGTTCATGGGCCATTTTGAAGCACAGATTCTATATAGAATGGAGTTTTTCAGAAGTTATGTAGTGGAGTATTTTAGATATATAGATGATTTAATTTTTCTGTGTGAAGGTGGCAGATTTGAGGTAGGTGAGTTTATACATGATTTGGACCAAGATAATTTTGGGATTAAATTTGATGGGGCACAATGTGGGAAAAGAGTGACATTTTTAGATGTTAATTTGGAGGTAGAAGGAAGTAAGATAGTTACATCTGTTCATCACAAGTTTGAGGGAGTAAACAATTTTTTATATGGCTACAGTTGTTATCCTACCCATTTAATAGCTGCTCTTCCTTATAATGAGTTGCTACGCATTTCAAGGTTGACCAGAGATAATGGTAAAATGGAGGAAGAAATAATAAGAATATGTGAGAAATTTAAAAATCGAGGCTATAGTGCCAAATGTGTAGAACAAGCCAGAAATAGACTATTACAGAATGAATGCAACTGTATTCTATTGATGATCTAACAAAGCATACCTGGAAGCTGCTCCTGAGATGCAGGAGTGGCACCCACATCAAACAAATATTGGCTAATGGATTGTTGGGAGCTGTCCTGTGTGGCAGTGTTTGCTAGGAATTACTCGGTGACAGTGAGAGGGCATGCAGCTACAGGCTCACCACCAGTGATCTGTCAGTCATGTGCCACTTCAGCTGCATGTCTCCTTGCAGTAAGAATCATGTCCGTGGCTCTGTGTTGCACCTGCTTGCAGCTGCAACTGTGTTGCCCAATTGCATTAATGTTTCTGACCAATTCATCCCACAGGACTGCATGTTCTGACATATTGGCCCACCCTGTGGACATGAGGACTGCATGATGTTGGTGTAATGCCTCAGTTATGAGGTTATTCTCTGCCTCAGAAAACAAGGGCGTATAGCGAGCTGGCCGTTGTTTACTGAAAGACAAAATAATGATAACACATATAAAGAACACATAAGTACAAATAAATTGTGTATAGATAAAGCAGTAAAGGAAGGCTCTCAGTATTCCCCACTTCATTACAATTTAAAGATTCAACAGTGGTCAAAAATAATAAGGGTGATACAAAACAAGGAGAGTAGCAAGCGGAACATATCCTTGTTTGTGCCATAACAGATAATCCATTATACTCACCCACCAAACACAACAGTCCATTCTGGTGGGTGCCAGAGCAGGAACTCATCTTCCCCAACACACAAACAAATTAACAGTCCAAGTAACAATTGTACGAACTAAACAACAGTGAAATGTTAAAAGTGATATAAAAGGACCTTTCCATGAAATATGTGTACATAGTTATCACACAGCATTATACTTTTGGCCTACTCTCCATCCTCTGTAGCTCTCAAATGGCTGGAAAACAAGATAATGTCATGAGTACAGTTCTATCAAATGCATGCAGATTTACTTCACATTATTCCTAAGTACATTCCATCATATACATTATTTAAGTAACAAAATGGATACATACCTGATGGAGTACAATACTCCTCTGTTGAAATATACTGTTCCAAAAGAAATGTGCAACTAAGTTTGACTTATGAAATAACTGTCATCCACACTGCCAGAACACCTCCAAGCAGAAAATGACTTAAACACCATGACTCCACAGCAAGGAAGCATCAGACTTTTTAGTAATAGTGCAGTCAATTCGACTCAGCAACAAATAAAATAAATAAATAGCAACAGTGAATACGAGCAACCACAAGGTTAAAATGTTAAGCACTTTCACCTAACAAATGTCAGGCTTTTATCAGAACAAACCTGACATTTGTTAAGTGAAAGTGCTTAACTTTTTAACCTTGTGGTTGCTCGTATTCACTGTTGCTATTAATTTAATTGATTTGTTGCTCAGTTGAATTGACTACACTACTATTAAAAAGTCTCATCCACATTGGTTTGCCTAGCTACACATTTGCCTTTTTATAATGGTGCACATTAGTAATTGATCGCATCTGACCTAGTTTGTGCTTCAGAGATGCTAACTGCAACAAACCCTGCCGAATTGCATGCTAGTCAACCAATCCTGTTGAGCTACTTAACAAGATATAAGGCATCAATGTAGACTCCATGCCCTTTCTTATATGTGGGTGAGAAGATAGGGGAGTACAGACACAGCGTAAGCAAAGACAGATTGTCAGTAGCAGCTACTTTTTAAATACACTTGTCTGTGCTACAGGCTGAAGACAATGCTGCTGCTACCAATAGCCATAGACAAAGAGGGTGAACACTTTGCAGTCCAACAACACAGTAGAGCAACTGTGGACCTCTGGCCAGATACAGAAACAAATGCAGGGAATCCATCCCAGTGGAAATTAAGGTATGTGTTGAATTAGCCACAGGTACCTTTAACAGACTACCAGGGGACATGCTTGGTGTGTCATAAGCATTGGCATCCAGGATCTTCCAAACATTCCTGCATGGTATGCTACAACATGGCAGATAACACATATATTTTACCATAATTTTTGAGGAGAGAATCACAAGAATGCTACAGTTGTAACATATATTGCACTACCCTCCAGTAATGCATGCCATGCATTGCAGTCATGTACACATGAGAACAACACCTGGGAAACAGGGTAGAGTCTACATTAACCACAAGGTCTACCACTCAAACAAATGCCAAGTCATGTGTAATAGCATGGGAATTTTCTAGAATGTGTGTGCTGACAACCCTTGCAGTTAACACGACTTCCATATATGTCATATCTCCCAAATGCACCAGATGTATGCAATGGGGATATCTCCAATGCTCACTTAGGTGTGGATGCATGCTATGCACTGGAGTCATGGCTGATGAAACCCATTGGAGATACATCACACACACACACACACACACACACACACACACACACACACACACACACACACACACACACACACACCTTAATGAGACACACAATCCAACCTGTAATACCATAGATCATGTTTTTCAGCTACTGCACTCATAGTGCTAGTGCCTACATACCTCTGGCCAAGGGCACCATTACAATCCACTGACATGTCCCTCAGTGCTAATAGTATGTGCTTTGCTCCCCAAGTTAATGTAGTGGAAACAGCTACAGCAGGATCTTCAAGGCAATGGGGAATACATCCTACCGACAATGCCAAGGTCACCACAGCCACAGGCTGATGATGACTCAGAGGAGGAACCAGCAGCAGGTGTGGTAGTAGGCAGGGATAGGCATGCTCTGTATGTCCTTGCCTTGGTTATGAGACAAGCCATAGCATATTGACTCACCACCTAGAAGCCTAAAACCATCCTCCGACATCACTACAGATTTGTAGTAGGGAAGCATTAGAGATAACAGTTCTCAACCATAATTAAATCAGGCAACAGGCAGGATGCTAGACATGCAGAGTAACCCAACCAATACTGTCTTGTTAGTGCCATAGCAGACACACACCTTTGCTCCCCTACCCCCAAACGAACAGTCATTGGTTGTTTGTGACATCCAACCTGTCTTCCCTTAGTTTGTAGTAGCTCCCTCTATGGTGCCGAAGTCAACGCTTCCTATGGAACCTATTACCATAATTACTACTACGGTACCAATAATACCCTCGGTACTAGATACAATTTCAATACCTACAATAATTTCTCCCACCATGAGTCCTTCGACATTGGTGCTGAGTACCAAAATTTTACCCAGGACCAGATATTCACCGAGAATTGATCCTTTTTTTGGACAGCAATATAGTCCTTTTCTTGAGAGACCTGACTCTCCTTCAGGGATATCCACCCGTTCAACCAGGAGTCTTTCTGAACTCGACATAGTGAGACTGTCAATCAGCTCCTAGCAGCCAGAGGCATCCCAACCCCTACCAAGACCTCCCTCCCATCTGGAGCCGAGGGTTTTTCTGCACAGACTCCCAACATATCCTCCTTCAACCTCTTCTCAGGCATTGGAGCCCTCAGTACCAATGTGTATCCTGGTGCCAACTTATACGGTTCCTGTGATGCATCCTTCCACTGTTCCAGAACCTACCCTGTGGACTTTGGACCATTCGGAGCCGATCCACCCTCGGGACCGTAAATAGCCTGTCATCACCATGACCACTAGTTCAGCATCAATTTTTTCTATGGTGCCATCTATGGTTCTGGTTGTTTCAACAGCTCATAGTCCTCTCAAAGCTCCAACCCTGGAGGCTGGCTCGTTGGAATGGGGTGTGACCCCGATTCTGAGGTTGTCCTTCTCGGTTCTGGGCTCCCGTCCCTCTTTGGGTGGGCCTGTCTTCCAGGTGATGGAGAGGACTCTTGCTTCTGCAAGCATGCAGTTGACACCCCCGGCATCGAAACCTGACCTTTCTTTTTCCTCTGGTATGCAGCTGACACAGCTCACTACTCTTGGACATCGGGCACAGATAAGCAAGAAACCATACTTCAGGGCACCCGCTCTTCAGAGTCCTCCTGAGAAGGTCCCACTGAGGAGCTGCCCCACAAGAGAATGTGCAAGAGGAAGCATGTTGATTCCCTTGAGGAATCCCTCACCGAAGATGAGGGAGAAGGGTCCCCATGGTCACCCCCTGAGGATGCATCATTCGGAGACATCCTAGAGATCCTGAAGCAGAGGGGTGACTGGAAGCCCATCAACCCTTCTACTGAGGAATCTGTATTCTTGCAGGCTTTTCATGCTTGCTCCTGTATTTCCTGGGTGACTCCACCTGCAGATGAGCTGATTAAGCTCATCGTGCAGCGTGCCTGAAAGGCTCCTGACACCACTGAGCTGATCCCCCGAATACCTGATAAATTCCTCTCTCCATTACAAGACCAACCCTACTGGTCCAGAGGCTTAGCAGTAGATTCTGTGGTTGTGGTAGTGGCCACTAAGAAAGAACTTGCTGGAGAAAGTTCAGCTGTCCATCCTCTGAACAGGGAGTCACAGATGATACACAGACTAGGGAAGTGGACTTATGCTTCAGCGACCTTTGCCTTATGGTTGCTGAATTACATGGCACATTTTACACATCTCCAAAGGGATCTGATTACAGACCTTTCAGGAACCTTGGCAGGGGTGAGGTACGTGATAAAGTTGCCTCTTAGCTCGCAACCCTAGAGTCCATTTCTAACTACTCCATGTGGTTGATCACCCATACAACCAAGCGGGCAGCCAGAGCAGCTGGTTCAGGTGTTGTCATGAGATGTCACATCTGGATCCGCTTGTGTGACTTTTGCAGACCCCTTCAAGTCTTCCTTCATCAGTGCTCCTATTGATGAGTCTTCCTTATTTGGCCCAAAAGTTAAAGACACATTAGCCAGGTATGAGAAGGACGGAAAGACCATACCTGCTGTGGGCATACATTTTTCTGCCATTGAATAATCCTACACCAGGAATCAGAGAGGCAGGAAGATGTGGTTCAGAAAACCCCAAGGGCCTTTCCAGAACACACGTGGTGAACAATCCCCTTGGGGCAGATGGGTGAACTCATCTGGAAGATGCCCCTCCTGTAGTAGAGGGGGCTCGCGAAATCTGGGCTCAGTGGATCCTTCTCTAGTCAGACCTGTTAGCGCTCCTGAGGAACGGTGTGATTGCTTACCTCTGGAAGCAGTCTGGGGATGTTTTTCTCTGCACCATTTGGCCTGGCAATCAATAACATCAGATTCCTGGGTGCAGAGGATAATGACCAGAGGTTATTATATCCCCTTCAACCTTTAGCCCACACCTTTAAAATGAATCCCTGACATTTCATCCAGTTAGAGGGATGTAGCAGCACAAGAAGTTCTAAAACTCCTAAGAAAAAAAGAGTCATCCAAGCACTCCCACCAGACCAAATAGGATCTGGATTTTACTCAAGGTTCTTTTTAGTGCCAAAAAAGACAGGAGACTGGAGGCGAAGTTTGGACCTCAGCATATTAAACAAATTCGTCAGACAAGCAAAATTCAGGATGGTCATGGTTCAGTTCATTCTTCCATTTCTGGAAAAGGATGACTGGATGTGCTCTGTAGCTCTTCAGGATACATATTACTACATAAAAATGGACAAACAATCCAGAGGATATCCCCACTTCTGGTTGTGAGCCAATCATTACCAATTTCAAGTACTGCCCTTTGGTCTCTCCACAGCCCCCAGGGTGTTCATCAAATGCATGGCAGTAGTAGCACCCCATCTGAGACCGCAAGGATTCCTCATGTTTCCATATCTAGATGATTGGCTCTTTACCTCTCCAACCAGGAGTCTACTGCTTAAATCCATATTTTACACTCAAAATCTGGCAGAAAAGCTATGAATCTCAATAAACACAAAAAAGTCAAAGCTGGTACCGACTCAAACCTTAGAGTTCATTGGGGCAATGTTCAACACAATATCCTGCCAAGTCGCCTTGCCTTATTACAGGTTACAAAGATTGAGATCTCAGCTTCAAATAATGCTCTCTCAAAACCTTGTCCAAGCCCGACTAATTCTACAACTTCTGGGATCCATGGTGGCTGCAATCACACTGGTTCCACTCGCAAAATTCCATATGAGGCTGTTTCAATGGCTCCTTGCATCCTAGTGGTCTATATTAACACACTCGTTGTCTTACCCAATTCAGATAGCAAACTGATGCAAGCAAGATCTTAATTGGTGGATGAAGCCAGAAAAGAAGTTATGGTGTCCCGTTTCACCCCCTTAATCCAAAGCAACAGTGACCACAGACACCACCCTGATGGGGTGGGGAGGCATTTTTGGGGAAAGACCGTCCAAGGCACTTTGGCCCCTTTAGAGGGCAATCTGCATATCAACGTCCTGGAACTGTGGATGGTGCTTTTAGCATTGCAAGCATTTCAAGTGACCCTCCCATTGGGGACATTTGCTATCCAATCAGACAATATGTCAGTAGTCTGGTACATCAACAAGCAAGGAGGAACCAGATCCTACCCATTATGTCATAATGGTTTTAATGATTCTTCATTAATGTCCCACCGTCTTTGCAAAACCTTCCTAAAGGGAGTTCTGCACTTGAGACCGCCTATTAAAAATCCTACTGAACCTTGGAATTTAACTCTATTCCTACAGACTTTGACTTGTCCACCCTTTGAACCTTCTGCCACATGTGACTTAAAGTTTTTATCCTGGAAAACCTTATTCCTGGTAGCCATCACCTCAGCAGGAGAATATCAGAGTTACAAGTTTTGTATGTTAATCTCCCTTACATAATTTTTCACAATGAGAGTGTATCACTTTGGACTAACCGCTCCTTCATGGCCAAAGTTATAACAAATTCAAATCTCAGTCAGTCCATTGATTTGCCATTTTTTCCCCAAAATTTTCTAACAAAGGTGAATACCATCTACACATCTTGGATGTATGTAGACAATTGTGTTTTTACTTAGACAGAACTAAGTCTTTCAGAAAGTCGGACCAGTTGTTCGTATCCTTTTCAAGCCGAAGACTGGGCAACGCTGTTTCCAAAGTCACCTTATCAGAATGGTTAAGGGATTGCATTACCTTTGTCTGTCAACAGAGCAAACTAATTTCTCCTGCTAAAGTCAAGGCTCACTCCACCAGGTCAGTGTCCACTTCAGTGGCGTTTCATTCCAGAGCCTCTATGGATGACATTTGTGCAGTGGCTACCTGGGCAACCCCCTCATACCTTTATCACTCATTACAAATTGAATATGGTCTCCAGGGGAAGAGCATCCTTTGGCTCAATGGTGCTTAGGAATATCCTTCCATAGGGCCTCCCAGGACATAAAGTAGCTAGAGCCTACCCTGTGGACTTTGGACCATTCGGAGCCAGTCCACCCTCGGGACCGTAACTGGCCTGTCATCACCATGACCCCTAGTTCGGCACCAATTTTTTTATGGTGCCATTTATGGTTCCGATTGTTTCAACAGCTCGTAGTCCTCTCGAAGCTCCACCCCTGGAGGCAGACTCATCAGAGCGGGGTGTGACCCCGGTTCCGAGGTTGTCCTTCTCGGTTCTGGGCTCCCATCCCTCTTCGGGTGGGCCTGTCTCCCAGGTGAATGGAGAGGACTCTTTCTTCTGCAAGCATGCAGTTGACACCCCCAGCGTCGAAACCTGACCTTTCTTTTTTCTCTGGTATGCAGCTGACATAGCCCTCTACTCTTGGACATCAGGCACAGATAAGCAAGAAACCCTACTTCAGGGCACTTGCTCTTCAGAGTCCTCCTGAGAAGGTCCCACTGAGGAGCTGCCCCACAAGAGAATATGCAAGAGGAAGCATGTCGATTCCCCTGAGGAATCCCTCAACGAAGATGAGGGAGAAGGGTCCCCATAGTCACCCTCTGAGGATGTCTCATTCAGAGACATACTAGAGATCCTGAAGCAGAGGGGTGACTGGAAGCCCATCAACCCTTCTACTGAGGAATCTGTATTCTTGCAGGCTTTTCATGCTTGCTCCTGTATTTCCTGGGTGACTCCACCTGCAGATGAGCTGATTAAGCTCATCATGCAGCGTGCCTGAAAGGCTCCTCACACCACTGAGCTGATCCCCCGAATACCTGATAAATTCCTCTGTCCATTACAAGACCAACCCTACTGGTCCAGAGGCTTAGCAGTAGATTCTGTGGTTGTGGTAGTGGCCACTAAGAAAGAACTTGCTGGAGAAAGTTCAGCTGTCCATCCTCTGAACAGGGAGTCACAGATGATACACAGACTAGGGAAGTGGACTTATGCTTCAGCGACCTTTGCCTTATGGTTGCTGAATTACATGGCACATTTTACACATCTCCAAAGGGATCTGATTACAGACCTTTCAGGAACCTTGGCAGGGGTGAGGTACGTGATAAAGTTGCCTCTTAGCTCGCAACCCTAGAGTCCATTTGTAACTCCTCCATGTGATTAATCACCCATACAACCAAGGGGGCAACCAGAGCAGCTGGTTCAGGTGTTGTCATGAGACTTCAAGTCTGGATCTGCTTGTATGACTTTTGCCAACCCCTTCAAGTCTTCCTTCATCAATGCTCCTGTTGATGAGTCTTCCTTATTTGGCCCAAAAGTTAAAGACACATTAGCCAGGTATGAAAAGGACGGAAAGACCATACCTGCGGTGGGCATATGTTTTTCTGCCAAACAACAATCCTACACCAGGAATCAGAGGCGGGAAGATGTGGTTCAAAAAACCCCAAGGGCCTTTCCACAGCACATGTGGTGAGCAATCCCCTTGGGGCAGAGGGGGAACTCATCTGGAAGATGCCCTGCCTGTAGTAGTGGGGGCTGACAAAATCAGGGCTCCAGGGATCTTTCTCTGGTCAGACCTGTCAGTGCTCCTGAGGAACGGCATGATTGCTTACCTCTGGAAGCAGTCGGGGGACGTTTTTCCCTCCACCATTTGGCCTGGTAATCGATAACAACAGATTCCTGGGTGCAGAGGATAATGACCAGAGGTTATTATATCCCCTTCAACCTTTACCCCAGGCCTTTAAGATGAATCCCTGACATTCCGTCCAATTAGAGGGATGTAGCTGCACAAGAAGTTGTAAAACTGCTAAGAAAAAGAGTCATCCAAACAGTCCCACCAGACCAAATAGGATCTGGATTTTACTCTAGGTTCTTTTTAGTGCCAAAAAAGACAGGGGACTAGAGGCCAGTTTTGGACCTCAGCATACTAAACAAATTCATCAGACAAGCAAAATTCAGGATGGTCATGGTTCAGTCCATTCTTCCATTTCTGGAAAAGGATGACTGGATGTGTTCTATAGATTTTCAGCATGCGTATTACCACATAAAATGGACAAATGATCCAGAAGATATCCCCACTTCTGGCTGGGAGCCAATCACTACCAATTTCAAATACTGCCCTTTGGTCTCTCCTGAGCCCCCAGGGTGTTCATCAAATGCATGGCAGTAGTAGCAGCCCATCTGAGACTGCAAAGATTCCGCGTGTTTCCATATCTAGATGATTGGCTCCTTACCTCTCCAACCAGGAGTCTACTGCTTCAATCCATATTTTACACTCAAAATCTGGCAGAAAAGCTATGAATCTCAATAAACCCAAAAAAGTCAAAGCTGGTACCAACTCAGACCTTAGAGTTCATTGGGGCAATGTTCGACACAATATCCTGCCAAGTCGCCTTGCCTTATCACAGGTTACAAAGATTGAGATCTCAGCTTCAAATAATGCTCTCTCAAAACCTTGTCCAAGCCCGACTAATTCTACAACTTCTGGGATCCATGGTGGCTGCAATCACACTGGTTCCACTCGCAAAATTCCATATGAGGCTGTTTCAATGGCTCCTTGCATCCTAGTGGTCTATATTAACACACCCGTTGTCCTACCCAATTTGCATAGCAAACTGATGCAAGCAAGATCTGAATTGGTGGATGAGGCCAGAAGAGAAGTTATGGTGTTGACCCTTTTCACCTCCTGAACCCAAAGCAACAGTGACCAGGGACACCTCCCTGATGGGGTGGGGGGGGGATTTTGGGGGAAAGACTGTCCAAAGCACTTTGGCCCCCTTAGAGGGCAATCTGCATATCAATGTCCTGGAACTCAGGATGGTGCCTCTAGCATTGCAAGCATTTCAAGTGACCCTCCCATCGGGGACATTTGCTATCCAATCAGACAATATGTCAGTAGTCTGGTACATCAACAAGCAAGGAGTAACCAGATCCTACCCATTATGTCATAATGGTTTTAATGATTCTTCATTAATGTCCCACCATCTTTGAAAAACCTTCCTAAAGGGAGTTCTGCACCTGTGACCGCCTATTAAAAATCCTACTGAACCTTGGAATTTGACTGTAGTCCTGCAGACTTTGACTTGTCCACCCTTTGAACCTTCAGCCACATGTGACTTAAAGTTTTTATCCTGGAAAACCTTATTCCTGGTAGCCATCACCTCAGCAGGAGAATATCAGAGTTACAAGTTTTGTATGTTAATCTCCCTTACATAATTTTTCACAATGAGAGTGTATCACTTTGGACTAACCGCTCCTTCATGCCCAAAGTTATAACAAATTCAAATCTCAGTCAGTCCATTGATTTGCCATTTTTTCCCCAAAATTTTCTAACAAAGGTGAATACCATCTACACATCTTGGATGTATGTAGACAATTGTGTTTTTACTTAGACAGAACTAAGTCTTTCAGAAAGTCGGACCAGTTGTTCGTATCCTTTTCAAGCCGAAGACTGGGCAACGCTGTTTCCAAAGTCACCTTATCAGAATGGTTAAGGGATTGCATTACCTTTGTCTGTCAACAGAGCAAACTAATTTCTCCTGCTAAAGTCAAGGCTCACTCCACCAGGTCAGTGTCCACTTCAGTGGCGTTTCATTCCAGAGCTTCTATGGATGACATTTGTGCAGTGGCTACCTGGGCAACCCCCTCATACCTTTATCACTCATTACAAATTGAATATGGTCTCCAGGGGAAGAGCATCCTTTGGCTCAATGGTGCTTAGGAATATCCTTCCATAGGGCCTCCCAGGACATAAAGTAGCTAGGGACTCTGTCCCATCAGTAAGGAATGAATGAAGATTTACAACTTCAGATAAAGAAGTTATGTCCTTACCATAACGTTCCATCTGTGTTGTAGATCTTCATTCATTCTGTACATCCCACCCTCCTACCCCCTTCCAGAAGACTCCTGGTGGTTTGGGGTTTGGTCCTGACTATCACATAAGGCATTTTCTCAGATAGTGCCTTCATTTGTATCTATCCTTATGGGCAAACAAGAGGGGCACTATGGGTAATACTTAGCTCGAGAGTTCTTTGGCTGGCGCGAGCTTGTTATATCAGCTGAGTTGGTTCTGAGGACGGAACCAAGACCCATCAGTAAGGAATGAATGAAGATCTACAACACAGATGAAACATTATGGTAAGGACATAACGTCTTTATTTTATTACGACTGTACATTCTTTTCAATTTGATTGTGTGCTGGATGACTGTTGATGCTTGCCACAAAGGTGTATGTGTGAAACACTGAGTTAAGGCACCCAGCCTGTGTTCTGCATGTGCATTGGATGGTGAATTGGATTGGAAACCTATGTAGGCATATTTCCTATGTAGTAACATGGTCTACTGTGTATGCAATAGATTGATTTTATTTTCTGCCTATTATCACTTGTTTTTATCTTAATAAATATTTGGAGCCACTCTTTGCTCATTGCTGCGTGTAGCACAAACAGATTCAGCTATGCACAGCTGGTTTGCACGCACAGTGGCAATGCACAAACTGCAGAAGTGGACCACCTAGGTATCAGATGGGACCCAGACATTTAAAAATAGACCTGGGATGTACTTTCTTAATGTCAGTCTCCATAGCGTAAACCCACTAAACACTGTTGCTCTGCATGTAACAGTAAGAATCTCAGGATAAATAATGTAGTACATTTTCATGTAACTTCTCCTGTGGCTGCAGATGTTAAGTGTTGGCCTGAAGTTCATATGGTCCTGGGTTCTGATACAAGGATTGGAACTTGTGTTTTACTAATGTGACCCAGCATTAGATAGCAATGAAATTAAACATGCACATGTATTCTTTTATCCTTCTACTGGCAACAGCTGTGAGTGTAGGACTAACTTGAATAAGGTCCAGGGTTCTAATACAGCAGACAACTGTCTTTTTTCAATGGTGCCCAACTTCACATTACAGTCACCCGCAGTTATAGCAGTTGACCTAGTATTTCTTATATCATAATTATTTTCCTGATGGTTGACACACTAATGTTGTCATTTATGTACTTATATGATAATATCTGTATCGGTTAACTTCTCTTTATCGGTCCCCATTGTGTAAACAAGTTGCCTGTGTTTGCACGAAGCTAAGCAACATGCACCATTTTCAAATGTTGCAAAATCCAACAATACATGTTCTGAGTATCTGTCATAACTGGAATTGGTGGGAAAAGTAATTATAGATTGGTTTTCATCTGCATTAAACATGGTTGGTATTCTGGAAGAGGTTTTGAGATTTTGGCCTCAAAAGTGGGATGTGCAGGAGTCCAAAGTGTTTGTTGGACTCCTAGTGAATGATTATGGTCCCCGGCTGTTACAGGAGCGCTATCATGGATCCGATTACAAATCAGACGCATGGAATAGTTTGACCTGGGATTTGTCCAATGCTGCCAGTATCCCCCACACTGGTGAACAGGGAAGGAATCAGTACCAAGACCTCAGGATGAGGAAGGGGGATACCCTCGACCATTGCATAAAGGAATGTAGGACTGATGGCACTCCACAGATGGGTAAATATTACTTACAGGAACTGATTGTAAGAGGTAGCTGCTGCATTTGTTCAGGATTGGTGTTCTTAATACTATTAAGTTGTGTTTTGTTTTTCCACAGCTAATGGAGATCGATTACTGAATGAGCAAATTTATGAAGAAAGGTTCACAAGGATGCGAGATGCAAGTGATATGTATGCATCCAAACAGTACTGTTGTTTTAGCATTAAGAGTAAAAACAGCTTATTGTGGTAAACACTTGTATCACATTGAGTATGCATTTTTCCAATGCAAAGCCAAAATGTGTCTATATCAGAAGCTCGAACTTTCAAAAGTTCTAGTCTCATATGGTCGACACCATATGAGCGAACTTTTGAACATTCGAACGTTTCAATGGAGATAGCTGTAGGGAATATTTCCCTTTACTTCACTGTAGTGCGATCTTGGAGTTGGTATATTTAAGTAGCGGGGGTGCAGGGGGAGCTCAGAGCATTTAGGTAGTTTTTTTTTTGTTTTTTAGTTTTTATTTTATGTTCGATGTTTTAAAACTTCACTCATATGGTGTCGATCATATGAGTGTCGAAGTTTAAAACTTTGATCATATAATATAGACCCAGCCAAAATATACATGTATTAGTATGTAAGGTGAAAGAACAGTCCGGTATTACAGAGTAGACAGGGGTTGTCATTTAGAAAACCACACTTCCAAACTATGCACTACTTGTTTAAGTTGACATTAATATTGCAATGTAACGTAAGACCTACAAACCAGGGACAGCAAGAGGTTGAGTTATGGTCTGTAACACAAAGCAGCACTTGCACATTCTCAGGTAACAGTACACTTGTATATAAAAGCCTAAAAGGAAAGAGTGCTTTCATTATGCTGTATTCCAAATGAAAAGTACAGTATTATAGAAGTCACAGCTTGTGAGTTCAAATACCACACTCCCCAAATTTAAACTCAGCTGTTTACAATACTGTTTTAGGTCGTCATCAATAAAAATACAGTAATGTTACATATTCATGATGACAGTATTTTAAGTTCAGACCTCTATACTTGTGGCTTGGATGTCCTGCTGTCAAGCATAATCAGTGTACAAGGAACATGCATATGTGCAATATATGCAACCATGAATGATGCAATATGATCTGTAGTGTAGTGTGTATGTGTTAGAAACAGGGTAATATTGCACATATCTGCAATATATGCAACCATGAATGATGCGATATGATCTGTACTGTAGTGTGTATGTGTTAGAAACAGGGTAATATTCAAAGTATTAAAGAAATTTCTTAGCATTTGGTAGTGTTAAAAGTAAAATGTAATAGAATATTGTAAATTATTTGTAGAAAGCTTTGTATATTATCTGTGAAGTTACTAATGTTCTAACCCCACCCCTTCTGTTTATTTGTTTTATGTATTTCTTATTTTTATTATTATTTCTACTTTTATTATTATTATATTATTTATTTAATCATATTTTATTATCATAATTACCTGTATTACTTCTATGTTTAGTTTATTATGTATAAATTTTCTATTGTTTTATTGTTAAAGACATTTTCATTTCTTATTATTTATCATTGTGTTTGTAATTATATTATTTTTTATAATAATTTATTACATGCTTAATTTTTTAAATGTTATTATTTCCATTTTTTGTGTTATGTTTTATTTCATTATTGAATTTTAATTTTATTTATGTTACTACTACAGCACAGCAGGGTAGGCCAGTTCCCTATGATCTGCCTACACTCGCTCCACTGGCTACAGCACGAAGTCCCAGCACTTCTGGGCTACAGCCTGGCAGCACCCCCCCCCCCACTGCCTCTGCCCTACCTGGACCGTCAGGTAGTTCTGCCCCAAAGGATAGGCCTGTGGTTCCCTCTGGAAGCAGAGACAGAGCTGAACTGCCAGGTCTGGTGTGTAGGATTGTGCATCACACAGTTGTTCTCCTACTATCACTAGGAAACAGGTCCTTAATGCTCTCTCTAAGGCCAAGAACACTGCATTAATGGGTCCAGACAATATCTCAGGATGCCTTCTAAATAGCATGAAGCATGACATATTAGGGCCTTTGGAATTGCTATTTAAGTATAGCCTCCAAACAGGCTTCATGCCACATGAATGGAGAACAGCTACAGTCATCCCTCTGCACAAAGGTGGGCCATCTACAGACCCTGGAACATAAAGACCCATAAGTCTCACTAGTCTCATATGTAAAACCATGGAAATAAATTATCATGGAAATGATCAGTAGTGATATAGTAAACCTCCGGACACTGGACCCAATCCAGTTTGGTTTTGTCAAGGGCAGATCATGCCTACTCAACCTGGTGGACTTCTTTGAAAAGCTCACCAAAGCATTGGATGAGGGCAGAATGGTTTACACTCCCTACCTTGACCTGGCCAAGACATTTGACACAATACCCCACTCGGGCATTGTTGACAAACTCAAAAGGTTAAGTACAAACTCATATGCCACCCGGTGGATCGCCAACTGGCTCACAGACAGGACACAGAAAATTAGAATTGGGGAGTCCACCTCTACAAAGAGGCCAGTCACATGTGGAGTCCCTCAGGGATCAGTCCTTGGACTGCTCCTTTTTGGCATTTAATTCTCTGAAGTCAAGGCCATTGTCAGTGGTCTCTGGCTGACTAAATCTGCAGATGCTTGCAAATTAGGAGCTGTCACTGAATCCCACACTGACACAAATGTTCTCCAGGAGGGACTGACACAGAAAAGCAACTAGTGTCAGAGCCATGGACTGAAACTAAATGCCAAGAAATGCATAATAGTATATTTCTGGAAGTCATCCACTACTGATAACTATCATATTGACAACACACCCTTTAGAGTTGACCCAATGGTCAGTGACTTAGGGACACACGTAGTAATCTAACCTTTGACCATCACATGTCTACAGTTGTGAGGAAATCCTTCTGCGTTGCATAACTTATAAGCAAAGGTATGGCATCTAAGTCCAAGGAAGTCATTGTTCCACTGTATTCAGCATTCATCAGACCTATCATTGCGTACAGTGTTCCCTTTGTATGTACCTAACCAGGCATATCGAACAACTGGAACGTCCACATAGGTTCCTTACTAAAAGAATACAGGGTTTAAGTAAAATGTCCTACACACCACCTCAAGGCTCTATCCCTGTATTCTGTCTCCTACAGGCTTTTGAGGGGAGATCTATGCCTGACATACAGGGCATTGTTAGACCCCACTCTGATGGACCTCCTGCATATCCGCAAAACAAAGAGCTCCAGAATTACTAGTTCTAAAGACATACATTTTGCCTGTGCTATAAATAGGACCTGCTGGAGAGACACGTATGTATCTCAGAGATTACCTTGTCTCTGGAACAGGCTCCTCATCCATGTGAAGCAGAATTCCCCCTAACACAATTCAAGTGCAACCTGGACAATTGTATGGCAAACAGGAAATTCATCCCTGGTTTGGCACCTATGTCTCTAATGGACACAGGCAACCTGTAAATAGTTCATTTCCCAAGCCCTAGGTTGTAAATGTTTCATCTCCCAAGCCTCTGTTTACACTTATTAAAGGTATCAGAACTTGTCAGAGATTTGGGATGCATGGCTAGGCTTAAAAAGGCCCTTGTGGTCGTTAGCCTAGTAAACACCTATGGACATATGAACCTATGCCTATGCCGAGTGGAGACACTGCTCTCCATCATTGTCCTGAATAACACAAGGACACACAGACCATTGGCACAGTGAGGTGACAGTCCACTGGGTGAGGATTTAATTCTCACTGTCACCAAACTTGATGTCCATAAGTTCGCAGTCTTCTCACCCTCACTTCATGGTGTTCACCCTTCTCTTGTGTCCTTCATCAACCTTGTCTCTTGTCTTGTATGTCTTGTCTGTCAGCAAATGCTTCCTCACCTTCCCAACTTGCCTGCCCCAGACTTGCCTATGTCCCTCCCCCAACATTCTACTCTCTCCTTAAAAAAAAAAATAAAAGGGCATCTGTCCCCCCCAAAACAAATCACTCCATACATACCTTTTGTAACCTGTGGGTAATTGGA